>NC_089168.1:0-314342 GCF_009819655.1 Sylvia atricapilla
GGAGGGATGAGGGGAAAATGGAGTGAGGAAATAAGGGATGAGAAGAGAGGGATGAGGAGAAATGGGATCAGGAAAAAAGGGATGTGGAAAAAAGGGATGAAGAAAAAGGGATTAGGGAAAATGGGGTCAGGGAAAAAATGGTATCAGGGAAAAAAAAGGGGGTGAGGAAATAAGGGATGAGAAGTGAGCGACGAGGAAAAATGGGATCAGGAAAACAGGAGGGATGAGGAAAAAGGGATGAGGAAATAAAGGATGAGAAGGGAGGGATGAGGAAAAACAGGATGAGGAAAAAAATGGGGTGAGGAAAACAGGAGGGATGAGGAAAAAAGGGATCAGGGAAAATGGGATCAGGAGAAATGGGATCAGGGAAAATGGGATCAAGGAAAAAATGGGGTGAGGAAAACAGGAGGGATCAGGAAAAAATGGGGTGAGAAAATAAGGGATGAGAAGAGAGGGATGAGGAAAAATGGGATCAGGAAAAAACGGGATCAGGAAAACAGGAGGGATGAGGAAAAATGGATGAGGAAAAGAGAAACAAGGAAAAGAGAGATGAGACAGAGGGATGAGGAAGAGGGACAAGGAAAAGAGAGATGAGGAAAAGAAGAATAAGGAAAAGAGGGATGAGAAAAGGAGGGATGAGAAAACGAGGGATGAGGAAAAGAGAAAGAAGGAGAAGGAAAAATGGGATGAGGAAGAGAGGGATGAGAAAAGAGGAAGAGAAGAAGAATGAGGAAAAATGACAAAAAGAGGGATGAGGAAGGACAAAGAAAAGGATGAGGAAAAAGAACAAAAAGAAGAGGATGGGGAAGAACAAAGAGAGGAGGATGAGGAAGAATAGTGAGATGAGGAAGAAGGACAAAGAGAAGAGGATGAAGAAGAAGGAGAAAGAAGAGGATGAAGAAGGACAAAGAAGAGGATGAGGAAGAAGGACACAAAGAAGACGATGAGGAATAAAGACAGAAGAATGATGAGGAAAAAGAACAAAGAGAAGAGTGATGAGGAAGAACAAAGAGAAGATGATGAAGGACAAAGAAAAGCAAGATGAAGAAGGAGAAAGAAGAGGATGAGGAAGAACAAAGAGAAGAATGATGAGGAAGAACAAAGAGAAGATGAGGAAGGACAAAGAGAAGAGGATGAGGAAGGACAAAAAGAGGACGAGGAAGAAGGACAATGAGAAGAGGATGAGGAAGGACAAGAAGAAGAACGATGAGGAAGAAGAACAAAGAAGAATGACGAGGAAGGACAAAAAGAAGAGGATGAGGAAGAAGGACAAAGAATAGTGAGATGAGGAAGAAGGATGAAGAAGAATGATGAGGAAGAGGGATAATGACAAGAGGATGAGGAAGGGGGAAAAAGAGAAGAGGATGAGGAGGAAGGACAAAGAAGAATGATGAGGAAGAGGGACAAAAAGAAGAGGATGAGGAAGGACAATGAGAAGAGGATGAGGAAGAAGAACAATGAGAAGAAGATGAGGAAGGACAAAGAGAAGAGGATGAGGAAGGACCAAGAGAAGAGGATGAGGAAGAAGAACAAAAAGAAGAGGATGAGGAAGGACAATGAGAAGAGGATGAGGAAGAAGAACAAAGAAGAATGACGAGGGACAAAAAGAAGAGGATGAGGAAGAGGGCCAAAGAGAAGAGGATGAAGAAGAAGGAGAAAGAAGAGGATGAAGAAGCACGAAGACAAGAAGACGATGAAGAAGGACCCAAAAAACCTCCACCCCAAACCCTCCTCCCCCAGCCCTCCCCGGGCCTCACCTGCAGCGTGGAGAGGCGTCCACTTCCTCTTCCTCTCCTTGAGCAGGGCGGAGGCGCCGTGGCTGGTGAGCACCTGCACGCAGTCGCTGGCGCCGCGCTCCGTGGCCAGGTAGAGCGCGGTGCGGCCGCGGTGGTCCCGCACGTCCAGGTTCACCAGCGTCTCGGCCAGCGCCTTCAGCGCTTCACAGTGACCGTTGTAGGCCTGGGGACACGGGGGACAGGTGAGGGACACACGGGGGGGACATGGGGGACAGGTGAGGGACACACGGGGGACACACAGGGGGGACACGACACGGGGGCATGAGGGACAGGTGAGGGACACACGGGGGGACACACAGGAGATACATGAGGGGACACACAGGGGACACACGGGGGACAGGTGAGGGACACGGGGACACACAGGAGATACATGAGGGGACACACAGGGGACACACGGGGGACAGGCGAGGGACACATGAGGGACACACGGGGGACACACAGGGGACACATAGGAGGGACACGACACAGGGGGGCATGAGGGACAGGTGAGGGACACACAGGGGACACATGGGGGACAGGCGAGGGACACACAAGGGACATGCGGGGGGGGAACAGGGGGGCACACGGAGGACATATGAGGGGACACGGGGGACACACAGGGGACATGGGGGTCACACAGGGGATACAGGGAGGACATGGGGGACACACAGGGGACATGGGGAACACACGGGGGGACACATGGGGGATACATGGGGGACAGGTGAGGGACACACAAGAGACACGCGGGGGGGAACAGGGAGGGAAACGGGCACTCGGAGGACACATGAGGGGACACACAGTGGGACACACGAGGGACACGCAGCAGGACACACGGAATACGCGGGGGACACGTGGGGGATACATGGGACACACGGGGGACACATGGGGACACAACACAGGGAGGACACGCGGGGACACGCAGGGAACACATGGGGGACATGGGGGACACGCAAGGGACACACGGGGGACACGGGGAACACATGGGGGACACACGGGGACATGCAGGGGGGCACGCAGGGGACATGGGGGGACACAGGGACATGCAGGGGACAGGTGGGGGGACACACAGGGGGACACACGAGGGACACGCAGGGGACACGCAGGGGACACGCAGGGGACATGCAGGAGGACACACGGGGGACACAGGATACACAGGGGGTTGGAGGTGGGCAGGGGAGAGGAAAGGTGTTGAGGGCGTTGGGGTGTGGCTCAGGTAATCAAAGTGTCCCCCAGGTAACCAAAGTGTCCCCTTGGATACCCAGAAATGTCCCACAGGGACCCAGAAATGTCCCCAGGCAGAAATGTCCCTCCCAGAAATGTCTCCCCCAAAAACCCTTCCAGGACCTTCCCAGGACACTTTGGGGACCCTTCCAGGAGCCAGCAGGAGCCCAGACCATTCCAGAACCCTCCCAGGACACCCTGAGAACCTTTCCAGGACCCAGAACACCCCAAAAATCCTTCCAGGACCCTCCCAAGAGCCTCTCAGGATACCCTGAGAACCCTTCCAGGACCCAGGACATGCCCAGGACTCTCCCAGAACCCTTCCAGGACCCAGGACACCCTGAGAACCCTTCCAGGACCCAGAATATTCCAGAACCCTTCCAGGACCCTCCCAGTCCCCCCTGAGCCCTCCCAGGACACCCTGAGAACCCTTCCAGGACCCAGAACATTCCAGAACCCTGCCAGGACCCTCCCAGTCCCCTTTGGAACCGTTCCAGGACCCAGAACATTCCAGAACCCTTCCAGGACCCAGGACACCCCAAGAACCCTTCCAGGACCCAGAACATTCCAGAACCCTGCCAGGACCCAGAACATTCCAGAACCCTGCCAGGACCCTCCTAGGACACCCCAAGAACCCTTCCAGGACCCAGAACATTCCAGAACCCTTCCAGGACCCTCCCAGGACACCCTGAGAACCTTTCCAGGACCCAGAACATTCCAGAATCCTTCCAGGACCTTCCCAGTTCCCTTTGGAACCCTTCCAGGACCCAGAACATTCCAGAACCCTGCCAGGACCCAGAGCATTCCAGAACCCTGCCAGGACCCTCGCAGGACCCGCAGCACTCACAGCTAAGTGCAAAGGGCTGACTGGGACGGTGCTTTCCACGTCCTCCAGGCAGTTAAAGGACATTTCCAGGAGCTGCCAAGGCAAAATCCAAAACTTGGGGCTGGGACGTTCCCCAACATCCCAACTGGGGCCAAAGCTGCTGCTGCTCCCAAATCCCAAATTTTCCCGGACTTGTCTTCCCCTCCTTGCTCTCGCTCCGAGGTTCCAGCTCAGATTTGCTCTCCTGATTAGGTTTTCCTTCTTTTCCTGGGGGATTTTCCCTCTTTTCCTGGGGGATTTTCCCCCTTTCCCTGCTGGATTTTCCCCTATTTCCTTCTGGATTTTCCCTATTTCCTGGGGTGTATTTCCCCCCCATTCCCTGCTGGATTTCCCCCCCATTCCCTACCCTATTTCCCCTCATTCCCTGCCGGATTTTCCCTATTTCCTGGGGTGTATTTTCCCTATTTCCTGGGGCAGATTTTCCCTATTTCCTGGGGTGTATTTTCCCTATTTCCCGGGGTGTATTTTTCCCTATTTCCCTGCCGGATTTTCCCTATTTCCTGGGGCGGATTTTCCCTATTTCCTGGGGCAGATTTTCCCTATTTCCTGGGGCAGATTTTCCCTATTTCCTGGGGCAGATTTTCCCTATTTCCCTGCTGGATTTTCCCTATTTCCTGGGGTGTATTTTCCCTATTTCCCTGCTGGATTTTCCCTATTTCCTGGGGTGTATTTTCCCCATTTCCTGGGGTGTATTTTCCCTATTTCCCTGCTGGATTTTCCCTATTTCCTGGGGCAGATTTTCCCTATTTCCTGGGGCAGATTTTCCCTATTTCCTGGGGTGTATTTTCCCTATTTCCTGGGGCGGATTTTTCCCTATTTCCTGGGGCGGATTTTCCCTATTTCCTGGGGTGTATTTTCCCTATTTCCTGGGGCAGATTCTCCCTATTTCCTGGGGCAGATTCTCCCTATTTCCTGGGGCAGATTCTCCCTATTTCCTGGGGCAGATTCTCCCTATTTCCTGGGGCGGATTTTCCCTATTTCCTGGGGTGTATTTTCCCTATTTCCTGGGGCAGATTTTCCCTATTTCCTGGGGCAGATTCTCCCTATTTCCTGGGGCAGATTTTCCCTATTTCCTGGGGCAGATTTCCCTATTTCCTGGGGTGTATTTTCCCTATTTCCTGGGGCAGATTTTCCCTATTTCCCTGCCGGATTTTCCCTATTTCCCTGCCGGATTTTCCCTATTTCCTGGGGTGTATTTTCCCTGTTTCCCTGCCGGATTTTCCCTATTTCCCTGCTGGATTTTCCCTATTTCCTGGGGCATATTCCCTATTTCCTGGGGCGGATTTTCCCTATTTCCTGGGGTGTAATTTCCCTATTTCCTGGGGCGGATTTTCCCTATTTCCTGGGGCAGATTTTCCCTATTTCCTGGGGCAGATTTTCCCTATTTCCTGGGGCAGATTTTCCCAATTTCCTGGGGTGTATTTTCCCTATTTCCTGGGGTGTAATTTCCCTATTTCCTGGGGCGGATTTTCCCTATTTCCCTACTGGATTTTCCCTATTTCCCTGCTAGATTTTCCCTATTTCCTGGGGCATATTCCCTATTTCCTGGGGCAGATTTTCCCTATTTCCCTGCTGGATTTTCCCTATTTCCTGGGGCATATTCCCTATTTCCTGGGGCGGATTTTCCCTATTTCCTGGGGTGTAATTTCCCTATTTCCTGGGGCGGATTTTCCCTATTTCCTGGGGCAGATTTTCCCTATTTCCTGGGGCAGATTTTCCCTATTTCCTGGGGCAGATTTTCCCAATTTCCTGGGGTGTATTTTCCCTATTTCCTGGGGTGTAATTTCCCTATTTCCTGGGGCGGATTTTCCCTATTTCCCTACTGGATTTTCCCTATTTCCCTGCTAGATTTTCCCTATTTCCTGGGGCATATTCCCTATTTCCTGGGGCAGATTTTCCCTATTTCCCTGCTGGATTTTCCCTATTTCCTGGGGCAGATTTTCCCTATTTCCTGGGGCGGATTTTCCCTATTTCCCTGCTGGATTTTCCCAATTTCCTGGGGTGTATTTTCCCTATTTCCCTGCCGGATTTTCCCTGTTTCCCTGCCCTCTTTCCCCCCATTCCCAGCCCGGGGTTGCTCTGACCAGCTCCAGGTTCTGCCGGTTGCCGTAGGCGGCGGCGTAGTGGACGGCGGTGTAACCCTGCTTGTCCCGCAGGGAGGGGTCAGCACCGTTGTCCAGCAGGAATTCCAGACAGCTGGAACGGCACACGGAGGGGAAAGGATGGAAAAAAGGGGGAAAACATCCTCTAGGGAAAGTTCTGAAATCCCTGTGGGTGGGTGGAGGGGTCTCGCGATGGGAAATGAGGGGAAGGTTTGGGCAGGAGTTGGAGGTTTTGAGAGAGGGAGGAATTGCCAGGAAAATGCCAGGAAAAGCCCAGGGAATTCACAGTAAAATTCCAGTAAAATTCCCAGTAAAATCCCAGTTAAATTCCAGGAAATTCTCTTCAATATTCCCAGCAAATTCCCAGTAAATTCCCAGTAAAATCCCAGTAAAATCCCAGTAAAATTCTCAGTAAAATTCTCAGTAAAATTCCAGGAAATTCTCTTCAATATTCCCAGAAAATTCCCAGCAAATTCCCAGTAAAATCCCAGTAAAATTCTCAGTAAAATCCCAGTGAAATTCTCAGTAAAATCCCAGTAAAATTCCCAGTAAATTTTAGCAAATTCCCAGCAAAATTCCCAGTAAAATTCCCAGTAAAATCCCAGGAAATTCCCAGTAAAAATGCCCAGTAAATTTTAGCAAATTCCCAGCAAAATTCCCAGTAAAATCTCATCAAAATTCCCAGTAAAATCCCAGGAAATTGTCAGCAATATTCCCAGCAAAATTCCCAGTAAAACCCCAGCAAAATCCCAGGAAATTGTCAGCAATATTCCCAGCAAAATTCTCAGTTAATTCCCAGTAAAATTCCTCAAATTCCCATTAAATTCCCATTAAATTCCCATCAAATTCCCACTAAATTCCCATTAAATTCCCAATAAATTCCCATTAAATTACCATTAAATTCCCAATAAATTCCCCTTAAATTTCCAGTAAATCCCATCAAATTCCCAGTAAATTCCCATTAAATTCTCATTAAATCTCCATCAAATTCCCAGTAAATTCCCAATAAAAACTCAATAAATTCCCAATAAATTCCCAATAAAATCCCAATAAAACCCCAATAATTCCCCATTAATTCCCCATGCCATCCCCAGCACTCACAAAAACGCCTCCTTCAGCCGCGACTCCTTCAGCGGCTCCTCGTCACTGCTGCCGGGGGGAGGCTCCGCCCTGGAATGTCACCGCTGTCACCTCGGGTGGTGACAGTGCCCACGGGGACACCAGTGTCACCGCTGTCACCTCGGGGCGGTGACAGTGCCCATAGGGACACCCCCAATGTCACCAGTGTCACCTCGGGGTGGTGACACAGCCCACGGGGACACCAGTGTCACCAGTGTCACCTCGGGGTGGTGACAGAGCCCACAGGGACACCAGTGTCACCGCTGTCACCTCGGGGTGGTGACAGTGCCCACGGGAACACCAGTGTCACCTCGGGGCGGTGACAGTGCCCACGGGGACACCAGTGTCACCGCTGTCACCTCGGGGTGGTGACACAGCCCACAGGGACACCAGTGTCACCTCGGGGCGGTGACAGTGCCCACGGGGACACCAGTGTCACCGCTGTCACCTCGGGGTGGTGACACAGCCCACGGGGACACCAGTGTCACCTCGGGGCGGTGACAGTGCCCACGGGGACACCAGTGTCACCTCAGGCTGGTGACACAGCCCACGGGGACACCAGTGTCACTGCTGTCACCTCAGGGCGGTGACACAGCCCACGGGGACACCCCCAGTGTCACTGCTGTCACCTCGGGGGGGTGACAGCACCCACAGTGCCACCAGTGTCACCTCGGGGGGGTGACAGAGCCCACAGGGACACCTCCAATGTCACTGGTGTCACCTTGGGTTGGTGACAGAGTCCACGGGGACACCTCCAGTGTCCCCAATGTCCCCAGCGCCCATTGATGTCCCCTATGTCCCCAATGTCCCCAATGTCCCCAGTGTCCCCTCACCTCCGGTAGGTGTCCGAGGCGGTGGCATAGTGCAGGGCAGTGCAGCCTTTGCCGTTGGGCTCGTTGTCCCCAATGTCCCCAATGTCCCCAAAGCCCCCAGGTGTCCCCAGTGTCCCCAGTGTCCCCTCACCTCCGGTTGGTGTCCGAGGTGGCGGCGTAGTGCAGGGCAGTGCAGCCTTTGTTGTCGGGCTCGTTGTCCCCAATGTCCCCACTGTCCCCAGTGTCCCCAATGTCCCCAAAGCCCCCAGGTGTCCCCACTGTCCCCACTGTCCCCACTGTCCCCAGGTGTCCCCAGTCTCCCCAATGCCCCCAGTGATGTCCCCAGTGTCCCCTCACCTCCGGTAGGTGTCCGAGGCGGCGGCGTAGTGCAGGGCAGTGCAGCCTTTGCCATCGGGCTCATTGTCCCCACTGTCCCCAGGTGTCCCCAGTCTCCCCAATGCCCCCATTGATGCCCCCAGGTGTCCCCACTGTCCCCAGTGATGTCCCCAGTGTCCCCAGCGTCCCCTCACCTCCGGTAGGTGTCCGAGGCGGCGGCGTAGTGCAGGGCAGTGCAGCCTTTGCCGTCGGGCTCGTTGGCGCTGGCCCCGGCTGTCACCAGTGTCACCGTGCACTGGTAGCTGCCGTTGGCCGCCGCGTAGTGCAGGGGGGTCCTGGGGACACACAGGGGACAAACGGGGACAGCTCGGCCTGAGGAGCCCTCCTGGAACCGGGGGACACCCCGGGAACCGGCCACGACCTACCAGGGGCTCAGAACATTCTGGAAACCCGGCCAGGACCCCCCAGGACCCTTCATGAGCCCTTCCAGGACCCAGCTGGAGCTCAGAACATCCTGGAAACCTTCCAGGACCCGCCCAGAACACCTCAGGAACCCTTCCAGGACCCTCCCAGGAGCTCAGAACACCCTGGAAACCCTTCCAGGACCCAATGGGAACCCTTCCAGGACCCAGCTGGACCTTAGAACATTCTGGAAACCTTCCAGGACCCTCCCAGAGCCCAATGGGAACCCTTCCAGGACCTGTAGAAGCCCAGGACATCTCAAGAACCCTTCCAGGACCTTCCCAGGACACCCCAAGAACCTCTCCCAGAACACCTCAGGAACCCTTCCAGGACCTGCAATAGCCCAGAACACCTCAGGAACCCTCCCAGGAGCTCAGAACATTCTAGAAACCCTTCCAGGACCTTCCCAGAACACCCCAGGAACCCTTCCAGGACCTGCAGTAGCCCAGAACCCTCTGGAAACCCATCCAGGACCTTCCCAGGAGCTCAGAACATTCTGGAAACCTTCCAGGACCCTCCAAGGGCATCTTGGAAACCCTTTCAGGACCCAACTGGACCTTAGAACATTCTGGAAACCTTCCAGGACCCTCCCAGAGCCCAATGGGAACCCTTCCAGGACCCTCCCAGGAGCTCAGAACATTCTGGAACCCTTCCAGGATCCCTCATGAGCCCTTCCAGGACCCAGCTGGAGCTCAGAACAACCCAAATCCCCTTCCAGGACCCACGAGGAGCTTAGAACTTCCAGGACCCAATGGGAACCCTTTCAGGACCCAGCTGGACCTTAGAACATTCTGGAAACCCTTCCAGGACCCTCCCAGAGACCAATGGGAACCCTTCCAGGACCTGCAGTAGCCCAGAACACCTCAGGAACCCTCCCAGGACCTGCAGTAGCCCAGAACACCTCAGGAACCCTCCCAGGACCATCCCAGCACACTTTGGGAACCCTTCCAGGACCCTCCCAGGAGCTCAGACCACCCTGGGAACCCTTCCAGGACCCTTCATGAGCCCTTCCAGGACCCAGCTGGAGCTCAGAACAACCCAAATCCCCTTCCAGGACCCACGAGGAGCTTAGAACATTTTGGAAACCCTTCCAGGACCCAATGAGAACCCTTCCAGGATCCTTCCAGGACCCAATGGGAACCCTTCCAGGACCCAGCTGGACCTCAGAACATTCTCAAAACCCTTCCAGGACCCTCCCAGAACATGTCAGGAACCCTTCCAGGACCTGCAGTAACCCAGGACCCTCTGGGAACCCTTCCAGGACCCTCCCAGGAGCTCAGAACATTCTGGAAACCTTCCAGGACCTTCCCAGAACATCCCAGGAACCCTTCCAGGACCTTCCCAGGAGCTCAGAACATTCTGGAACCCTTCCAGGACCCTCCCAGAGTCCTTTGGGACCCCTCCCAGGACCCGCGGGTGTCCCACGAGGCGCTGACCCCCAGGCCTTGGGGACACGTGTCCCCTCTCACCTCCCGAATTTGTCCCTCCGGCGCAGGTCGGCGCCGCTGCTCAACAGCAGGTTCAGACACTCCACGTTCCTGCGGGGACAGGGACACCGAGGTCACCGAGGGGACACAGAAATGTCACCTCAGGGACACCGAGGTCACCGCGGGGACACTGAGGTCACCGAGGGGACACCGAGGTCACCAAGGGGACACTGAGGTCACCGAGGGGACACCGAGGTCACCGAGGGGACACTGAGGTCACTGAGGGACACTGAGGTCACCGCGGGAACACTGAGGTCACCGAGGGGACACTGAGGTCACCAAGGGGACACACTGAGGTCACCGAGAGGACCCAAAGTGTCACCTCAGCGACCCAAAGTGTCACCTCAGGGACACAGAAATGTCCTTCAGGGACCCAGAAATGTCACCTTGGAGACACTGAGGTCACCAAGGGGACACCGAGGTCACCAAGGGGACCCAAAGTGTCACCTCAGGGACACAGAAATGTCACCTCGGGGACACTGATGTCACCTCAGGGACCCCAAATGTCACCTCTGGGACCCAAAGTGTCACCTCAGGGACACAGAAATGTCACCTCAAGGATCCCAAATGTCACCTCTAGGACCCAAAGTGTCACCTCAGGGACACAGAAATGTCACCTCGGGGACACTGACGTCACCACGGGGACACAGAATGTCACCTTGGGGACACAGAAATGTCCTTCAGGGACCCAGAAATGTCACCTTGGGGACACTGAGGTCACCTCAGGGACCCCAAATGTCACCTCTGGGACCCAAAGTGTCCCCTCTGGGACACAGAAATGTCACCTCAGGGACCCAAAGTGTCACCTCAGGGTCCCCAAAAGTCACCCTGGGGACACAGATATGTCACCTCAAGGACCTGAAATATCACCTCTGGGACCCAAAGTGTCACCTCAGGGACCCCCAAATGTCCCCCAGGACACCCTGAGCCCTTCCAGGACCCTCCCACCTTCCCAGGTGTCCCCATGTCCCCAGGTGCCTGCCCTCTCTCAGAGCTGGGAGCAGCGCTGGCCCCGTGTCCCCAGGTGTCCCTAGGTGTGTCCCCAGGTGTGTCCCCATGTCCCCAGGTGTCCCCAGGTGTGTGTCCCCAGGTGTGTGTCCCCAGGTGTGTCCCAGGTGTCCCCAGGTGCCGTACCCGCCCGAGGCAGCGGCGTGCAGACAGGTTCTGCCCAGGCTGCCCCCAGGTGTGTCCCCAGGTGTCCCCAGGTGTGTGTCTCCAGGTGTGTCCCCATGTCCCCAGCTGTGTCCCCAGGTGTCCCCAGGTGTCCATACCCCCCCGAGGCAGCGGCGTGCAGACAGGTCCTGCCCAGGCTGTCCCCATGTGTGTCCCCATGTCCCCAGGTGTGTCCCCATGTCCCCAGGTGTCCCCAGGTGCCATACCCCCCCGAGGCAGCGGCGTGCAGACAGGTCCTGCCCAGGCTGTCCCCAGGTGTGTCCCCAGGTGTGTGCCCAGGTGTGTCCCCATGTCCCCAGGTGTCCCAGGTGTCCCCAGGTGTCCATACCCCCCCGAGGCAGCGGCGTGCAGACAGGTCCTGCCCAGGCTGTCCCTATGTCCCCAGGTGTGTCCCCAGGTGTGTCCCCATGTCCCCAGGTGTCCCCAGGTGTGTCCCCAGGTGTCCATACCCCCCCGAGGCAGCGGCGTGCAGACAGGTCCTGCCCAGGCTGTCCGGGGTGTTGATGTCGAAGCCGGCCGAGAGCACGTGCTCATTGCTCAGCGAGGACACGATGCTGTACAACTGACCTGCAACGGATTTGGGTTAGAAACCACAGATTTGGGGTTTTATGGGGTTTGGTATGTGTCAGTGAGGACACGATGCTGTACAACTGACCTGGGGACCACAGACTTGGGTTAGAAACCACAGATTTGGGGTTTTTATGGGGCTTTTATGGGGTTTGGTATGTGTCAAGAGGACACGACGCTGTACAGCTGACCTGGGACACAGATTTGGGTTAGAAACCAGAGATTTGGGGTTTTTATGGGGATTTTATGGCGTTTTATGGGGTTTGTCATGTGTCATGAGGACACGATGCTGTACAACTGACCTGGAGGGGCACAGAGGGTTGGGGTACAGGGGACAGTGAGGGTCACCTTGGGGTCCCCAGGATCACCTGGGTGTCCCCAAGGGTCACCTCAGTATCCCCAAGGTCACCTGGGTGTGGCTGGCACGGGGACAGGATGGGGACAGCCTGGGGACAGGGAGGGGACATTGGGGACAGGGCAGGGACAGGGACAGGACAGATGGGGACAAGGTGGGGACAAGGGTAGGGACAGGCTGGGGACAGGCAGGAGACAGGAGGGGACAGTGGGGACAGGAGGGGACATTGGGGTCACTGGGGACACTGGGGATAGGAGAGAACAGTGGGGACAGGGGACAGGAGGGGACAGTGGGGACAGGAGGGGACAGTGGAGACACTGGGGACAGTGGGGACAGGAGAGGACAGCAGGGGACACTGGGGACACTGGGGACAGTCACCTGAGGAAAGCAGCTTGCGGCAGCAGTCGGAGAACCCGAAGAGAACGGCCAAGTGCAGCGGGAACATGTCGTGGATCCCGCGCCTGGGGGAGTGTGGGGTCAGGGGATGGGAGCCCAAAACTCCCCCGGGACACCCCAAAACCTCCTGGGACACCCCAAATCCCACCAGGGACACCCCAAACAACCCAAAACCTGCCCCAAACACCCCAAAACTGCCCCGGGACACCCCAAAACCTGCCCCGGATACTCAAGACCGCCCCAGGACCAGCCCAGGACACCACAGAACCCTTCCAGGACCCTTCCAGGACACCCTGGAAACTCTTCCAGGACCCAGAACATTCTGGAAACTCTCCCAGGACACCCCAAAACCCTTCCAGGACCCCCCTCAAAACCTTCCCAGGACCTTTAGGAGCCCAGGACACCCCAAAAACCCTCCCAAGACACCCCAAAACCCCTTTTAGGATCTTCCCAGGACACCCCAAAACCCCTCCCAGGACCCTCCCAGAACGCAGAACATTCTAGAAACCTTCCCAGGACACCCCAAAACCCTTCCAGGACCTTTAGGAGCCCAGGACACCCCAAAAACCCCTCCCAAGACACCCAAAACCCCTTTTAGGATCTTCCCAGAACACCCCAAAACCCCTCCCAGAACACAGAACCTTCTGGAAAACCCACCTGGGACCCCCCAAAACCCCTTTTAGGACCCTCCCAGGACCCCCCAAACCCCCTCCCGGCCGCCCCAGGAGGGGCAGGTCCCGGCAGGTGGCGGCAGGTCCCGGCAGGTGTGGCAGTGCTCACCTGGCCGTGTCAGCACCGTTGGTCATTAAGGTACTAATGAGCAGCTCGTGCCCGTAGCGGGCGGCCACGTGCAGCGGCGTGTTCCCAAAGCGGTCGGCGCAGTCGATCTCGCTGCCTGCGGGAGCCCAAACACCCCTGAGCCACTTCCCTGGGATTTCCTGGGATTCCCAGGGATCCCAAACATCTCTGAGCCACATTCCCGGGATCCCAAATATCCCTGAGCCACATTCCCGGGATCCCAAATATCCCTGAGCCCAATTCCCGGGATTCCCAGGGATCCCAAACACCCCTGAGCCACATTCCTGGGATCCCAAATACCCCTGAGCCACATTCCTGGGATCCCAAATACCCCTGAGCCACATTCCCGGGATCCCAAACACCCCTGAGGCACATTCCCGGGATCCCAAATATCCCTGAGCCACATTCCCGGGATTTCCCGGGATTCCCAGGATCCCAAATATCCCTGAGCCACATTCCCGGAATCCCAAACCCTCCTGAGTCACATTCCCGGGATCCCAACACCCCTGAGCCACATTCCTGGGATCCCCAGGATCCCAAACATCCCTGAGCCACATTCCCAGGATCCCCAGGAATTCCAAACATTCCTGAGAGCCAGTTCCCAGAATTCCCAGGGAACCCTGACATTCCTAATCCAGAATTCCCAGAATTTCCACCCCAGGGAACAGCCCGGGGATTGATTCCCCAACATTCCAGGTCTGGAATTCCCGGAAAAATGGGAATATTGGGGGGAAAAATGGGAATATTGGGGGGAAAAAATGGGAATATTGGAGAATCTGACAAAAGGCTTGGGAAAAATATCGGAATATTGGAGGATCTGACAGGAAAACTGGTGAAAACATTGGAAAATCTGATGGGAATATTGGGGCAAATATTGAAAAATTTGGGGAAAATATTGGAATATTGGAGGATCTGATGGGAATTTTGTCCCTCGGGCTGCGGCTCTGGGAACGTCCCTGTGGGAATTCCAGCTCCCTGAGTCCTCAAATCCGGGATGGGGTGGGAACAAGGCACTGACCGTTCTGGATGAGGATCTGGGAGCGCGTGAACCGGCCGTGGATCGCCGCCATGTGCAGGGGGCTCTTCCCTTCCTTGCTCTGCGGGAAACAACCCCAAAAACACCCGGGGAGGGGTCAGCAATATCCCAAAACTTACCCCAAAACCTGCCCCAAAAACACCCAGGGGCAGATCAACAACATCCCAAAACTTTCCCCCCAAAACCTTCCCCAAAAACACCCGGGGTGGGGTCAGCAACATCCCAAAACTTTCCCCAAAATCTTCCCCAAAACTTTCCCCAAAATCTTCCCCAAAAATACCCGGGGTGGGGTCAGACAGGCCCCAAAACTTTCCCCTAAACCTTCCCCAAAAACTCCAGGTGGGGATCAGCAACATCCCAAAACTTTCCCCAAAAACTGCCCCAAAAATACCCGGGGTGGGGGTCAGACACACCCCAGAACTTACCCCAAAAACCTCAGTCACACCCTAAAATCGTCCCCAAAAACCCCCGGGGTGGGGATCAGACAGACCCCAAAATATCCCCAAAAACACCCGGGTGGGGATCAGCAACATCCTAAAACCTTCCCCAAAAACACCCGGGGTGGGGTCAGACAGGCCCCAAAACAGCCCCAAAAACTGCCCCCAAAAACACCCGGGGTGGGGTCAGACATACCCCAAAACCTTCCCCAAAAACTGCCCCAAAAACCCCCAGGTGGGGGTAGCAATATCCCAAAACTTACCCCACAACCTGCCCCAAAAATACCCGGGGTGGGGTCAGACAGGCCCCAAAACCTTCCCCCAAAAACCTCAGTCACACCCTAAAATCTCCCCCAAAAACACCCGGGGTGGGGGTCAGACAGGCCCCAAAACATCCCCTAAACTTGCCCCAAAAAACCCCAGGTGGGGATCAGCAACATCCCAAAACTTTCCTCAAAATCTTCCCCAAAAACACCAGGGTGGGGTCAGACAGGCCCCAAAACAGCCCCAAAAAACTGCCCCAAAAATACCCGGGGTGGGGTCAGACATACCCCAAAACCTTCCCCAAAAACTGCCCCAAAAAACCCCCAGGTGGGGGTAGCAATATCCCAAAACTTACCCCAAAAACTGCCCCAAAAACACCCGGAGTGGGGATCAGCAACATCCCAAAACTTTCCCCAAAATCTTCCCCAAAAACACCCGGGGTGGGGTCAGACAGGCCCCAAAACTTTCCCCTAAACCTTCCCCAAAAACCCCAGGTGGGGATCAGCAACATCCCAAAACTTTCCCCAAAAACTGCCCCAAAAATACCCGGGTGGGGATCAGACACACCCCAGAACTTACCCCAAAAACCTCAGGTCACACCCTAAATCGTCCCCAAAAACCCCCGGGGTGGGGATCAGACAGACCCCAAAATATCCCCAAAAACACCCGGGTGGGGATCAGCAACATCCTAAACCTTCCCCCAAAAACACCCGGGGTGGGGTCAGACAGGCCCCAAAACAGCCCCAAAAACTGCCCCAAAAACACCCGGGGTGGGGTCAGACATACCCCAAAACCTTCCCCAAAAACTGCCCCAAAAACCCCCAGGTGGGGGTAGCAATATCCCAAAACTTACCCCACAACCTGCCCCAAAAATACCTGGGGTGGGGTCAGACAGGCCCCAAAACCTTCCCCCAAAAACCTCAGTCACACCCTAAAATCTCCCCCAAAAACACCCGGGGTGGGGTCAGACACACCCCAAAACCTTCCCCAAAACCTGCCCCAAAAAACCCCAGGTGGGGATCAGCAACATCCCAAAACTTTCCCCAAGAACTGTCTCAAAAATACCCGGGGTGGGGATCAGCAACATCCCAAAACTTTCCCCCAAAACCACGTGGGGTGGGGTCAGACAGGCCCCAAAACATCCCCAAAAACTGCCCCAAAAACACCCGGGGTGTGGTCAGACATACCCCAAAACTTTCCCCTAAACCTGCCCCAAAAAACCCCAGGTGGGGATCAGCAACATCCCAAAACTTTCCCCAAAAACTGCCCCAAAAATACCCGGGGTGGGGATCAGACACACCCCAGAACTTACCCCAAAAACCTCAGTCACACCCTAAAATCTCCCCCAAAAACACCCGGGGTGGGGTCAGACAGGCCCCAAAACCTTCCCCAAAACCTGCCCCAAAAAACCCCAGGTGGGGATCAGCAACATCCCAAAACTTTCCCCAAGAACTGTCTCAAAAATACCCGGGGTGGGGTCAGCCAGGCCCCAAAATATCCCCAAAAACACCCGGGGTGGGGTCAGACACACCCCAAAACAGCCCCAAAAACACCCAGGGGCAGATCAACAACATCCCAAAACTTTCCCCCCAAAACCTTCCCCAAAAACACCCGGGGTGGGGATCAGCAACATCCCAAAACTTTCCTCAAAAACCTTCCCCAAAAACACCCAAAACCCAACTCACCTGAGGCTCAATCACACCCCAAAACCCTCTCCAAAAACCTTCCCCCAAAAACCCCCACGTGGGGCTCTGTCACACCCCAAAACCTTCCCCAAAAACACACAAAACCCAACCCACCTGAGGCTCAGTCACACCTCAAAACCCTCCCCAAAAACCTTCCCCCAAAAACCCCCAGGTGGGGCTCAGTCACATCCCAAAACCTTCCCCAAAAACACCCAAAACCCAACTCACCTGAGGCTCAGTCACACCCCAAAACCTTCCCCCAGAAACACCTGATTGGGGACCAGCCACACCCCAAAACCTTCCCCAAAACCCCCAGGTGGGGCTCAGTAACACCCCAAAAACACCCAAAAACTCAACCCCACCTGAGGCTCAGTCATACCCCAAAACCCTCCCCAAAACCTTCCCCCAAAAACCCCCAGGTGGGGCTCTGTCACACCCCAAAACCTTCTCCAAAAACACCCAAAAACATCCACATAGGGCTCAGTCACACTCCAAAACCTTCCCCAAAAACACACAAAACCCAACCCACCTGAGGCTCAGTCACACCCCAAAACCCTCCCCAAAACCTTCCCCCAAAAACCCCCAGGTGGGGCTCAGTCACATCCCAAAACCTTCCCCAAAAACACCCAAAACCCAACTCACCTGAGGCTCAGTCACACCCCAAAACCTTCCCCCAAAAACCCCCAGGTGGGGCTCAGTCACACTCCAAAACCTTCCCCAAAAACACCCAAAACCCAACTCACCTGGGGCTCAGTCACACCCCAAAACCTTCCCCCAGAAACACCTGGGTGGGGACCAGCCACACCCCCAAACCTTCCCCAAAAACACCCCAAAACTCAACCCCACCTGAGGCTCAGTCACATCCCAAAACCTCCCTCAAAAAAAACCCAGGTGGGGCTCAGCCACACCCCAAAACCTTCCCCAAAAACACCTGGGTGAGGCTGTCACACCCCAAACCTTTCCCCTGCTGCCTTCAGTTTTAACTTTCGTGTTTTCCACTTTCTGCACTGGCACAGAAACCTGACGTTCACCTAAACCCTCAGCCAGCTCTCCTCACAGCCCCCAAGTCCCCCAAAACAATCCTCCTCCCAAAATCTCAACCACGGGGAAGTGAGGAGAGCAAACTGCCAGGGTGGGATTTCATCACCTCAAGCTGCCACGGGACAATTGACCCCAAATATTTAAATGGACCAAAACTTATAAAAATGAGTGAAAATTCCTGACTCAGGGTCAGTTTTGGGTGTAACCCTGGTTTTTGCATTGCCCAAGGTGCATCCTTTGATTGATTTTTAATAAATTATTCCTTTCACTCTGCCCTGCCCTCTTTAGCTTTTATATTTTCCAGATTCTGCGCTGGTACAGAACTCTGAACTTCACAGATTGTTTGTGAGTTCTGCTCACAGCTCAGTCAGACAAAACAATCCTTTTCCAGCCCCAAAAACAAGGACACTGTTGCAGCTTCAGGCCCCAAAAAGGGTAAAAACCAGGGAATTGAGGAGAACAAACTGGGAGGACACCTGAAGCTGCAATTGGACAATTGACCCCAATATTTAAATGGCCCAAAACTTATAAAAATGAGTGAAAACTCCTGACTCAGGGTCATTTTGGGGTCATTTTTGAGTGCAGCCCTGGCCAGGCTCTTGCACTGCCCAAGGTGCATCCTTTGACTGATTTTTAATATAAATCCTTTGATTGATTTTTAATATAAATCCTTTAACTGTGTCCAGGTCACCCTTTTAACACCCACACCCCAAACCCCAGGGCCCCACACCTGGAAGTTGACATAGGTGCTGCTGTTGATCCTATCGCAGGTCACCCCTGTGTCCCCATGTCCCCATGTCCCCAAACCCCGGTGACACACCTGGAAGTTGACGTCGGCGCCGTTGTTGACCAGGATCCTGTCCCAGGTCACCCCCGTGTCCCCGTGTCCCCAAACCCCAATGACCCACACCTGGAAGTTGATGTTGGTGCCATTGTTGATCCTGTCCCAGGTCACCCCCGTGTCCCCATGTCCCCAAACCCCAGCGACCCCGGTGCCCCACACCTGGAAGTTGACATCTGTGCTGTTGTTGACCAGTCCCAGGTCACCTCCATGTCCCCATGTCCCCATGTCCCCAAACCCCAATGACCCCACACCTGGAAGCTGACATCAGCTCCATTGTTGATCCTGTCCCAGGTCCCCCCCGTGTCCCCATGTCCCCAAACCCAGGTGACACACCTGGAAGTTGACGTCGGCGCCGTTGTTGACCAGGATCCTGTCCTAGCTCACCCCCGTGTCCCCATGTCCCCAAACCCCAAATTCCTGAGGACCCCAGACCTGGAAGTTGACATCAGCGCCGTCACCCCTGTGTCCCCATGTCCCCAAACCCCGGTGACAGTGCCACACCTGGAAGTTGACGTCGGCGCCGTTGTTGACCAGGATCCTGTCCCAGGTCCCCCCCGTGTCCCCATGTCCCCAAACCCCAATGACCCACACCTGGAAGTTGATGTTGGTGCCATTGTTGATCCTGTCCCAGGTCACCCCCGTGTCCCCATGTCCCCAAACCCCAGCGACCCCGGTGCCCCACACCTGGAAGTTGACATCTGTGCTGTTGTTGACCAGTCCCAGGTCACCTCCATGTCCCCATGTCCCCATGTCCCCAAACCCCAATGACCCCACACCTGGAAGCTGACATCAGCTCCATTGTTGATCCTGTCCCAGGTCACCCCCGTGTCCCCATGTCCCCAAACCCCGGTGACACACCTGGAAGTTGACGTCAGCTCCGTTGTTGACCAGGATCCTGTCCTAGCTAACCCCCATGTCCCCATGTCCCCAAACCCCAAATTCCTGAGGACCCCAGACCTGGAAGTTGACATCAGCACCATCACCCCCGTGTCCCCATGTCCCCGTGTCCCCAAACCCCAATGACCCCACACCTGGAAGTTGACATCGGCGCCGTTGTTGACCAGGATCCTGTCCTAGCTCACCCCCGTGTCCCCATGTCCTCAAACCCCAAATTCCTGAGGACCCCAGACCTGGAAGTTGACATCAGCGCCGTCACCCCTGTGTCCCCATGTCCCCAAACCCCGGTGACAGTGACAGTGCCACACCTGGAAGTTGACGTCGGCGCCGTTGTTGACCAGGATCCTGTCCCAGGTCCCCCCCGTGTCCCCATGTCCCCAAACCCCAGTGACACACCTGGAAGTTGACGTCGGCGCCGTTGTTGACCAGGATCCTGTCTCAGGTCACCCCCATGTCCCCATGTCCCCGTGTCCCCAAACCCCGGTGACAGTGACACACCTGGAAGTTGATGTCGGCGCCATTGTTGACCAGGATCCTGTCCCAGGTCCCCCCCGTGTCCCCATGTCCCCAAACCCAGGTGACACACCTGGAAGTTGACGTCGGCGCCGTTGTTGACCAGGATCCTGTCCCAGGTCCCCCCCGTGTCCCCATGTCCCCAAACCCAGGTGACACACCTGGAAGTTGACGTCGGCGCCATTGTTGACCAGGATCCTGTCCCAGGTCCCCCCCGTGTCCCCATGTCCCCAAACCCAGGTGACACACCTGGAAGTTGACGTCGGCGCCGTTGTTGACCAGGATCTCCAGGCACAGCGCGCCGTTGGTGGAGACGGCGGCGAAGTGCAGGGGGGTGAAGCCCTTGTCGTTGGGCTGGTTGACGTTGGCCCCCACGTTGACCAGCTCGTTGGCCACGGCGTCCTGGCCCATGTAACAGGCGATGTGCAGCGCCGTGTTCCCAAAGGAGTTGGGCTCGTCGATCTGCGGGAGAGACGGCGCCCGTGGGATCTGTACATGGGATCCACCCGTGGGATCCACCCAAGGGATCCATGGGATCCATCCATGGGATCCATCCATGGGATCCACCCGTGGGACCCACCCATGGGACCCACCCATGGGATCCACTCATGGGATCCATCCACGGGATCCATATGATCCACCCATGGGATCCACCCATGGGATCCATCTATGGGATCCACCCATGGGATCCACATGATCCATCCATGGGATCCACATGATCCACCCATGGGGTCCATCCATGGGATCCATCCATGGGATCTACATGATCCATCCATGGGATCCATCCATGGGATCCATCCATGGGATCAGTGGGATCCACCCATGATACCCACCCATGGTATCCACCCATGGGACCCATGGGATCCATCCGTGGGATCCACATGATCCACCCATGGGATCCACCTATGGGATCCACATGATCCACCTGTGGGATCCATCCATGGGATTCACATGATCCATCCATGGGGTCCATCCATGGGACCCGTGGGATCCATCCATGGGATCCACATGAGCCATCCATGGGGTCCATCCATGGGATCCACCCATGGGATCCACTGGATCCATCCATGGGATCCACCCATGGGACCCATGGGGTCCATCCATGGGACCCACATGATCCACCCATGGGACCCACGAGATTTGGGATTTGGGGTTTGGGGTGGGCAAAGGAGAAGAGGAGAAGCCAAAGGTTCTGTCACTGCCCCGGGACCCTGTCACCGTCCCTCCTGTCACCACCCAAGGTTTCTGTCACCACCCAGAGATCCTGTCACTATGCAGGGATCTTGTCACCACCCCAGGATCGTGTCACTGTCCCTCCTGTCACTGCCCCAGGATCCTGTCACCATCCAGGGATCCTGTCACTGCCCCAGGATCCTGTCACCATCCAGGGATCCTGTCACCATCCCAGGATCCTGTCATCACCCAGAGTGAAGGAATGTGGCTCATGGGTATGTGGGAGCAACAAAATCCAGATTTGGGATTTAGGAGGGAAAAAGGCAACTGAGAACCACCCAGGGCTCCTGTCACCACCCACAGGGAAGGAATTTGGTTCCTTGAACTTTGTGCGCGAAGTCCAGCGGATTTGGGAGTTCAGGAAGGAAAAAGGCAACTGAAAATCACCCAGGGGGAAGGACTTTGGTTCCTTGATCTCAGGATCAACAAAATCCAGAGGATTTGGGAAGGAAAAAAGGCAGCTGAGAACCACCCAGGGCTCCTGTCACCGCTCAGGGTGACAGAATTTTGTTCATGGATCTGTGGAAGCAACAAAGTCCAGAGGATTTGGGATTTAGGACAGAAAAGGCAGCTGAGAACCAGCCAAGGTTTGTGTTGCCACTCAAAGCTCCTGTCCCCACCTGTCCCCACCTGTCCCCAGCCCGGGGGGTCCCGGGGCTCTCACCTCGACCCCCAGCCTGAGGAGGTGACGCACCACCTCGATCTGGCCGCTGGCGGCCGCCGTGTGCAGCAGCGTGTACCCCTTCCTGTCCTTGCACATGACATCGGCCCCGCGGGCCACCAGCAGCTTCAGCACCTCCAGGTGACCTGTGGGGACAGGGGGGACAACGTCTGAGTGACAGGGAATGGGACAGGTGTGACAATGTCTGAGTGACGGGGAATGGGACAGGTCTGACACCACCAGCAGCTTCAGCACCTCCAGGTGACCTGCGGGGACAGGTGTGACAATGTCTGAGTGACGGGGAGTGGGACAGGTGTGACAATGTCTGAGTGATGGGAAATGGGACAGGTGTGACACCACCAGCAGCTTCAGCACCTCCAGATGACCTGCAGGGACAATGGGGACAATGTCTGAGTGACAGGGAATGGGACAGGTGTGACAATGTCTGAGTGACAGGGGAATGGGACAGGTGTGACAATGTCTGAGTGACGGGGAGTGGGACAGGTGTGACAATGTCTGAGTGACAGAGAGTGGGACACGTGGGACAATGTCTGAGTGATGGGGAGTGGGACAAACAGGGAGTGGGACAGGTGTGACAATGTCTGAGTGATAGGGAATGGGACAAACAGGGAGTGGGACAGGTGTGACAATGTCTGAGTGACAGGGAATGGGACAGGTCTGACACCACCAGCAGCTTCAGCACCTCCAGGTGACCTGTGGGGACACAGGGGACAACATCTGAGTGACGGGGAGTGGGACAGACAGGGAATGGGACAGCCGTGACAACATCTGAGTGACAGGAAATGGGACAGGTGTGACAGTGCCTGAGTGACATGGAGTGGGACAGACAGGGAATGGGGACAGGGAGGGAATGGGACAGATGTGACACCACCAGCAGCTTCAGCACCTCAGTGACCTGTGGGGACAGGGGGACAATGTCTGAGTGACGGGGAGTGGGACAGACAGGGAATGGGACAGCTGTGACAATGTCTCAGTGACAGGGAATGGGAGAGCAGGAAACAGGAATGGAGAGCAGGAAACTGGAATGGGAGAGCAGGAAACTGGAATGGAGAGCAGGAAACAGGAATGGAGAGCAGGAAACTGGAATGGAGAGCAGGAAACAGGAATGGGAGAGCAGGAAACAGGAATGGGAGAGCAGGAAACAGGAATGGGAGAGGAGGAAACTGGAATGGAGAGCAGGAAACTGGAATGGAGAGCAGGAAACTGGAATGGGAGAGGAGGAAACTGGAATGGGAGAGAAGGAAACTGGAATGGAGAGCAGGAAACTGGAATGGAGAGCAGGAAACTGGAATGGGAGAGCAGGAAACTGGAATGGGAGAGAAGGAAACTGGAATGGGAGAGCAGGAAACTGGAATGGAGAGCAGGAAACTGGAATGGAGAGCAGGAAACTGGAATGGGAGAGGAGGAAACTGGAATGGGAGAGAAGGAAACTGGAATGGAGAGCAGGAAACTGGAATGGAGAGCAGGAAACTGGAATGGGAGAGCAGGAAACTGGAATGGGAGAGAAGGAAACTGGAATGGGAGAGCAGGAAACTGGAATGGAGAGCAGGAAACAGGAATGGGAGAGCAGGAAACAGGAATGGAGAGCAGGAAACTGGAATGGGAGAGAAGGAAACTGGAATGGGAGAGCAGGAAACTGGAATGGGAGAGCAGGAAACTGGAATGGAGAGCAGGAAACAGGAATGGGAGAGCAGGAAACAGGAATGGGAGAGCAGGAGAGGAACGGGAGGCGGAGCCAGCCGGGAACACCCACCCAGGAAGGCCGCCCAGTGCAGGGGCTGTCGGTCCTTCTTGTCACACGTGCTGGGACTGGCACCTTTGTTGAGCAGCAGGTTCACCATCTGTGGGGTGTGGGGACAGCGTCAGCGGGGCCACCACCATGTCCCTGCCCATCTCTGTCCTTGTCTGTCCCTGTCCCTGCCCACCCCGATGCCCCAGCACACCCCGATGTCCCTGCCCATGACATCTGGGAACACCCCAATGTCCCTGTCCATCCTGATGTCCCCAGAGCCACCCCTGTCCCTGCTGCCCACCCCTGTCCCTGCCCACACCAATGTCCCTGCCCATCCTGACATCTGCGGCCACCCCGATGCCCCAGCACACCCCGATGTCCCTGCTGCTCACCCCAATGTCCCAGAGCCACCCCAATGTCCCTGTCCACCTCGATGTCCCTGCCCACAATGACATCTGGGAACACCCCAATGTCCCTGCCCACCCGATGTCCCTGTCCACCCCTGTCCCCGCTGCCCCACCCCTGTCCTTGCCCACCCTGATATCCCTGCCCACCGTGTCCCTGCCCACCCCAGTGCCCCCAGACCCACCCTGATGTCCCTGTCACCCTGACACCCCTGCCTGCCCCAATGTCCCAATGTCCCTGCCCACCCCAATGTCGCTGTCACCCCAATGTCCCCAATGTCGCTGTCACCCCAGTGTCCCCAATGTCCCTGTCACCCCAATGTCCCCAATGTCCCCTCACCTCCAGGTGGCCGCTGTGCACAGCGTGGTGCAGCGCCGTGCGCCCAGTGCGGTCCCTGTCCCCAATGTCCCCAATGTCCCTGTCACCCCAATGTCCCCAATGTCCCCGCTATCCCCAATGTCCCCAATGTCCCCAGTGTCCCCTCACCTCCAGGTGGCCGCTGTGCACGGCGTGGTGCAGTCCCTGTCCCCAATGTCCCCAATGTCCCCGCTGTCCCCAATGTCCCCAGTGTCCCCTCACCTCCAGGTGGCCGCTGTGCACGGCGTGGTGCGGTCCCTGTTCCCTGTCCCTGTCACCCCTCTGTCCCCAATGTCCCCTCTGTGCTGACCTCCAGGTGGCCGCTGTGCACGGCGTGGTGCAGTCCCTGTCACCCCAATGTCCCCGCTATCCCTGCTATCCCCAATGTCCCCAGTGTCCCCTCACCTCCAGGTGGCCGCTGTGCACGGCGTGGTGCAGCGCCGTGCGCCCGGTGCGGTCCCTGTCCCCAATGTCCCCAATGTCCCCGCTGTCCCTGCTGTCCCCAGTGTCCCCTCACCTCCAGGTGGCCGCTGTGCACGGCGTGGTGCAGCGCTGTGCGCCCGGTGCGGTCCCTGTCACCCCAATGTCCCCAATGTCCCCGCTATCCCTGCTATCCCCGCTGTCCCCAGTGTCCCCTCACCTCCAGGTGGCCGCTGTGCACGGCGTGGTGCAGTCCCTGTCACCCCAATGTCCCCGCTATCCCTGCTATCCCCAATGTCCCCAGTGTCCCCTCACCTCCAGGTGGCCGCTGTGCACGGCGTGGTGCAGCGCCGTGCGCCCGGTGCGGTCCCTGTCACCCCAATGTCCCCGCTATCCCTGCTATCCCCGCTGTCCCCAGTGTCCCCTCACCTCCAGGTGGCCGCTGTGCACGGCGTGGTGCAGCGCCATGTGCCTGGTGCGGTCCCTGTCCCTGTCACCCCAATGTCCCTGTTCCCTGTCCCTGTCCCCCCAATGCCCCTGACACCCCAATGTCCCCAATGTCCCCAATGTCCCCAACGTCCCTGCTGTCCCCAATGTCCCCAGTGTCCCCTCACCTCCAGGTGGCCGCTGTGCACGGCGTGGTGCAGCGCTGTGCGCCCGGTGCGGTCCCTGTCACCCCAATGTCCCCAATGTCCCCGCTATCCCCAATGTCCCCAATGTCCCCAGTGTCCCCTCACCTCCAGGTGGCCGCTGTGCACGGCGTGGTGCAGTCCCTGTCACCCCGCTGTCCCCGGTGTCCCCAGTGTCCCCTCACCTCCAGGTGGCCGCTGTGCACGGCGTGGTGCAGTCCCTGTCCCCCCAATGTCCCTGCTATCCCCAATGTCCCCAATGTCCCCAGTGTCCCCTCACCTCCAGGTGGCCGCTGTGCACGGCGTGGTGCAGCGCCGTGCGCCCGGTGCGGTCGGCCACGTTGACGGTGCTGAGCAGTGGCACCAGCGCCTCCACGCACTTGGTGGCCCGGTTGGCGGCGGCCACGTGCAGCGGCGTCTGCCAGTGCTTGTCCCGGGCGTTGACATCGGCAGAGTGCTTCAGGAGCAGGTGGAGGGCTTTCTGCGAGGGGACAGGGCACAAGAGGCTGTGACAAACCAGGACACCAAAGGAGGACCGCGGTCACCGCCAGGAGCTCCTCGTTTCTTGTTCTGATTCGGGGTTTGTGCAGGTTTTTGGTAAAAATGTGCATTATAGGGTTGGCTTTTATTAACGTGGCTACTGTATGTATAATCATATTGTTTTATTTATATTAATTTATATATACTAATAACAATTTAAAAGTGTATGAATGTATAAAAGTAATGAATGTGTATTTTTTGATTGTACCAAAAGGGTTAAGACTGAAAGGTTAACAGGTTTTTTATCTTTTCTTTGTGACGTCTAAACCACCAAGCCAGAAATTATGGCAGGGGGAAGTCACCTTGTGACCCTTCAGAAAAATACCTGTTCACTTTCTGTTTTCTCATCCAAATGGAAAGAATTAGAAAACCTCCGAAGAAAATTTACACCCAGTGTCACCAGGCTGAGTGGAGCCACCCACAAAATAAATCCATTAGGTGAGATGATGGAGAATACTTAAAACTGATCAAAAGGAGAATGTTTGATTAACATCTATTAAATATTCAACACAGCACTCCTTAAAGACAGAAATCCTAAAAGGTGAGGTGGGTTATGGGCAGACCTTGTGCCAAGCCCCCTTGGCTGAGAGGCTTCACTTTTTGTCTCTTAATTTATCTGTTTTCTTAATTTTTTATAAAAAAAATATTTTTTTTTTCAAAATTTCAAAATTACAATTTTTTATCAAAAAATTATAAGTTTTTTTTTTAAAAAAAGGAAAGTGGAATTCGTTTTTCACATTTTGGAAGTGGATTGGGGGAGGAGATGAACACCCCTCTGACCCCCAGTGGTCAAACCAGCGGCCCCAGGAATGTGAGAACAATCTGCTTTGTTTGTGTTAAAATGGTGAGAACTTTTAACACAAGAACCCAAAACAACCAGAGGGCTGTTTTGCATTCTTGAAAAAAAAAATAAATTGAAAAATTGGAAAATCAGAGCGGCAGGGGACAGCCCCAGGAACCCCCCAGATCCAACCCCTTCAGGATCCCAGACAAGGGAAGGAGCTGTGGCTGTGGGGTTTGTCCCAAAGCCTGGGAGAAGGGATTATTCCCACTGGGAAAGGTCCAGGTGTGGCCAGATGTGCCCAGGTGGCACCTGGGCTGTCCCAGCCATGGGGACAGGGATTGTCCCCCGCTGCTGGCACTGCTGAGGCCCCTCCAGTGCTGGGTGCAGTGCTGAGACATTGAGGGGTCACAGAGGGGCTGGAGCGTGGCCAGAGCTGGGGCAGGGCTGGAGCAGCAGGAGCAGGGTCTGGAGGAGTCCTGAGGGAGCTGGGAAAGGGGCTCAGCCTGGAGAAAAGGAGCCTCAGGAGGGACCTTTTCACCCCCCAACTCCCTGATGGCCAAAATCTGCTCCCAGGGTGAAAGGGAAGAGGCCCTGAGGCAGAGCCCTGCCCTGATTTGGGGGGGAATTTGTAGTTTTTTTGGGAGGAAAATCGTAGTTGTGGCCGGGTGGGGATTGGCCTCTTCTCCCAGGGAACAACAGGATGAGAGGAAACATCCCCAGGCTGTGCCAGGAGAGGCTCAGGATGGACATCGGGGAATTTTCCATGGAAAAGGTGTTCAGGCTGTGGAAGTGCCTGGATTGAGGAGGCTCAGAGGGGAATTTTCACCCCACAACTCCCCGAGGGCAGAGCAGGGTCAGGATCTGCTCCCAGGGAACAGCAGGATGAGAGAAATGGCCCCAAATCCCCCCAGGAGAGGCTCAGGATGGACAGCAGGAGGATTTTTCCATGGAAAGGGCTCTCAGGCTCTGGAAGGAGCTGCCCAGGGAGGTCTGCAGTCCCCAGGGCCCTGGTGGGGATCCAGCCCAGCCTGGGTTTGGATCTTCCCCACCCTCCAACCTCCTGGGATGCTGCAGATCCCCCCAGCCCCGCCCCCAGGTGGGATCTGAGCCAGGTGGGCTCATCCCAGCCCATCCCAGTCCCATCCCAGTCCCATCCCAGCCCATCCCAGTCCCATCCCAGTCCCATCCCAGTCCATCCCAGTCCATCCCAGTCCATCCCAGTCCCATCCCAGCCCATCCCAGCCCATCCCAGTCCCATCCCAGCCCATCCCAGTCCATCCCAGCCCCATCCCAGTCCCATCCCAGCCCCATACCAGTCCCACCTCAGTCCATCCCAGTCCCATCCCAGTCCCATCCCAGCTCATCCCAGCCCATCTCAGTCCCATCCCAGCCCATCCCAGCCCATCCCAGTCCATCCCAGCCCATCCCAGTCCCATCCCAGTCCATCCCACTCCATCCCAGCCCATCCCAGTCCCATCCCAGTCCATCCCAGTCCCATCCCAGTCCATCCCAGTCCACCCCATCCCATCCCAGTCCCATCCCAGCCCATCCCTGTCCCACCCCAGTCCATCCCAGTCCATCCCAGTCAGGGAAAGGAAAACCCCACAGGAAGAAGAACCACGTGAGGAACGGGGAGTGACCATTCCCTGGTGACTCAGCAGGGCCCAGGGGATGACAAACCCGACCCACTGACCCACATCTGACTTTTTCTTTCCAGGCTTTGGCTTCCCCCCCCTCTGCCATCGGGGCAGAGCTTCCAGGGATCCCAACCCCATGGATCTGCTGCTCTGCTCTTCACTCCCAAATCCCCCAAAAAACCAACCCAGCCACCCCACAGAGCAGGGAAAGCATTTTGGGAAGGTTCCTCTGAGGAGCTGGGCAGGCCACAACTTCCCAGGTGGAAAAATGAGGGTGGACTCTCAAAATTCTGTACTCTCCCAAAGCCCAAATCAGGGAAAAAGGATGGAAAGTCCCTGTGCCATCGAGGCAGAGCTTCCAGGGATCTTCACCGCAAAAAACCAACCCCACAGAGAGAGCTCCAGGCACAGAAAACATTTTGGGAAGGTTTCTCTGGAGCTGGGCAGGGCAGAACTTCCCAGGTGGAAAAACGAGGGTGAACCCCCAGAACTCTGCAGTCTTCCAGAGCCCAAATCAGGGAAAAAGGATGAAAAGTCCCTCTAACATCGAGGCAGAGCTTCCAGGGACCTTCACCCCAAAAAACCAACCCCACAGAGAGAGCTCCAGGCACAGAAAACATTTTGGGAAGGTTCCTTTGAGGAGCTGGGCAGGCCACAACTTCCCAGGTGGAAAAACGAGGGTGAACCCCCAGAACTGTGCCTTCCCCCAGAGCCCAAATCAGGGAAAGACGAGGAGAAATTCCCATTTTTCCCCCCACCATCCCCAGGGGATCACCCACCTCGTGGCGGGAGGCGGCGGCGCGGTGCAGCGGCGTCAGCCACACCGTGTCCTTGGCGTTCACATTAGCACCTGTGGGGACACACAGGGAACCCCAAAACCCCCTCAGCTGCCTCTCCCCGCTGCCCAGAACCCCAAACCAGGCAGGGATAATCCCCACGGGGCTCTGCAGCCTCAGCTGAACGGCCCAAATCTTGTTTAAGGCGATTGGGGATTTTCTGGGGAGTTTTGTTTCTCCCCTTTGGGTTCTCTCTCTGCTCCCTGAGGCTTCAGAGGGTGAGGAGGAGCAGAGCAGGACACTCAAAACTCAACACACGAGGCTCAAACACGGAGTTTTTCCGTGACACGACCCAAAACTGAGCAAAACACTTCCCAGATTTTAGGGGAATTTTTTCTGGGATCAAGTGGAGCTGCTCCTCTGAGTGTCCCCGTCCTCCAGCACCTCACATCCCCCTCCTGCCTCTGCCTCCACCGCGCCTATTTCAGCTCCAAGACGTGGAAAACCTCTTAGGATTATGGCACAGTTCCCTAATCCTCCCCTGGCTGCCACCCCACGGGCTCAGGGCAGCCCAAAGCCCGTCCTGGTGGCCCTGGGGACCTGGAGAGGGAATTGGGGGACCTGGAGAGGGAATTTGGGGGTCTGGAAAAGGATCAAGGGACTGGAGAGGGAATTGGGGACCTGGAGAGGGAATTGGGGGTGTGGAGAGGGAATTGGGGAACTGGAGAGAGAATTGGGGGTGTGGAGAGGGAACTGGGGGGTCTGGAAAGGGAACTGGGGACCTGGAGAGGGAATTGGGGGATCTGGAGAGAGATTTGGGGGAGCTGGAGAGGGATATTGGGCTTAGAGAGGGAATTGGGGACCTGGAGAGAGAATTTGGGAACTGGAGAGGGAATGGGGGGCCTGGAGAGAGAATTTGGGGCCTGGAGAGGGAATTGGGGAACTGGAGAGGGAACTGGGGGGTCTGGAAAGGGAACTGGGGACCTGGAGAGGGAATTGGGGGATCTGGAGAGAGATTTGGGGGAGCTGGAGAGGGATATTGGGCTTAGAGAGGGAATTGGGGACCTGGAGAGAGAATTTGGGAACTGGAGAGGGAATGGGGGGCCTGGAGAGAGAATTTGGGGCCTGGAGAGGGAATTGGGGAACTGGAGAGGGAATTGGGGGAACTGGAGAGGGAATTGGGGAACTGGAGAGAGAATTGGGGGGTCTGGAAAGGGAATTTGGGGGTCTGGAAAAGGGTCAAGGAATTGGAGAGGGAATTGGGGGCCTGGAGAGGGAATTGGGGGCCTGGAGAGGGAATTAGGGGCCTGGAGAGGGAATTGGGGGAACTGGAGAGGGAATTGGGGAACTGGAGAGGGAATTGGGGAACCTGGAGAGGGATTTGGGGGGGCTGGAGAGGGAATTAGGGGCCTGGAGAGGGAATTGGGGGAACTGGAGAGGGAATTGGAGAACTGGAGAGGGAATTGGGGAACCTGGAGAGGGATTTGGGGGGGCTGGAGAGGGAATTAGGGGCCTGGAGAGGGAATTGGGGGAACTGGAGAGGGAACTGGGGGCTTAGAGAGGGATCTAGGGGCCTGGAGAGGGAATTGGGGAACCTGGAGAGGAATTGGGGGGTCTGGAAAAGGATCAAGGGACTGGAGAAGGAATTTGGGAACTGGAGAGGGAAACTGGGAACTGGAGAGAGAATTGGGGAACTGGAGAGGGAATTTGGGGCCTGGAGAGGGGATTGGGGAACTGGAGAGGGAATTTGGGACCTGGAGAGGGAAATTGGGAACTGGAGAGGGAATTTGAGGCCTGGAGGGGAAATTTGGGGCCTGGAGAAAGAACTGGGGAACTGGAGAGGGAACTGGGGGCTTAGAGAGGGATCTAGGGGCCTGGAGAGGGAATTGAGAGGGCTGGAGAGGAATTGGGGAACTGGAGAGGAACTGGGGGGTCTGGAAAAGGATCAAGGGACTGGAGAGGGAATTTGGGGCCTGGAGAGGGACCTGGGGGATCTGGAGAGGGAATTGGGGGGTCTGGAAAAGGATCAAGGGAGTGGAGAGGGAATTGGGGACCTGGAGAGAGAATTGGGGGGTCTGGAGAGGGAATTGGGGCCTGGAGAGGGAATTGGGGACCCGGAGAGGGCTCAGGGACGTGGCAAAGGAGCAGGGGCAGCTCCCTGGGGCTCACCTGACAGGATGAGCAGCTCGAGGATTGCAACATCTCCGATGTAGGCAGCAGCATGGAGCGGGGTCCGGCGTTCTTGGTCCTGGGAGGGGCAGAGAGAAAACCCACCCGTGAGCTGGGAAAGGCTGGGAAAGGCTGGGAAAGGCTGGGAAAGGCTGGGAGAGGACGGGAAAGGGTTGGGAAAGGATGGGAAAGGATGGGAAAGGCTGGGAAAGGCTGGGAAAGGATGGGAAAGGGATGGGAAAGGCTGGGAAAGGCTGGGAAAGGCTGGGAGAGGACGGGAAAGGATGGGAAAGGCTGGGAAAGGATGGGAAAGGCTGGGAAAGGATGGGAAAGGCTGGGAAAGGATGGGAAAGGCTGGGAAAGGATGGGAAAGGCTGGGAGAGGATGGGAAAGGATGGGAAAGGCTGGGAAAGGATGGGAAAGGCTGGGAAAGGATGGGAAAGGATGGGAAAGGATGGGAAAGGCTGGGAAAGGATGGGAAAGGCTGGGAAAGGATGGGAAAGGATGGGAAAGGATGGGAAAGGATGGGAAAGGATGGGAAGGGCTGGGAAAGGATGGGAAAGGCTGGGAAAGGATGGGAAAGGATGGGAAAGGCTGGGAAAGGTTGGGAAAGGATGGGAAAGGTTGGGAAAGGTTGGGAAAGGATGGGAGAGGCTGGGAAAGGATGGGAAAGGCTGGGAAAGGATGGGAGAGGATGGGAAAGGATGGGAAAGGCTGGGAAAGGATGGGAAAGGATGGGGAAGGATGGGAAAGGTTCTTCCTCCTCTTCCTCCTTCAGGTGGGAGCTGTGAGGGGCTGGAGATGGGAATGGAGCTGGAGCAGCAGGAGCAGGGTCCGGAGGAGTCCTGAGGGAGCTGGGAAAGGGGCTCAGCCTGGAGAAAAGGAGCCTCAGGAGGGACCTTTTCACCCCCCAACTCCCTGACGGGAGAGTGGAGCCGGGTGGGGTCGGGCTCTGCTCCCAGGGAACAGCCCCAAATCCCTCCAGGAGAGGCTCAGGATGGACAGCAGGAGGGTTATTTCCATGGAAAAGGTGTTCAGGCTTTGGAAATGCCCGGGGAGGTTTGGAATCCCCATCCCTGGAGGTGCCCGAGGAAGGATTTTGGAGGAGCCAGAACGGAGGGATGGGGATGGGGAGGGTTTGGGGAGCACCAAGTGAGGGATTTTTAGGACAATTTAGGGGGAATTTTTCCATGGAAAATGTGTTCAGGCTGTGGAAGTGCCTGGATTAAGGAGGCTCAGAGGGGAATTTTCACCCCACAACTCCCTGATGGGAGAGTGGGACTGGAATCTGCTCCCAGGGAACAGCCCCAAATCCCTCCAGGAGAGGCTCAGGATGGACAGCAGGGGGATTTTTCCATGGAAAAGGTGTTCAGGCTTTGGAAATGCCCAGGGAGGTTTGGAATCCCCATCCCTGGAGGTGCTGAGGAAGGATTTTGGAGGAGCCAGAACGGAGGGATGGGGATGGGGAGGGTTTGGGGAGCACCAAGTGAGGGATTTTTAGGACAATTTAGGGGGAATTTTTCCATGGAAAAGGTGTTCAGGCTGTGGAAGTGCCCGGGGAGGTTTGGAATCCCCATCCCTGGAGGTGCCCGAGGAAGGATTTTGGAGGAGCCAGAACGGAGGGATGGGGAGGGTTTGGGGAGCCCCAAGTGAAGACAGGAGGTTTTGGGGGTCTCTGGGTGAGGACAGGAGGATTTGGGGACCCCAAATGAGGGACAGGAGGATCTGGGGGGCTCTGGGTGAGGGACAGGATTTGGGGGCCCTAGGTGAGGACAGGAGGATTTGGGGAGCCCCGGGTGAGAAACTGGAAGGATTTGGGGACCCCAAATGAGGGACAGGGGGATTTGGGGACCCCAAATGAGGGACAGGGGGATTTGGGGGGCTCTGGCTGAGGACAGGAGGATTTGGGGGCCCCAAATGAGGGACAGGAGGATTTGGGGAGCCAAGGTGAGGGACAGGGGGATTTGGGGGGCCCCAAATGAGGGACAGGGCGATTTGGGGGGCCCTGGGTGAGGACAGGAGGATTTGGGGGGCCACAGGTGAGGAACAGGAGGATTTGGGGGGCCCAAATGAGGGACAGGGGGATTTGGGGACCCCCAGGTGAGGGACAGGAGGATTTGGGGGGCCACAGGTGAGGAACAGGAGGATTTGGGGGGCCCAAATGAGGGACAGGAGGATTTGGGGGACCCCCAAATGAGGGACAGGATTTGGTGACCCCAAATGAGGGACAGGAGGATTTGGGGAGCCCTGGTGAGGGACAGGAGGATTTGGGGGGCTCTGGGTGAGGACAGGAGGATTTGGTGACCCCAAATGAGGGACAGGAGGATTTGGGGGGCCACAGGTGAGGGACAGGAGGATTTGGGGGGCCCAAATGAGGGACAGGAGGATTTGGGGGACCCTCACCAGCACATTGATGTTCTCCTTCTGATTGAGCAGCGACCGAACCTCCTCCACATCCCGGTTGAAGATGGCTTGGACCAGAGGGGGCTGCAAGGGACAGGGGTGAGTGACAGGGACAGGGGACAGCTGAACGAGGACACGGGGACAGGGGACACGGGGACAGGGGACACAGGGACAGGGGACAGCTGGAACAACAGGTGACAGTGACACAGCTGGAACGGGGTGACAGTGACACAGCTGGAATGAGCAGTGACAGTGACACAGCTGGAACAGAGGTGACACAGCAGGAACAGAGGTGACAGTGACACAGCTGGAACGACAGGTGACAGTGACACAGTTGTAACAGGTGCTGACAATGACACAGCTGGAACAGAGGTGACGCAGCTGGAACGACAGGTGACAGTGATAGTGACACAGCTGGAACGGGGTGACAGTGACAGTGACACAGCTGGAGCACAGGTGACACAGCCAGAACAGAGGTGACAGTGACAGAGACACAGCTGGAACAACAAGTGACAGTGATACAGCTGGAACAGAGGTGACAGTGACAGTGACACAGCCAGAACAGGGGTGACAGTGACAGTGACAGTGACAGTGACAGTGACAGTGACAGTGACAGTGACAAGCCCCTGGTCACTCCACACCCCACAGATCCCCACGGAGTTTTTGGCGCGGAGGGATTTGGGTGCCGTGACTCCCCCAGGGTCACGTTTAAACCCCAAAATCACCAAATTTGGGGTTTTTTTCAGCCTCAGCCCCCTGGAACGCCGCCTCGGCCCCACTTCAGACACTTTTAAATTTAAAAAGTTGTGTTTTTTAAATAAAAAGTGTCACAAGCACGGCACCAACGGTGCCCCAAAAGGCTCCGGCACGTGCTCGGGGTACCCCAAAAAATAAAACTTGTGTCTAAAGCTGAGGCTGATCCCTCAGATCTCCCCCTCCCTTCATCCCCCTCCCAAAAACCAAACTTCCTTATCCCTAAAACACGACAGAGACACTCTGCACCCCAAGAGTGTCCCCAAAACCTGATGGGGACATCCTGAATCCCACATTTGTCCCTAAAACACGACAGGGACACTCTGCACCCCAGAAATGTCCCCAAAACCCGACAGGGGCTCCCTGCACCCCAAGGGTATCCCCAAAACCCCATGGGACACCCTGCAGTGCCAGGGATGTCTCCAAAACCTGACAGGGACACTCTGCTCCTCAGAAGTGTCCCCAAAACTTTATGGGGACACCCTGCACCCCAGGAGTGTCCCAAAACCTGATGGGGACATCCTGCACCCCAAAGACATCCCCAAAAGGTAACAGGGACACTCTGCACCCCAGAAATGTCCCCAAAACCCAACAGGGGACATCCTGCACCCCAAGGGTATCCCCAAAACCCCATGGGACACCCTGCAGTGCCAGGGGTGTCCCCAAAACCCGACAGGGACACTCTGCTCCTCAGAGGTGTCCCCAAAACTTTACGGGGACACCCTGCAGCCCAGGAGTGTCCCAAAAACTGATGGGGACACCTTGCAAAGCCAGAGGTGCTCCCCAAAACCTGACAGGGACACTCTGCACCTCAGGGGTACCCCCAAAACTCAACGGGGACACTCTGTGAGCCAGGGCCACCCCCAAAACCTGACTGGGATACCCCCAAAACTCCGTGGGGACACTCTGCACCCCGAGGGTGCCCCAAAATCTCGATGAGAACACCCTGCACCCCACAGGTGTCCCCAAACCCCCTCTGAGGCCGCCCTAAAATCCAGGATCTGCTGGGGAGGCAGAAGGATGCGGGGCCAAGGTCCCATCCTGGGGGTCCTTGATGCTCCCAAATCCCTGATCCAGGCCTCGATCCCAGGATTCTGATGTTCCCGGGGTTCTCCCATTCCAGGGGTTCTCCCATTCCCAGGATTCTGCCATTCCCGGGATTCTGATGTTCCCGGGGTTCTCCCATCCCTGGGGTTCTCCCATCCCCAGGGTTCTGCCATTCCTGGGATTCTCCTGTTCCAAGGCCAGGGGATCCCATTCCCAGGGTTCTCCCACTCCCGATTCAGGTGTCCCAACACCAGGAATCTCCTGTTCCTGATCCAGGATGTCCCATCCCTATGAGCTCCATCGTTCCCAATCCAGGGGTCCCATTCCCAGGGTTCTCCCATTCCCAGGGTTCTGCCATTCCCAGGATTCTGCCATCCTCAGGATTCTGCCATTCCCAGGATTCTGATGTTCTCAGGGTTCTCCCATTCCAGAGGTTCTCCCATTCCCGAGATTCTCCCGTTCCCGGGGTTCTCCCATTTCCAGGGTTCTGCCATCCCCAGGATTCTGCCATTCCCAGGATTCTGCCATTCCCAGGATTCTGATGTTCCCAGGGTTCTCCCATTCCAGGGGTTCTCCCGTTCCCAGGGTTCTCCCATTCCCAGGGTTCTGCCATTCCCGGGATTCTGATGTTCCCAGGATTCTCCCATTCCCGGGGTTTTCCCGTTCCCGGGATTTTCCCGTTCCCGGGGTTCTCCCGCTCCCCATCCAGCTGTCCCAACCCCAGGGATCTCCCATCCCCAGGGGTTCTCCTGGTCCTGATCCAGCGGGTCCCATCCCCGGAGTTGTCCCGTTCCCAACCCAGGATATCCCATCCCTGGGGGATGCAGCCCGGGGTCCTGCTCCTGGAGCGGCTCCGGAGGGTCTCAGGACCGGGATCCCCCCTCGGTGTCCCGGGCAGGGAGGTCCCTCCCGGGGGTCCCGATCCCGGCGCCGGGGGTCCCATTCCCGGGACTCTCCCGTTCCCGATCCAGGATGTCCCAACCCTGCGGGCTCCGCCGTTCCCGGGCCGGAGGGTCGCAGGGAGATCTCTCCCGAGGGTCCCGTTCCCGGGGCCGGGGGTCCCATCCCCGGGTTTCTGCCGTTCCCCATCCAGGATGTCCAAACCCCAGCGTTCTCCCGTTCCCGGCCCGAGGGTCCCATCCCCGGGGCTCTCCGGTTCCTATTCCCGCTCCCGAGGGTCCCATCCCGTTCCTGTTCCCGGCCCGAGGGTCCCATCCCGGTGCTCTCCCGTTCCTATTCCTGTTCCCGTTCCCGGCCCGGGATTCCCATCCCGGAGCATTCCCGTTCCCGTTCCCGGTGCCATCCCCGGCGCTCTCCCATTCCCGTTCCTGTTCCCGGCCCGGGGGTCCCATCCCGGAGCATTCCCGTTCCCGTTCCCGGGGGTTCCACCCCGTTCCCGTTCCCGGCCCGGGGGTCCCATCCCGTTCCCGGCCCGGGATTCCCGTCCCGGAACATTCCCGTTCCCGTTCCCGGTGCCACCCCCGGCGCTCTCCCGTTCCCGTTCCCGGGATTCCCGTCCCGGAGCTCTCCCGTTCCCGTTCCCGTTCCCGGTGCCACCCCCGGCGCTCTCCCGTTCCCGTTCCCGGGGTTCCCATCCCGTTCCCGTTCCCGTTCCCACCCCCGGCGCTCTCCCGTTCCCGTTCCCGTTCCCGGGGTTCCCATCCCGGAACATTCCCGTTCCCGTTCCCGTTCCCATCCCCGGCGCTCTCCCGTTCCCGGCCCGGGCGCTCCCGGCCGCGCTGGGCCCGGCGGGCACGGGCGGAGCGGCAGCCAGCAGCGATCCCGGCCCGTGGCGGGGCCGTGGCGGGGCCGGTGGCGGCGGGGACAGCCCGGGGAGCGGGGCCCGTGGCCCGGGGCGGCGGCGGGCCGGGCCCGGTGGCGGAGCCGCGCTAGGCCGCACATCCCCGGGCTGCCGTAGCGGCGCGGCCCGGGCGGGGAGGCGGGGAGGCGGGGGGAAAGGAAGCGCGGGGAAGCGGCGGCCGTACCTGGTCCGTGATGCTGAGAACCCCCATGTCGGGGCCGCCCTCAGCGCCCAGCTCCCGGCATCGGGTCGGGCCGCGGCGGCTCCGCTCGGGCGGCTGCGGGGCGGGGACGGAGCGCCGGGGACGGACGGAGCGCCGGGGACGGAGCGCCGGGGATGCGCCGCCCACAGCCCCGGAGCGCCGCCGCCGACGGCGAGGGGCGGCCCCGGGGCAGCGGCATCGCCCCCGGGCACGGGCACGGGGAACGGCCCCCGGGAAACGGGGCTCCGAGCGGGCCCGGGGCGGCGGGCAGCGGCTGCCCCGGGTCGGGAGTGCCGCTGGAATTGCCACCGGGAGGGATGGAGGTGGCACAGAGGGGACCACCGGGACCACCCAGGGATGGGATTGCCGCTGGAATTGCCACCGGGAGGGATGGAGGTGGCACAGGGGGACACCCGGGACCCTCTCTCGCCATCCCACCGTACAGGGCTGGTGTCCCGGGACCACCCAGGGATGGGATTGCCCTGGGAATTGCCACCGGGAGGGATGGAGGTGGCACAGAGGGGACCACCGGGACCACCCGGGTCGGGAGTGCCACTGGAATACCCACCGGGAGGGATGGAGGTGGCACAGGGGGACCACCGGGACCCTCTCTCGCCATCCCACCGTACAGGGCTGGTGTCCCTGGACCCCCCGGGACCACCCAGGGATGGGATTGCCATTGGAATTGCCACCGGGAGGGATGGAGGTGCCACAGAGGGGACCACCGGGACCACCCGGGGATGGGATTGCCATTGGAATTGCCACCGGGAGGGATGGAGGTGGCACAGATGTGACCCCCGGGACCACCCGGGGATGGCATTGCCGCTGGAATTGCCACCGGGAGGGATGGAGGTGGCACAGGGGGACCACCCGGGGATGGGATTCCCACCGGGCAGACCCCACAGAGAGGGATGGAAGTGACACACGGGTGACCCCCGGGACCCTCTCCCACCATTCCAGCACTTTTTGGGATGGAGGAGTGACCCCCGGGACCACCGGCAGCCGCCCAAGGACAGGATTCCCGTCTGACAGATCCCATAGAACAGCACATGGAGACCCCCGGGACCTTGTGCCCCTGTCCCAGCGCCCTTTGGGCTGGGGGAGCTGCTGGGACCTGGGACCCCCGGGCCCACCGACAGCTGGGGGGGTGCGAGAGGGTCCCGGGGGTCACCTGTGTGTCACCTCCATCCCTCTCCGGGGGGTCTCTGCAGAGGGATCCCATCCCCTCGGTGCTCCCGGGGGTCCCGGAGCAGTGACTGCCCTGGTCCAAACCCATCCCGGGATCTCCGGGCGGGGGTCCCGGGGCTCGGGGGGGTCCCGGGCCCGGCTGCAGCTCCGGGCCGGCATTCCCAGCTCGGGAATGATGTTCGAGCTGCCAACTGGTGATTCCCTGGCCTGTGTTGGCTGAACTGGGTTGTGCTGGGCTGAACTGGGATGGACTGGACCGGGCTGTGCTGGGTGGCACTGGGCTGTACTGGGAGACACTGGGAGGCCCTGCGGTGTGTTGGGCTGTACTGGGTCACACAGTTCCGGCAGCCCACGGTGAATTCCCGGTCTCTCGGCTCCTCTGCTCAGTTCGGAGCGGGGCCGTTACCGGGACACAGCACAGGCAGCTCCCCATCCCTCTCCGGACCGACCGACCGGGAGCAGACGTGGGAGGCGGAGCGGGATTCCCCTTGGCCTGATCCCACCCCCGGCAGCGCCGGGCGGGGCAGTCCCGGTTGATCCCGGTTGATCCCGGTTGGATGCCGGAGGAACCGCAGCCCCGGCCGGGACTACATTTCCCATGGTGCCCCGCGCGCCCTCCGACTACAACTCCCGTGGTTCCTCGCTCGGGGGGCGTCGCCTCGCCCCGCCCCGTGACGTGCCCGGCGCTATGGCGACGCGGTGACGTCACGGGGTGAGAGGTCAGGGCGGCGGCGGCGCCGCGTCCCGGCCCGGTCCCGGTTCCGGCCCGGCCCCGGTCCCGGCCCGCTCATGGCGGCCCGGCGGCTCCGCGGCGCCCTGCAGCTCGGGGCGCGGCAACGCCTACGGGCCGCGGCGGCCCCGCCCGGCAGGTGAGCGGCGGCGGCGGCCCCGCGGGCGGCGGCTCCCGGCGGGCGGGGCCCGGAGGTCACACCGGCCCCGGGGGCAGCGGGGCGGGCTCCGGGAGGCGATGGTGCTGCGGGGACTCCTCCGGGCCTGCCCGGGCCCCGCGGGGTGGGGCGGGCCGGGGGCACCTTGGGGAGCCCGGGGGAATCCTGGCGGGGCCGGGCCCGGGATCCCGGGGCCGCGGGGTCGGGGGTCGCGGCGGTGCCGCTGTGCCGGTTCCGGAGAAGGCCCCTGGGTGGGGAGCACTCGGTGGAGGGGTCTGACCTTGGAGCAAACCCCGCGTGGGGACGGCGGCGCCGGGCCGGTGTCGGGGGGGAGCAGAGCCCCGCCGGGCTGTGTCACCGGTGTCACCGTGCCCTGGGCCAGGGGACAGTCCCCAGGCCACCCGGCCCTGTCCCCGCGGCAATGACCTCTGCTCGGGGCCAGCCACACAGCGACAGTGACGTGGGGACAGGGACACAACCGGCACCGAGCGCCCGCGGTGACTCCGGGGGTGACAATTCCCGGGGGAAGGTGCGATGTCCCCGCTGTTGTCCCCTCCGGAGCGACACCGAGCCCGGGGGCACCGAGCACTTGTCCCCGCCGGGATTAGGTGTCCCCAAGGTCGGGTTTCCCGGCCTTCCTCCTCCTCCTGCCAGCAGCAGCCCTGGCATCAGCGCTGGCACCTCCCCGGCCGTGGGCACCGGCCCAGAGCCCCCGGGGGACATTCCCATCGCGGGGAATTGTCACACAGGGACCCAGGGCTGCCTGGGAGGGACCTGGGAAGGGCTGGAAGGGACCTGGGCCAGTCCAGAGAGGTGCAGGGAAGGACTGGAAGGGATCTGAGTTGATCAGGAGGGGATCCAGGCTGGGAACGGGTTTGGGGTAGTCTGGAGGGGTTTGGGAAGCTCTGGAGAGGTTTGGGAAGCTCTGGATGGGGTTGGGAAGCTCTGGAGCAGTTTGGGAAGCTCTGCAGGGGTTTGGGATAGTCTGGAGGGGTTGGGAAGCTCAGGAGGGGTTTGGGATAGTCTGGAGGGGTTTGGGAAGCTCTGGACGGGTTTGGGAAGCTCTGCAGGGTGTTGGGATAGTCTGCAGGAGTTTGGGAAGCTCTGGAGGGGTTTGGGAAGCTCTGGAGGGGTTTGGGAAGCTCAGGAGGGGTTTGGGAAGCTCTGGAGCAGTTTGGGAAGCTCTGGAGGGGTTTGGGAAGCTCTGGAGGGGTTGGGAAGCTCTGGAGAGGTTTGGGAAGCTCTGGAGGGGTTTGGGAAGCTCTGCAGGGGTTGGGAAGCTCTGGATGGGTTTGGGAAGCTCTGGAGGGGTTGGGAAGCTCTGGAGGGGTTGGGAAGCTCTGGAGGGGTTTGGGAAGCTCTGGACGGGTTTGGGAAGCTTCTGGAGAGGTTTGGGATAGTCTGGAGGGGTTGGGAAGCTCTGCAGGGGTTTGGGAAGCTCTGGACGGGTTTGGGAAGCTCTGGAGGGGTTGGGAAGCTCTGGAGAAGTTTGGGAAGCTCGGGAAGGGCCCCGAAAGCGCGGGGACACGTCCCGGTGGTGCCGGCCTGACCCGGTGCCGCCCGCTCTCCGCAGGCACACGGCCCCGTGCGGGCTGCGGCTCTCCCGCCTGGGCCGGCCGGGCCCCGCGGCCTGGGAGCCCCGAGCCCAGCCCAGCCGCGGCTTCCTCAACCTCACCAACAAGCGCAAGGAGTACTCGGAGCGCCGCATCATCGGGTGTGTGCGGCTGGAGCCGGGATGGGCCTGAGCCTGAGCCTGAGCCTGAGCCTGAGCCTGAGCCCAACCTGACCGTGACCCCAACGCCAGCCCTGAGCCCAGCCCTGAGCCTGAGCCAGCCCTGAGCTCAGCCTGAGCCTGAACCCAGCCCTGAGCTCAGCTCCAGCCCTGAGCCTGAATCCAGCCCTGAGCCTGAGCCTGAAACCAGCCCTGAGCCTGAGCCTGAGCCCGACCCTAGCCCTGAGCCAGCCCTGAGCCTGAGCCTGAAACCAGCCCTGAGCCTGAGCCAGCCCTGAACCCAGCCCTGAGCTCAGCTCCAGCCCTGAGCCTGAGCCTGAGCCCAACCTGACCATGACCCCAACACCAGCCCTGAGCCCAGCCCTGAGCTCAGCCTGAGCCTGAACCCAGCCCTGAGCCCAATGCCAGCCCTGAGCCTGAGCCCGACCCTAGCCCTGAGCCTGAACCCAGCCCTGAGCATGAACCCAGCCCTGAGCCTGAATCCAGCCCTGAACCTGAGCCTGTGCCCAGCCCTGAGCCTGAGCCCAATGCCAGGCCTGAGCCTGAGCCCGACCCTAGCCCTGAGCTCAGCTCCAGCCCTGAGCCAGCCCTGAGCCTGAATCCAGCCCTGAACCTGAGCCTGAAACCAGCCCTGAGCCTGAGCCCAATGCCAGCCCTGAGCCCAGCCCTGAGCTCAGCCTGAACCCAGCCCTAAGCCTGAATCCAGCCCTGAGCTTAACCTGAGCCAGCCCTGAACCTGAGCCTGAGTCCAGCCTGAGCCTAACCTCAGCCCTGAGCCTGAGCCTGAACCCAGCCTTAAGCCTGAATCCAGCCCTGAGCCTGACCCTGAGCCCAGCCCTGAGCTCAACTCCAGCCCTGAGCCCACGCTGAGCCTTGATCCTGACCAGAGCCCCAGCCCTCACCCTGGTCCCAATCTCAGTCCCAGCTCCAAGCCCAGCCCTGACCCCAGTCCCAGCTCTGCCCTTCAGCCCCAGCCCTGACCCTGACCTGAGCCCAGCCCCAGATCCAACCCCAGCCCCAGCTTTGACCTTAACCCCAGTTCCAACCCTGACCCTGTCCCTGGCTTCAACCTTCACCTTGACCCCAGCCCCAGCTTTGACCTTAGCCCCAGTTCCAGCCCTGGCCACAGCCCCAGCCCCAGCTCCAACCCATTCCAACCCAGCCAAAATCCCAGTTCCAGCCCCAACCCTGGCTTCAACCTTGACCTTAACCCCCGCTCCAACCCCAGCCCCAAACCTGGTTCTAACCCCAGCCCTGGCTCCAACCCTGCCCCTAAGTGCTGCTTCAACCCCAGGCCCACTCCTGACCCCAGCCCAAATCCACTCCTGACCCCAGCCCCACTCCTGACCCCTACCACAGCCCCAATCCAATCCTGACCCCAGCCCCAATCTGGACCCCAGCCCCAATCTGGACCCCAGTTTCACTCCTGTCCCCAATTCCAGCCCCAATCCTGGCCCCAACCCCAGTCCCAATCCCACTCCTGACCCCAACCTCAACCCTGACCCCAGCCCCAGTCCTGGCCCCTACCACAGCCCCACTCCTGACCCCAACCCCAATCCTGACCTCAGCCCCAATCCCAGTCCCAACCCCACTCCTGACCCCAATCCTGACCCCAGCCCCAGCCCAAATCCCGACCCCAATCCTGACCCCAGCCCCAATCCTGACCCAGCCCGCTGTGTGCCCTCAGGTACTCCATGCAGGAGATGTACGACGTGGTGGCCAACGTGGAGGACTACAAGAACTTCGTGCCCTGGTGTAAGAAGTCCGTGGTGGTGTCGCGGCGCTCGGGGCACATCAAGGCCCAGCTGGAGGTGGGCTTCCCACCTGTGCTGGAGAGGTACACGTCCATCGTCACCCTGGTGCGGCCACACCTCGTCAAGGTGAGCGGGGACATCGGGGCAGGGCTGGAGCAGCAGGAGCAGGGTCTGGAGGAGTCCTGAGGGAGCTGGGAAAGGGGCTCAGCCTGGAGAAAAGGAGCCTCAGGAGGGACCTTTTCACCCCCCAACTCCCTGACGGGAGAGTGGAGCCGGGTGGGGTCGGGCTCTGCTCCCAGGGAACAGCCCCAAATCCCTCCAGGAGAGGCTCAGGATGGACAGCAGGAGGGTTATTTCCATGGAAAAGGTGTTCAGGCTGTGGAAGTGCCTGGATTAAGGAGGCTCAGAGGGGAATTTTCACCCCACAACTCTCTGACGGGAGAGTGGGATTGGAATCTGCTCCCAGGGGAACAGCAGGGTGAGAGAAATGGCCCCAAATCCCTCCAGGAGAGGCTCAGGATGGACATCGGGGAATTTTTCATGGAAAAGGTGTTCAGGCCGTGGAAGTGCCTGGATTAAGGGGGCTCAGGGGGAATTTTCACCCCACAACTCCCTGATGGCAGAGCAGGGTCAGGATCTGCTCCCAGGGAACAACAGGATGAGATGAAACAACCCCAAATCCCTCCAGGAGAGGCTCAGGATGGACAACAGGAGGAATTTCCTCATGGAAAAATGGTCAGGCTTTGGAAGTGCCTGGATGAGGATGCTCAGAGGGGAATTTTCACCCCATTGTGGAGCTGGGTGGGGTCAGGCTCTGCTCCCAGGGAACAGCAGAAAAGAGGCTGTTCTAGCCTCAAGTCGTTCCAGGGAAGGCTCAGGCTGCAATTCCCTCCTGGAGCGGGCTGTGAGACATCAGAACTGCCTCGGGAAAGTTTGGACTCCCCATCCCTGGAGGAAAGGACGGGCTGTGACACTCGGGGGACTCCCGAGCTGGGCTCCACCCTGGAGGCTTTTCCAGCCTCAGGAATTCCCTGCTCTGCCCCTCCGCAGGCCGTCTGCACCGACGGGCGCCTCTTCAACCACCTGGAGACCAACTGGCGCTTCAGCCCCGGCATCCCGGGCTACCCCCGCACCAGCACCGTGGATTTCTCGGTACGAACCCGCGCCGAGCTCCTCCCCGGGCAGGGCGGGGCTCACCTGCCGCTCCTCACCTGTCCTCCTCCTCTTTTTCCTGCGCAGATCTCCTTCGAGTTCCGCTCGCTGCTGCACTCCCAGCTGGCCACCGTCTTCTTCGACGAGGTGGTCAAACAGATGGTGGCCGCTTTCGAGCGTCGAGCGGCCAAAAATTTCGGGCCCGAGACGCGCATCCCGAGGGAGCTGATGTTCCACGAGGTGCACCAGACGTGAGGGCGGCCCCGGGCTGTGCCCAGCCCATCCCCAGCCCCGAGATGATATTTATTCGAGTGCGTTTTTGAAAGCGCTGCTGTTGCCTCAGCGCCCTGCCGGCGGCTGTCCCCTGGGAGCCGCTCCCGGGGTCAGGAGCTGCGGCCCCGGCGCTGGACTCTCCTTGGGTTTGCAGCTGATGAATCGGGGGTTTGAAAAGTTTTAATTCTTGGTTGGTTGGTTTGGGTTGGTTTTTGGTTTTTTTTTTTTTGTTTTGGTTTTTTGGGGGGTTTTTTTTGTTGGTTTTTTTGTTGGTTTTTTTTGTTTGTTTTGGGTTTTTTTGGGTTTTTTTGGGTTTTTTTTTTAGTTTTTTTTTTTCCTCCTTTTTTTTTTTTTAGTTTTCTTTTTTTTTTTGGTTTTTTTTTTTTTTTTTTTTGTTTGTTTCTTTGTTTTAGGTTTTTTTAACCCTTTTTTTGTGTGTTTTATTCCTTTTTGAACTCCTCAGCCAGGCCGGAGGGCCCCGGTGGGGGCAGCTCCAGTACCTGGACCTCACCGTGCTCCGGGAGGAATTTGGGGAGGGGGTTTCTCATTGGGAAGGAAGCTGCTGGGACCCCCCCCTACCCCCATCAGGAACAAAAAAGGGAAGGAGCCCCCCCAAACCCCCCCATGACGTCGCACACTTTGCACAAGCCACACGCACAGGGTGGGGGAGGGGCTACCCCCACTGCCCCTCCCCCACCGCCCCCCACCCCCACGGTCCCCACACCCCCCTCCCGTTCCTCAGCTGGGGTGGGGGGCCCGGGGGGTGTCAGGGGCTCGGACAGGGCAATAAAGAGATTTTCCAAGGGTCAGCGGCCTCCTGCTCCTCATTCCGCCCTGGGACGGCGGGTTTTGGGCGGGGGGCTCACTGCTGGGACCCCCAGAGCCACACCACCGCCGAGGGGACAAAAGGTGCCAGCAGGACCCCCCGAGTGGGGTGGGGGCACCATCCCCTGACCCCCTAAACGCTGCCCAGGGAAGGGAGGAGAGGGGGAAGCCAAGGGGAGGGGTTTGTTAATAAAAACATTTATTTTGCATTTTTCTCGTTGTTTTGTACAGAAGCGCCCGAGAGCTGCGAGGAGCCGGGGGAGAGGGGGTTTGGGGTGAGGAGGGGTCCCAGCTCTGGCTCCCGGGGGCTTCAGGAGGGTGGGGGGCACCGGGGGGTCACACAAACACGGGGGGCACGGCCGGGGAGGAGTGTATCGAGTCCCTGCGGGGGGCTGCACACGGGGCTGGACTGAACCCCTCTGGGGGGGCTGCAGAGGGGGAGAGCTGTGACCCCCCACCCCCCCAAAAAAAAAAAATAACCCACCCCACCGGGACCCCCTCCCCAACCCCATCCCAGCAGTGTGGGGAGCCTGGGGGGGCTCCCAGTGTGCGCAGTGAGAGCTGCCGGGGTGGGGAGGGGGCGATGGAGCCCCCCAAACCCCCACCGGGGCAGGGGTGAGGGGGGGGTTCAGCGCCGGGGGCGTTCCCTTGGGGGTCCCCTGTCCCCCCTCGTCCCTTCTTTAGCCCGATTTGTAGCCCACCAGCTGCATGAGGCCCTTGGTGCTCATGGATTTGGGCCTCTCCAGCGGGAATCCCAGCGCCCGGCTCCAGATGAGCTGCGACAGGACGCCCAGGGCCCGCGACACCCCGAACAGCACCGTGTAATAGTTCATCTCCTTCATGCCGTAGTACTGCGGGGACACGGCGGTCAGGGGACGGCAGGGACAGCCCCCGGGGCACGGGGACAGGGACAGTCCAACAGGGAAAGGGAGACACGGACGGGGAGAGGGACAGATGGACAGGGAGAGGGACAGACAGGGACAGGGAGAGGGAGGGATGGGACAGGGACAGGGACAGACAGGGACAGCCCCCGGGGCACGGGGACAGGGAGGGAGGGACGGGGACAGGGAGAGGGAGGGATGGGACAGGGACAGATGGACAGGGACAGACAGAGGGACACATGGACAGGGAGAGGGAGGGATGGACAGGGAAAGGGACAGATGGACAGGGAGAGGGACAGATGGATGGGGAGAGGGACAGATGGGACAGGGACAGGGACAGACAGACAGGGAGAGGGACAGACAGGACAGGGAGGGATGGACAAGGGGAGGGATGGAGGGACAGGGACAGACGGACAGGGAAAGGGACACATGGACAGGGAGAGGGACACACAGCCAGGGAGACAGACAAATGGGACAGGGAGAGGGATGGGACAGGGACAGGGACACATCGACGGGGAGAGGGACAGACAGGACAGGGAAAGGGACAGACAGACAGGGAGAGGGATGGATGGACAGGGAGAGGGACACATGGACAGGGAAAGGGACAGTCCAACAGGGAAAGGGACAAATGGGACAGGGAGAGGGAGGGATGGGGAGAGGGAGGGATGGGACAGGGACAAATGGACAGAGGCACACACAGGAAGGAGAACAGAGAGAGGGACACATGGGACAGACAGGGAAAAGGACACACGGACAGGAGGAGGGACAGACAGGGCAAGGGAGAGGGACATGGAAAGGGACACACAGCCAGGGAAAGGGACAGTCTAACAGGGAAAGGGACAGACAGGACAGGGAGAGGGACATGGAAAGGGACACACAGCCAGGGAAGGGACAGACAGGACAGGGAGAGGGAGGTGGGCATTGACAGGGGACACCCAGACAGGGTAAAGGACAGACAGGACGGACAGAGGGACACAGGCAGGGACAGGGACCGAGGCCCTGGGCTCACCTGCAGCAGGACCCCGCTGTGGGCGTCCACGTTGGGCCAGGGGTTCTTGGCCTTGCCCTGCTCCAGCAGCACGTTGGGGACGATCTTGTAGAGCTGGGCCACGAGCTTGAACAGGGGGTCCTTGGGCAGGTGCTTGAGGGCAAACTCCCGCTGGCAGGTGTAACGTGGGTCCGTCTTCCGCAGCACGGCGTGGCCATAGCCCGGCACCACCTGAGGGACGGGGGCTCAGAGCCTGGACAGCCAGAGCCAGCCCCAGCCCCAATCCCAATCCTGACCCCAGCCCAAATCCTGACTCCAGCCCAAATCCTGACCCCAATCCTGACCCCAGCCCCAGTCTTTCACCTGCACCACCTGAGGGACGGGGGCTCAGAGCCTGGGATAACCAACCCCAGCCCCAGCCCCAATCCCAATCCTGACCCCAGCCCAAATCCTGACCCCAGCCCAAATCCTGACCCCAATCCTGACCCCAGCCCCAGTCTTCCACCTGCACCACCTGAGGGACGGGGGCTGAGAGCCTGGACAGCCAGAGCCAGCCCCAGCCCCAATCGCAGCCCTGATCCTGACCCCAATCCCAGCTCCAGCCCCAATCCCAGACCCACTCCTGACACCAGCCCCAGTCCCGACCCCACTCTTCCACCTGCAGGATGGGGGCTCAGAGCCTGGGCCTGGAACAGCCAGCCCCAGCCCCAATCCTGACCCCAGCCCCAATCTCAGCTCCATCCCCAACCCTAATCCCAGCCCCAGCCTTCCACCTGCAGCACCTGCAGGGCTGGGGGCTCAGAGCCTGCTCTGGGCTCTGGAACAACCCCCCAGCTCCAGCTCCAGCTCCAGCCCCAGCCCTGACCCAGCCCTGACCCAGCCCCAATCCTGACCCAGTCCCAGCCCCAGCCCCAGTCTTGACCCAGCCCCAATCCTGACCCAGCCCCAGCCCCAATCCCAATCCCAGCCCCAGCCCTGACCCAGCCCCAATCCTGACCCAGTCCCAGCCCCAGCCCCAATCCCAATCCCAGCCCCAGCCCTGACCCAGCCCTGACCCAGCCCCAGCCCTGACCCAGCCCTGACCCAGCCCCAGCCCTGACCCAGCCCCAGCCCTGACCCAGCCCCAATCCTGACCCAGCCCCAGCCCCAATCCTGACCCAGTCCCAGCCCCAGCCCTGACCCAGCCCTGACCCAGCCCCAATCCTGACCCAGTCCCAGCCCCAGCCCTGACCCAGCCCCAGTCCCAATCCCAGCCCCAATCCCAGCCCCAATCCCAGCCCCAACCCTGACCCAGCCCCAATCCCAGCCCCAGTCCCAGTCCTGACCCAGCCCCAACCCTGACCCAGCCCCAGCCCTGACCCAGTCCCAGCCCCAGCCCCAATCCTGACCCCAATCCCAGCCCTCCCCCTGCAGGCCCGGGGCTCTCAGGGCCTGTCCCCAGCCCCGGCAGGGCCCTGGGCCTCACCCTGCCCGAGTTGAGCGTGTTCCAGATGAAATCCCGCAGCTTCTCGTCAGACACCTCCTTGCCCAGCTCCTTCTGCAGGTCCGTGAGCCACAGCAGCACCTCCTGCGGGGACCGGGGTGAGGCAGGGCACGGGGACAGCGGCAGGGACACAGGGGGACACAGGGACAGGGGGACACGGGACACATGGACAGGGACAGGGGGACACGGGGACAGGGGGACACGGGGACAGGGGGACACGGGGACGGGGGACAGAGGGATGGGGGACAGAGGGATGGGGGACACGGACAGAGGGACAGGGGACACATGGACAGGGACAGGGGGACACAGGGACATGGGACACATGGACAGGGACAGAGGGACAGGGGGACAAAGGGACAGGGACGGGGACAGGGACACAGGGACAGAGGGATGGGGGACACGGACAGAGGGATGGGGGACACATGGACAGGGATGGGGACAGGGGGACATGGGACAGAGGGACGGGGGACAGAGGGACAGGGGGCCATGGAGACACAGGGACAGAGGGACAGGGGGACACGGGGACAGGGGGACAGAGTGACACAGAGACAGAAGGACAGAGAGACATGGGGACAGGGAGACACAGGGACAGGGGGACATGAGAACAGAGGACACATAGGTGGGGGACAGACACATAGATGGGGAGGGACAGAGGGACACACGGATGGGGAGGGACAAACCAACAGGAAGAGGGACAGGCACGAGGGATGCATGAACAGGAGTGACAGACAGGGAGAGGGACACACGGACAGGAGGAGGGACGGACAGGAGGTGGGGACAGACAGACGGGAAGAGGGACATGGACAGGGAGAGAGACAGGACAGGACGAGGGACACATGGACAAGACGGACAGACTGACAGGGAGAGGGACACAGACAGGGACACACAGACAGGGAGAGGGACACATAGGACAGGGACAGGGTCACACAGGAAAGGGACAGAGACACACAGGACAGGGAGAGGGACACAAAGGACAGGAAGGGACACATAGACAGTGAAAGGGACACACACACAGGGACAGGGCCACACAGACAGGGAGACACAGACAATGAAGGGGGCACACAGGACAGAGACAGGGTCACACAGGAAAGGGACAGGGACACACAGACAGGGACACACAGGACAGGCAGAGAGACACACAGGACAGGGAGAGGGACACAAAGGACAGGAAGGGACACATAGACAGTGAAAGGGACACACACACAGGGACAGGGACACACAGGCAGAGGGGCAGACAGGGAGAGGGACATGCAGGCCAGGGCCAGGGCCACACAGACAGGGACACACAGACAATGAAGGGGGCACACAGGACAGGCAGACAGACACACAGGACAGCGCCAGGGCCACACAGACAGGGAGCAGTGCCCACCTGGTTGGCGAGGCCGTGCAGGGGCCCTGCCAGCCCGTTCATGGCGGCGGCGAAGGCCAGGTACGGGTCAGACAAGGCGCTGCCCACCAGGTGGCTGGTGTGGGCACTCACGTTCCCTCCCTCGTGGTCACTGCGGGGACCAGGACACCGTCAGGACCGCCCCAGCCCCACCTCACGCCTCCCACGGCATTCCCAAGTAGCCGAGGACAGAGTACAATGTTGCCAGCCCGGTTCAGCCCCTCCCCGGCCCTGCCCCGTTGCGGTGACACTCCCGGGGACACTCCCGGGGACACTCCCGGAGCAGGTCCCTGGCGCCGGGGGTTGGGAACGGAGCCAAACCCCCGCCCACCCACATCCCCCAGCCGCTGCAGGTGCAGCCCCCACCTCCTCACCTGTGGATGGTGAGGTAGAGGCGCATCAGCTCGATGAACTGGGGGTCGGTGTAGCCCAGCATGTTGGTGAAGTTGTGGGACCAGTCGAGGTTGGGGTCGATGGCCCCGATGCCGCTGCCCTCGCGGTACAGGTTGCGGTAGATCTTGGCGGCCACGCACGGCAGCTTGGCGATGAGGTCCATGGCGTCCTCATACACAAACTGGGGGGCACGGTGGGGTGAGGCCACACTCCCCCGGCCCCCCACACCCCAAACCCGGCCCCAAAACGGGCGCTGGGGCAGCGGGTGCCCCCCGTACCTCCCAGTACTTGGCGCGGTGGATGCCCTCGGCGTAGGCGCGGGCGAATTTGCTCTCGCTGTTGAGGGCGGTGACGGCGGCGCTCAGCTGGGACATGGGGTGCAGGTTGGTGGGGAAGTTGTCCAGCATCGTCACCACGTGTGAAGGCAGAGCAGCACGCTTGGCCCACTCCCGGGACAGCCAGGTCACCTGCGGGGACACACCTGGGCTGAGCAGCGCGGCCGGGGGGCTCGGGACACCCCTGAGGTGTTTGTCAGCCCCCTCACGGCGGTACCTGCTCCTGGGTGGGGATTTCTCCGGTCACCAGCAGCCAGAAGAGACCCTCGGGCAGCGGCTCCTCTCCCCCCGCGGCTTTGGGCAGCTTCTTCTGGCACTCGGGAATGCTGTAGCCACGGAAGCGGATACCCTGCGGGGACAGGAGCGTCAGCGGGGCCGGGGGGGGATTATTGGGGTGGGATCATTGGGGTGGGATGGGATCACTGGGATGGGATGGGATCACTGGAATGGGATGGGGTGGGATCATTGGGATGGGGTGGGATCATTAGGATGGGATCACTGGGGTGGGATCATTAGGATGGGATCACTGGGGTGGGATCCTTGGGATGGGATCACTGGGATGGGATCATTAGAATGGGATGAGATGGAATCATTAGGATGGGATGGGATCATTGGGATGGGATCACTGGGGTGGGATCACTGGTATGAGATGGGATCACTGGAATGGGATGGGGTGGGATTTACGGGATGGGATCACTGGGATGGGGTGGGATTTACGGGATGGGATCACTGGGATGAGGTGGGATCATTAGGATGGGGTGGGATCATTAGGATGGGATCACTGGGATGGGGTGGGATTTACGGGATGGGATAGAGGTTTGGGATTGGATTGATGAGATGGGATTTGAGATGGAGTGAGATGGGACGGGATCAGTGGGATGGGATTGACAGGATGAGATCAATGGGATGGGACCCACGGGATGGGATCAGTGGGATGGGATGGGACCTTACCTCATCAGGATCCAGCACAGAGGTCTCGTAGATCAGCCCTTTCATGCCCCTCATGCCGCCGTACACCTGGAAGGGGCCGGGAGGGCGGGTGAGGGACAGGGGCAGGGCCTGGTGGCCGCACACTCATGTCCACTCGTGTCCACTGTGACCTGCCCCATGGCCATGGTGGCCCTGGCGTGGCCCTGGTGGCCCTGGCGTGGCCCTGGTGGCCCTGGCGTGGCCGCACACTCACCATGTCCACCGTGATCTGCCCGATGGCCGTGCTGCCGTGCTGCTGCCGGAAGCTCTTGATCTTGGCCTGCTCCTTGGGGATCATGGTGGCCAGGACGTCTTTGAGGTTCTGGGGACGAGGGAGGGTGACATGAGAGGGGGAGACAAGAAAAATGTGTGACAAGACAACCAAGAGGGTGGCAGGAGATGGAGTGACAAGAGGAGAGGGGACACCCTTTGGAGAGCGGTGGGAAAGGGGGTGACTGAAGAGGTGGGGACAGGAAAGGGGGTGACAGAGAGGGGACAACAGAACAGGGGCCTCCCCTCGGGGAAAAGGGACAGGAAAGGGGGTGACAGGAGAGGGGGGGATGGGAGAGGGTCTCCCCCTTGAGGAGGGGTGACAGGAGAGGAAGCCACAGGAAAGAGGTGACAGGAAAGGACGTGGCAGGAAAGGGAACTCCCGTTGGAGAAGAGTGACAGGATGAGGTGACAGAGGAAGGGGTCATGGGAGAGGGGGTGACAGAGAAATGGGGACAGGAAAAGGGTGACAAGTGAAGGGCTTCTGCTCGGAGAAGTGTCTCAGGTGCCAGGTGACAGGACAAGGGGTCACAGGTGACCACACTTACCGTGGCGGCGCTGGCGTGGCGAGCAGCCAAGAGGACACACGGCGCATTCTGTGGGACAAGTGACACAGAGACCCCCCTGTCACCGGGGCACAGCCTTTTTTTTGGGGGGAGTTCAGCCAGATCAGAGCCCCCCCAGCCCCGTGGCAGGAACCGAGACCGCGTTTCCCGAGGACTCCGCGCTGGAGCCGCTGTCCTCGCCCACGCCCACGCGGGTCTGAGCCGGGATGAGCCGGGATGAGCCGGGCCAGCCCCTCGCGGCCACGCCTGGCACAGGGAACATCTCCTTCTCCCTCCTGGAGCCCAGCCCGGCCGGGCACGGCCGCGGTTTTCCTGAGCCGGGGAATCCCAACTTTGTTCCTCGCCCACGCGTGGGAAGCGGGGAACCGCGGGGACACCCGGGGAACACCGCGGGCCTGGCAGCGAGCACAGGGACAGGGACACCGGGACACACCGGGACACACCGGGACACACCGGGACACACCGACACCCGGAGATCCCCCGGGGCCGGGAGCTGCGGCAGCGCCTGCGGCAGAGCCACACCATGACTCGGTTTTTCCCCCGGCTGCCGGCAGGACGCGGGGGGGGCCGCGCTGTACACAGCCCACCCACCCCGGGGGTCCCCGGTAAGACCGGCTGTGGCCGTGTCCCCCCGCAACAGGCGGCTCCGGGAGGGGAAAACGCCGGCGGAACAATGGAGGCGGCGGCAGGAAGCCCAAGGTCAAGGCGGCCGCTGTCGCTGTCGCCGCCGCCGCCGCCCCGTCACCCCCCCGCCCGCAGTGTCACCCCCAGGGTCACCCCCGTGTCACCCCGGTTTGGGGGTCCCCAGGGGCTCGTCAGGGTTGTCACCGAGGTGCCACAGGCTCAAGGTCACACGTGTTGGCGGTGACAGCGGGCAGCGGCCGGGGGAACACCGGGACCCTCGGGGGGCTCGGGGGTTCCCGGTTCGGGCCCGGGGCAGGAGGAGGAGGAGGGTCGGGATCACGGCTCAGCTCGGGGGGGGCGGCCCCGGTGTGGCCGGTCGGAGGGGTGAGCGGGGCCAAGCGGGGCATCACGGATATCCCAAAATATCGCCCGGTCGATAAAGACCCCGCGAGGCCCGTTACGAAACGCCGCGGCCGCGGCCAAGGCAAACAGAGCCGAGGGGCCGGGGGCGCTCCGGCCCGGTACCGGCGCTCGGCCCCCACGGGGGTCCCCTGGCTGTGACCCCGTTGTCCTCTACGGCACCGGGACGCCCGAGAAGGGCGGCGGCGGCGGCGGAGGGGAAGGTCCCCGCCTCCATCTCCCCACCGCCTGTGCCGCCGGGCGCGGGTTCCCGGGGTCGGTTCGGGGCTCCCGGGGTCGGTTCGGGGCTCCCGGGGCCGGTTCGGGGCTCCCGGGACCCCCCAAGCCCAGCGCTGCACAACGGCGGCACCGGAGCCCGCAGCGACGGCTGTCCCGGGGCGGGGACCCCCGCACGGGGCTGTGGCAGCACCGGAGCCGCCCGAACCGAGCGAACCGAACCCGGAGCCCCCCGAGCCCCTCCCGGTGCCCTCGGCTCTGAAAAGGCCACGGCGGGAGCGCCCGGCTCGGGTTCCCACCACGTGCTGCCGCCTCGGCCCCGCGCCCACCGCGGTCCCGATCCCGGTCCCGATCCCGGTGGCGATCCCGGTGGCGATCCCGATCTCCCCGGTCCCATCCCCCCCCCTTCCCTTTCCTCCGCGCGGCCCCTTTAAGGCAGCGCCCCCCGCGTCGCCCCTTTAAGAAGCGGACCCCCCCGCTCTCCCTTCCCCCCGCGGCGTCGCCCCTTTAAGGCGCGGCGAGGCCGGGCCGGGCGCGCTCACCTTGGGCCCGCGGAGGCGCGCGGCCGCCCGGCTGCCGGCGGCGAGGAGCGTCATGGCGGCACCGGGACGGGACAGGCCGGGACCGAACGGGAGCGGGAGCGGGAGCGGGGCTGGGAGCGGGAGCGGGGCCGGGGCGGGAGCGGGGCCGGAGCGGCGGCGGCCGGGGGTCCTCAACGGGAGGGCGGGACGGAGCGCGGCGCTGCTCATTAGCATAACCCCGCCCCCAGTCGGGGCAGAGCCGGCTGCTATTGGCCAAGTGGCGCGCCGTGGGGCGGGGCTACGCTAATGAAGAGGCGGGGGGCGCGGGCTATAGGTGGCCGCTGCGTTCGCCTGATCAGGAGCAGGGGTGGGGTGAGGGGGTGCCCGCCCCGTCTCGTGACGTCACTGGCCGCAGCGCGTGACGTCACGGCTCGGTGTCGTCCCCGCGGCGGCGCCGGCGTCTCGGTGGGGGTCGGGGGCGGGGGGCAGCCCCGTGACGTCACCAGGCACTCGGCCGGGCGGTATGAGCTCACCGGAGCCCATGACGTCATTCTGCATGCGGCCGCGGCGCCTTGAGGCGATGGGGCTGCGGCGCGGCCCTGGCTCAGTGGTGGCATCAGGGAGTGGCGTGTCACCGTCCCCGCTGAGGACATTGTCCTACTGGCCCCGGTGCAACGGGTGACACAATGGAGTGACAGGGGGAAGCGGGTGCCAGCGGAGGGGCAGAGCCCCGGCAGCTCCTGCACCCTGGCCAGGTGACATGGGGTGACACAGGCCGTGGCAGAGAGGCCAGAACCCTCACAGAGCCCTCTCAGTGCCCGGTGCGATGACACAGGGTGGGAGCTGAGAGGCAGAACCCCCGTGCTGAGGTGACATGAGGTGACACAGTGTGACACGAGGTGACCAGCCACAGCCGAGGGGCCGGAGCCCCACGGTGTCCCCGCAGCGGCAGGGCTGGGTGACTTGGGGTGACACAGAGTGACACAAAGCCATGGGAACACTGCCCTCGAGATAGAGCTGGAGCCTCTGGGGACACGTGGGGACACTGCTGTCCCCCACCCCGCTCGCACACCACACCAGAGCTGCCCTCAGGTGGGCCCACGGCCCCTTTATTGCCTGCAGCAGGGAGGGGGGTCCCCAAACCCCCACCCCGGGGGGGCTGAGCCCCGGTGTCCCCCCCGTGTCCCCCGGCAGCGGGGCAGGAATGTATGTCCCTGAAATGTCCCGGCCCCGTGGTGGCCGTCCCGGTGCCCCCCGACGGGGAATAAATAGGGCAGGAGCTCCACACGGGCTGAGGCAGCAGCTCTGGAGCACTGGCAGATCCATCTGGACATCCTGGTGGGGCCTGGGGACATCCCAGCAGGTCCTGGGGACATCCCAGCAGGTGCTGGGGACATCCCAGGCGCTGTCCCTGCTCCCGAGGCAGTCACAGCTCGTCGTGAGGGATGTGGAGCGCGTGGTCACACAGGTCTGCGGGGACAACGGGGGACAATCAGGGCGTGCTGGAGCCCTGGGGGACCCTCAGGATGTACCAAACCCCCACGAGACCCCCAGGCTGTGAGAGCCCTGTGGGACCTTAGGGTCACATCACCTCGGCACTGCCCTGTCCCCTCCTGTCCCCACGCCAGCACTGATCCCTGCTGTGACCCGAGCCTGTCCCTGGCTTTGTCCCCTGGTTAGTGACACAGCCACAGCCTGTCCCTGCTCCCTGTCACTGCTGGATGCAGGAGGAGCCCCAGGAGCAGCTGTGGAGCCCCTCAGGATGCTCTGGGGCTGAGCAGTGCTCCGATGGCTGTGCCAGCTCCAAAGGGACCTGCCCTGGCCCCGTCCAGGGCCCCTGTCCAGGACTGAAGTGGCCCAAAGGTCACGCCGTGGCCTGACCTGGGTGTTTGCAAGCTGGAAATAGCCCCAGGACGGGGACAGGGCCATGGGATGAGCCAGGAGAGGTCACAGAGTCAGCACAGCAGCTGCCCTGGCTCAGCCCCAGCATCCCAAAAAAAGCCCAGTGCCAGCAGAGCCCGGGCTGCCATGGGCTGCTGCGATTTGGGGAAGAGCTTGCAGCTCCTCCCTGCCTTGGGCTGGCAGAAAATTCCATCCAAGCACCAACGGAGCAGCCACAACCCTCAGACAGCAGGAGAGACCCCCTGGGACAGCAGGAGGGACCTCCTGGGACAGCAGGAGGGACCCCCTGGGACAGCAGGAGGGACCTCCTGGGACAGCCCCAGCTCTGGGCTGACAGCAAATCCCATTCCAACGCCAATGGAGCAGATACAGCTCCTGGAAGAGCAGGAGAAACTCTCTGGAACTGCAGGAAAGATCTCCAGAGACAGACCCTGCTCTGGGTCAGTATCTTCTACCACACCAGCACTGACAGAGCAGGGAGACCCCTGCAAGAGCAGGAGAAACCCCTCTGGGACAGCAGCAAAGATCTCCAGGGACAGACCCTGCTCTGGGCTGGTATCTGCTCTCATGTCAGCACTGACAGAGCAGGAGACCACCAGAGCAGCAGGAGAGACGGCCCTGGGACTTCATCCCACCCCATCCCATCCCATCCCATCCCACCCCATCCCATCCCATCCCACCCCAAGGGAGCAGCCACGACCCCTGCAGCAGCAGCAGAGCCCCCTGAGCCCCCGACTCACCCGTCCTCTTGCTGCAGAGCCGGTCCTTGACGTTCTCAGCCTCGTGTGACAGAAACTCGATCAGCTCGTCCTCGTACTCCTCGGCGATGCTCTCGCACTGCGGCGAGACACGGGACACGGGTGACACGGCACCGGTGACACCGCCAGCCCACAGGAGCCCCTGCGCCACCCACACCCCTCCCAGGACCCCCCTGTCCCCTCACACACCGCGAATTTGAGGCTGGAGGTGACGTCGCCGTCGAATTTGACGCCGGAAAGGTCCATCTTGGTGCCGTCGTGGGAGATGACGCGGACGTAGCTCTTGCGGTGCGTGGCCGGGTCCAGCTTCTCGCCGTACTCCTTCATCTTCTCGCACACCCGCTCCAGCAGCTCCGTCAGGTGCGCCTCTGACCGTGCGTAGGGCACCTGCAGGCCCCGGGGAGGGGTCACAGGTGTCCCCAAAAGCGGCCTGGGCGGTGGGGACACCGGGACAAGGCCTCACCTCCACCACTGACTGGCTGCCGTCGGGGTTGATGCGGAATGAGCCCATCTGGATGGTTTTTCTGGGATCCACCTGGGCGATTTCCCACTCCAGCTCGTCCACCAGCGCCCTGCAGGCTGTGGGGGGACACGGTGACATGGCACGGGCACTCCTGTGGCTGCCTAGAGCCGGACTGGTGTGACTGGGGCAGACTGGGATGGAGGGTGTGCAGGTCCCCATGGCCTGGGGACACTCAGCCTGTCCCCGAGCAGGGTGAGCTGGTGTCAGTGGACAACCCCAAGCCCTGTGCCACCACCCTGGCCTGTGCCACCCTGGTCTTGCTGTCTCCTCTGTCCCTGTCCCCCCATTTCACTCTGTTCCCCTGTCCTATGCTGTCCCCATTGTCCCTGTCCTCCCTTTTCCCTCTTTCCCCAGCCTGTCCTGCCCTGTCCCCACTGTTCCCAATGTCCTGTCCGGTCCCCTCTGCCCCACCCTGTCCCATCCCATGTGGTCCCCCCGTGTCCCACACTGTCCCCTCCCTGTCCCCCGTGTCCCCCTGCACCTCCGCAGTGCAGGTCCTGGCTGCGGCGGGCTCCAGCCGTGGGCAGCAGCGATGCCAAGGCCAGGGCCAGGCCGAGCAGGGCCGGGATCCAGCCCCTCATCCTCAGGGCTCCGCAGATTCCCGGGATCCGGCCCCGCATCCTCAGGGCTCCGCTGTCACCTGCAGACACGGGGCAGCTCCAGCGCTGGTGGCTCTGCTGTCCCCGCACCTCGTCTCACCCAAGGGTCATCCCTGTTCAGGGACTCCTGTTCCCTACAGAGCCCGGCTCTACACAGCGCTGCAGCCACGGCGTTCCCGTGTCTGCTCCGAGCCCCATCAGCGCCCCTGGACCCCACAGGGACCCCTCCCCTATGGGGCAGAGCCCAGAGCCCCTACAGAGCCCCTTCCCCTATAGGGCAGAGCCCCTACAGAGCCCCTTCCCCTATAGGGCAGAGCCCAGAGCCCCTTCCCCTATAGGGCAGAGCCCAGAAGTCCTATAGATCCTCCTCCTCCATGGACCAGAGTCCTGAGCCCCTACACAGTCCCTTCCCCTATAGGGCAGAGTCTAGAGCCCCTACAGAACTCCCTTCCCCTATAGGGCAGAGCCCAGAAGTCCTATAGATCCTCCTCCATGGACCAGACTCCAGAGGCCCTACACAGTCCCTTCCCCTATAGGGCAGAGTCTAGAGCCCCTACAGAACTCCCTTCCCCTATAGGGCAGAGCCCAGAAGTCCCATAGATCCTCCTCCTCCATGGACCAGAGTCCTGAGCCCCTACAGAGCCCCTTCCCCTATAGGGCAGAGCCCCTACAGAGCCCATTCCCCTATAGGGCAGAGCCCAGAGCCCCTACAGAGCCCATTCCCCTATAGGGCAGAGCCCAGAGCCCCTACAGAGCCCATTCCCCTATAGGGCAGAGCCCAGAGCCCCTACAGAGCCCATTCCCCTATAGGGCAGAGCCCAGAGCCCCTACAGAGCCCATTCCCCTATAGGGCAGAGTCCAGAACCCCTACAGAGCCCATTCCCCTATAGGGCAGAGCCCAGAGCCCGTACAGAGCCCATTCCCCTATAGGGCAGAGCCCCTACAGAACTCCCTCCCCTATAGGGCAGAGCCCAGAGCCCCACAGAGGTTCCTTCACTACAGCGCAGAGCCCCACAGATCCTCCTCCTCCACAGACCAGAGCCCGGAGCACCTACAGCGCTCCCTCCCCTATAGGGCAGCCCTCAGACGGCGCTATGGATCCCCCTTCCCCCAGGGATCCCCCCACAGCCCCGGGGCAGCGCTTCTCCTCCAAGGCCGGGCTCATCGCCTCCCGGTCCCGGGCCCGGCCGGGCTGCCCCGTGCCCCGCTCCCCATCCCGAGCCCCCCGAGCCCTGCGCCCCCCGTACCGGCCGCTCTCCCGTCCCGCGCCCTCAGCCCCCCGCACCGACCGGCTGCCCCGGGACTGCCCTCGGCACCGCCGGTCCCGGCGCGGCACCCCGGCCCGCACCGCCGCGGGCACGGCGGCTCAGAGCGGGCGGCGGCAGAGCCGGGCCGGGCGGTGAAGCCGGTCGGACCGGTCAGACCAGCAGGGGCGGCTCCTGGGGCCGCGGCGGGGCCGACCCGCGAGCAGGCGGCGCCGCGGGCAGCCCGGGACGGGCACCGAGGACCCCGGCGCTGCCAGGCCCCGGCCGCGTGGCGCTCGGCCCCGGGTGGGCGGGGCCTGGTGTGGCTCCGCCCACCAGTCCGGCCTGGCCACGCCCCTCCACGGCTCAGCCGCGACCCGGGTCCGTCCCGCCGTGCCCCCGGTGTGAGCCGGGTCCGTCCTGCTGTGCCCCCGGTGTGAGCCCCGGGACCGAGTCCGTGCTGCCGTGTCCCCGGTCTGAGTCCCGGGACCGAGTCCGTGCTGCCGTGTCCCCGGTCTGAGCCCCGGGACCGAGTCCGTCCTGCCGTGTCCCCGGTCTGAGTCCCGGGACCGAGTCCGTGCTGCCGTGTCCCCGGTCTGATCCCCGGGTCCGTCCGGCCGTGTCCCCGGTCTGAGTCCCGGGACCGAGTCCGTGCTGCTGTGCCCCCAGTCTGAGCCTCGGACCGAGACGGTCCCGCCGTGTCCCCGGTCTGAGCCCCGGACCGAGTCCGTGCTGCCGTGTCCCCGGTCTGAGTCCCCGGACCGAGTCCGTCCTGCCGTGCCCCCGGTCTGAGCCGGGTCCGTCCCGCTGTGCTCCCGGTCTGAGCCCCGGACCGAGTCTGTCCCGCCGTGCCCCCGGTCTGAGCCCCGGACCGAGTCCGTCCCGCCGTTTCCCCGATCTGAGCCCCGGTCTGAGCCCGGGTCCGAGTCCGTCCCGCCGTTTCCCCGGTCTGAGCCTGGGTCCGAGTCTGTCCCGCCGTTTCCCCGATCTGAGCCCGGGTCCGAGTCTGTCCCGCCGTTTCCCCGGTCTGAGCCCGGGTCCGAGTCTGTCCCGCCGTTTCCCGGGTCCGGTCCCGCTCTGTCCTGCCGTGCCCTCGCTCTGAGCCCCGGACCGCCGGACCGTCTTGCCGTGCCTCCGGTCTGAGCACCGAGCCGAGCCTTGGTCCCTCCTGCCGTGCTCCCGGTGCCAGCCTCCTCTGTGCCCGGCTCCGGGTCCGTCCTGCCCCGGTATTGGTCCCGTTCCGAACCCGGTCCCGGTCTTTGCTGCCGTGTGGCCGGTGCCAGCCCCGGACTGGCCGCTCTGCACCATGTCCCCGCTCCCAGCCCCGGTGTGGCTTCTCCGTTCCGCGTTCCCGGTCCCATTCCCGGCCCCACGCCGGCCCCCGGTCCCGGTCCCGGTCCCGCCCCCCGGAGCCAAGGAGGACACGGTCGCACGGGGGTCCGAGGCTGCTTTATGAGGGCGCCCGGGCCGGCGGGCGAGCGGGGCGGGGGTCAGGCAGTGATTCCCGGTACCGGCAGGGAAAGGGGAGCCCCGGGGCGCCGGGCCCGGGGCGGGGGTCGGGCGGGTCGGGGACAGCCCCGGTCCCGCTGCTGGTTCCAGTTCCACGCGTGTCCGCCTCTCCCGGCGCTGCTCCTCGCGGGGGCTCCGGTCACAGGGCCAGCACCGGGGGGAACACGGCCCCGTCTGCGGGGACACGACGGGTGAGAGGGGACACGGGGAGAGGGGACACGGGGAGAGGGGACACAGGGAGAGGAGACACGGGGAGAGGAGAGGGGGGACACGGGGAGAGGAGAGGGGACACGGGGAGGGGGGACACGGGGAGAGGGGACACGGGGAGAGGAGAGGGGACACGGGGAGAGGAGAGGGGACACGGGGTATGGGGGGACACGGGGAGAGGGGACACGGGGAGAGGGGACACGGGGAGAGGAGACACGGGGGGAGGAGAGGGGACACGGGGAGAGGAGAGGGGACACGGGGAGGGGGGACACGGGGGAAGAAGGGACACGGGGAGAGGAGACACGGGGGGGACAGAGGACACGGGGGGAGGAGAGGGGACACGGGGTGAGGAGAGGGGACACGGGGAGAGGAGAGGGGACACGGGGGAAGAAGGGACACGGGGAGAGGAGAGGAGACACGGGGGGGACAGAGGACACGGGGAGAGGGGACACGGGAATGGAACAGGAGGGGGCGGCAGCAAACAAGGGTGAACACAGCTTCCATCTGCGGGGACACAGCAGGGGGAGAGGGGACACAGCAGGGGGAGAGGGGACACACGGAGGGGCGGCGGTGACATCTTACGCTTGGGGCTGCTCTGGCTGTCGGGCTCGGGCACCTTCCAGTCCAACTTGCGGCCCTTCTCGTAGAGCCCCTTGAGCACCTTCCGGAACTCCTCGGGCTCCGAACCCTGCGGGCTCAGCTCCAGGTACTTGCGGTAGAGCTGCAGCGCCGTCCGCGCGTCCTCGATGCTGTCGTGGGTCTCGCCCTGGATCTTCAGGTCTGCGGGGACAGCCCTCGCTCAGCGCGGGGACCTCGGGCCGGTTCCGCCCCTTCCCGGAGCCAAGAGCTCGGCCACTGACCCAGGAAATACCAGGCGAGGAAGCGCAGGGAGATCATCCTCTTCCTCGGGATGTGGAACAGGTACACGGTGTCGATCACCTGGTCCTTGGGCACCTGGGGAGGGGACAGGCTGCTGCTGCCGGGGCGGGGGGCTGCGGAGCCGGCCTGGCCCCTCCCGGCCCCACCCCAGCCCCCCACCGTGGGCAGGGAGGGGGCTCAGGCTGTCACCATCAGGTTGATGACACGGAAGTCCTTCTGCAACCCGTGGCCCACGAATTTGACGCCCACGTCGATGAGGAAACGCAGCTTCAGGTAAGTGGATTTGAGGGTGGTCAGGTGCTTGGAGGAGATCTTGGCATCCAGGTCTCCTGGCTTGATCCCGGAGTATTGGGTCAGGTAATCCACCACCTGCAGAGACCAGAAGAGACCAGAGCACCTGGAGGGGGCTGGCAGGGCCCAGGGGTTCTGCCCCCTCCCCAATTCCCCTGTCAGCACCCTGGGGAGGGGGCTGGTGATGCAGAACAACAGCCCCAGGTGACCACGGAGCACAGAGGTGTCCAGGTGAGGTCACCACAGAGGACACAGGAGTCCAGGTAAGGTCACCAAAGGGGACAAGAGTCCCTGGAGAGCACCCAAGTGCACCCAGCTGTCCGTGGGGCGCAGCCAGGTGTCCACACAGGGTAACCATAAAGGACAGGGGAGTTCATGGGGAGCACCCAGGTGTCCAGGTGAAGTCACCATGAAGAACACCCAGGTGAGATCACCACAGAGGGCACACAAGTGTATAAGTGAAGTCACTATGGAGAACACACAGGTGCCCAGGTGAGGTCACCACGAAGAACACCCAGGTGTCTAAGTGAGGTCACCTTGGATGAGACACAAGTGTCTAAGTGAAGTCACCATGGAAAACACACAGGTGCCCAGGTGAGGTCACCATAGAGAACACTCAGGTGTCTAAGTGAGGTCACCTTGGATGAGACACAAGTGTCTAAGTGAAGTCACCATGGAAAACACACAGGTGCCCAGGTGAGGTCACCATGGAGAACACTCAGGTGCCCAGGTGAGGTCACCATGGAGAACACAGGTGCCAAGCTGAGCTCACTGTCACCAGTGGAGAGGTGACAGTGTCCTTGCTGGGGAGCTCCGTGGGGCCAGGTGAGCACCCCATACCTGCTCCTGGGTGGAGATGTAGTCATCGATGAAGGGGACGCCCTCGTTGGGGCCCTGCCCACGCACACAGGTGATCCGGGCCACCGACATCTGGCTGGGCTTGATGGTGGACTTGGTGCCATCACTGCGCAGCTCAGCCTCCTCCTGCCACCAGGGAGGGGACAAATGGTGACCGACAGCCCCAGAGGGGCCACCCTGTGTCCCTGCTGTGTCCCCAGCTGCCCCACACCTCGTTCAGAGTGACGAACTCGGCGTCCAGCCCCACCAGATCTCCGGCCTGGGGCATCTCGTTCAGCATGAGGGGGATGAAGGTGGCGTGGCACTTGCGCTGCTTGCGGGCCAACGAGGCCTCGGCCAGCAGGACGCTGGCCTCGATGGGGTTCTTGACTGTGAAAAAGGCAAGAGGGAAAGGGGAAGGAAGTCAGCGGTGCGGCGGCGGCGCCGGCCCCGCCGCCACTTCCACGCCGGCCACTCACTGACGAGGTTGTACTTGGCGTTGAGGTTCCTCCGGGCGTAGTAGAGGATGGCTGGCACCTTCCAGCTCATGTCAAACTGCACGGCCTCGCACTGCCAGGGGAAGGGGGACAGTCAGGGGCGAGCCTGGGTGGCTCCACGGGGTGGCCGCGGTGTCACCTCGGCGCTCTCACCTTGTCCACGGGCTCGATGAGGAAGTCGTTGAAGAGATACCACTGCTGGTGTGTGACTCCCTGAGGGGGAAAGCACAGCCTTAGGGGCCCCCCCAGGCCAGAGCAGTGACTCCTCTGCCCAGTTACCAGAGAAGGGAGAGTGTGGTCCTGCCATGTGGGAACCCCCGCCCTTCCTGGGACACCGTGGGGAAATCCCTGCTGCCCTGGGTGGTGACAAGGGACTGAGGTGGACAGGGCTCCGGGCTCCGCCCAGATCTGAGCAAAACTCCAGGGAGCTGCAAGAGATAAGGGACAGGGATGGAGCCTTGACACACTCTGGGAACTCCTGGCTTGGGCATCTCCAGTACAAACCAGGACTGCCCAGACCAGCCCTTTCATCGGGAAGGGAGATGACGTCCCTGCCCTTACCTGGAAGTACACGGAACAAGCTGGCACCGTGCCCGTGGCAGGAGGAACCAGCCTGAGCGGGTGTGGGAAGAGGGTTTCTTCAACCCTTCCTTCCCCGTGAGGGGCCCCAGCAGCTCTTGGCACGTTCAGCCACACTCACTGCTTGGCTGAGAGACCCGGGAGTGACAGATCCCATGGGTGAGACCCCTCGGGGAGGCACCATGGGGGTCCTGCAGAGCCTCACCTCCTTCCTCTGGTGGTAGGTCTCTCCCACCTTGATGTGGCCCACCAGGCTGCCCCCAGTGCGCGAGTCCAGGATGTGGACAACGGTGGCCATGAGGTCGTAGATGTACACGGACTCGGGGTCATCCATGGGGCTCAGCTGTGGGAGGAACCGGGAATGTCCGAGCCCCCAAACCACCAGCCTGGATATTTCCGTGCTCCCCTGAGCTGTCTCCTCATCATCTCTCTCTCAGCAGAAAGTGGTTCTGAGGCAACTCTGCTCCCACAGCCCCACGTGCCTCCCGTCACTTCACCCACGGTGACTCTGTCCCTTTACCTCATCGCTCTCGCTCCAGTTGCTCACGTCGAGCTCTTTGCTCTTGGTCAACCTCATCTTGATGGCGTGAGGGATCCAAATGTTCTTCAGTTCCTCCACAGAAGGATACGAATGGCCCGTGTCAGGGCTCCCCAGATCCTTCCTGCACGGGGAATCATGGAAGGCTGAGTTGGAGGGAGATGTCACCCCAGGCCAGGACTCCCACCCAGCCGCTCTCCAGCTGATTCCTGAAATTTCTGTGGGAAGCTGGAGCTGCCTGGAGCAGGACTTTGGGAGAGGTGCTCAGCCAGTGTGGTTTTGGGGCTTTTGTCAGTTAGAAAAGGGACACGAAGTTGGTAGGCTCAAAAAGGGGTCACAAAGTGGGTGACAAAGGGGATGTGGTGCAGCCTCAGACAGGCAGGGGATCAAATCAACATAACTTCAGTGAGAAACAGCCCAGAGGATCACCCAGGAGGTGTCACTGCTGGAACAGAATCCCAGGAAGAGAATCCCAGAATCCCTGAGGTTAGAAAAGCTTTCCAAAACCATCTGGCCACTCCTAGATCAGAGTGCCACATCCTTGGACACCTCCAAGGATGGTGACTCCACCACCTCCCTGAGCAGGTCCAAACTCATTCCATTAAGAAATTCCTCCTGAATTCCCACCTACCACTCTCCAAGAGAGATCTCCTTTCCCTTGGTGATGTCAAAGCCTCCTCTCTTCATCATGGCTTTCTGAAAGGAATACTGGCAACGAAACACAGGCAAGTGTCAGCACACGGTGACAGCCTGGCCCTGGGGACATGTGGGTGACAGCCAGGCCAGGAGCAGGGAAAAGACAGGGATATTGAGGTTGGTGACAGGGAAAAAGCAAGGGAAACCAAATGTCCCAAGGTCACTGCCTTGGTGCTCCCGGGTGGCTGGGGAAGGACAAAGTGACTCCTGCAGTCCCTTCAGCTCTGCCACGCCAGGAGAACTCGTCTTTGTCCAACTCCAAAGGTGCAGACCATGCTTCAGGCATGACCCAACTGCACCAGGTGCTCGAGTGGAGGGAGAGAGGCCAGAGACAGCGAGAGCAGAGTGAAAACCTCAGCGGGGCCGGGCACCGCGAGCCCCGTGTGCCGGGAGAACCGGCCCCGGAGTGTGTCCCCCACCTCAGCCTGTGTCTTCCAGAAATCTGCCTCCTTGGAGCTGTTCACCTCACAGTTAATGACCAGCACGTCCGGCAGGCAGCGGATGTTCCGGGTCTGCACCTGCAGGGAGAGGAGGAGATGGAAATTAAAGCCCTTGGAGAGGCTCCGAGCAGGATTTGGGACATCTGCCAACGCCTCGGCCTGCAGAGCCTCCTCCTTTCCCTGGCTGCATTCCTGGGGGCACTGCCAGGACAACAGGGCTGCTCCAGCAGCTCCTGAGGAGTTGTTTTCTCCTTGCTGAATCCTCATCCCTGCGAGAGGAATTCACAGAGCCCAGGAAATACCCCAGGGCTGCCAGTCGGGCCAGGAACCGAATCTCTGGCATCGGCTCAGGAGGTTCCCCAGTGACTCAAAGAGAAAGTGTCCCCCTCTCGCCCCTGTGCCACGGCCCCTCGTGTCTGTGTCCCCCTCCCAGGCTCACCGTGGGCTGGTACTTCTCACAGTTCTCACACCAGGCTTGTGTGTTCTGCTCCAAGCAGATGCTGCGCTTCAAAATTTGGGCGAACTCGTAATCCTTGGCTGGTTTTTCTGGAGGGAGAAAGGAGAATAACGTCACCTCCCAAACACACCAAACCTTGACCGGCTGAGCTCAGCCAAACCTCTGGGGTTTTCCTCGTAACCACCAGCCAGAAGGTCAAGCCCCAAATGTGTCTTTCTGAAGCCAAAAGCCTCGGCTGGTTGGAAACCCACCCCTGGAGCTGAGGTAGCTCCTGGCTGCGGGTGTGTTCCAGCTGGAAAAAGCATGGATAACAAACCCCAGCCAGCTGAGAGTGCTGGGCCCTGCTCTTACCGGTGCTGTCGGGGTAGGAGAGGGTGAAGAGCAGCGTGGAGGACACACGGACAGTCTCCTTCCCACAGCGACACATGCTGCAGTTCTCCATCTCACAGCTGAACAGCTGCCCGATGACAGAGTCCCCTGAGGAGCCAAAGCTGCTGGAAAACCAGCACTGGGATCAGCAGAGATCCCTAAGCTGGCCACCCACAGCTCAGGCTGCTCCCAGATTCCAGCAGATTTGGAGGAATCAGCCATCTGAGCAGTCCCAAGCCTCTCTGGAAGCTCAGCTGGTGTCCTCTGTAAAGCCTCAATCCTCCAAACAGGTTTCAGCACAGGGTTCAAACATGGGGGGAGCTGCAGTTCCCATGGATCCCCCAGGGCATGAGGGGCAAGAAAGCCGCTCCCGAGGGATGGGTGGGGTCTCTGAGGACCTGTCCCCCTTCCCCAGCTGGCTCATTCCCTGTCCCCTCCCCACGCCAGGGCCTCACCTGCCGCCAGCCCCTCGGTAGGCCTGGGGTCCCTCCTGCTCCTGCGTTTCCTGGTGCAGCTGAGTCAGGATGAAACGATTCCAGCTCTGGATCAGCCTCCCCAGGTTCACCTTCCCCGTGGCTTCGTCTGAGTCTGCCAGGATCAAGCCCAGCGCCGAAGCCTCCGGGATGGTGCGGAAAGCCCGCAGGAAGTTGCTTCCCTGAGGATGGGGCAAGAGCAACACGTCACCCAGCTCAAGTGACAGGAATTTCCAGCATCACTCCCGTTCCTCTGTCACCCCTGTGACCCTCCTGGGCAGCCCAGCCCAGCACAGACCTGGCAGGGGTCTCCTCGGGACAGGTCCAGCATGTGGAAGAGCAAGCCCAACTCGCAGCCCAGGCAGAATTCCTTCTGGCACAAGTGGTTCTGGACCAGGCAGCGGACTGGCTCCAGGAAATACAGCACCTGGCAAAGCCCCAGCAGTCATGGGGAGCTCTGGGGGGCACCCACGGGAGCTCTGGGTGGGATTGGAGCAGCTCCCACCTGGATCATGCAGTTGCAGTAGGCGTTGGGAATGTGGGGCTCCAGCCCCGCAAACAGAGTCTTGTTGTAATGCTTGAAGTCGAAATCCTCCAGCCCCAGCTTGGAGTATTTGATGGTGACCTGAGCAGAGGGATGTGACAGGTGAGACAAACACCTCCCCACGCCACGGGAGCCCCAGAGCAGCCCCCCAAGGCCACCACCTTCCTGTACTTCTTGGCCACTCTGTAGAGGTGTGGTTCCTCCTCACGCCCGATCGGGGACTCGGGGACTTGGCTGAAGTTGTCAAACTCGTTGTCCATCTCCTTTAACCGGTAAGGAATCTCGGAGCAGGGAGAGAGAAAGGCTGAGCAGCTGAACCTTGAGGTGGGGAGAAGCCCCACAAAGCAACCCCTGGGTTTTCCTGCCTCCCTGAATGAGCAAAGGGATCCACCAGAAAGGAGTGGGGCCCTCCCTGGACCTGCACGAGGCGTCCACACCTTCCTGCTGGCAGGGATTTGTCACAGTGGGAAAGCACAGGGCAGTGTTTTCCCAAGGCTGTGAGACACACCATCAACCTCCCAACAGAGCAGCTCAGACCTTCCCTGCCCACAGAGCCACAGAGGGATGGAACTGGGAAAACTCCATCCCTTTCCCTGCTCTGGAGAAGCTGTTACCTCCAAACTACACCATCCCAAGGGAATCCCACCTCTTGTCCCTGTCCCTGAAACCTCAGGGGATCCCTCAGCACGCAGAGAGCTCTGTCCCTTCCCCACCCTCCCAAAATCCCCTCCTGGGAGTGAGTACCTGGTTTCGGAGCTTGGTCCTGGGGTTTGGGGCGTAGCCAATGAACCCCACTTTCTTCATGGTGCGCAGAATCTCGGGGTCCACGGGAGGGGCTCGCCTGGAAACACCCCCCTGGCTCAGAGCAGCACCTGGCTGTGCTCAGGGACCCACCCCGAGGCTGCTCCTGAGCGTTTTCCCCCTCCTCAGCCCTTCCCCAGGTTCATTTTCCATCCCAAGGAGGGATGTGCCAGGGCAGCAGCAGCGCTGAGCACGGGGCTCTCGGGGGTAGGAAGAGGGAAAAGGAGATTCCACGTGGGCAGAGCAGAGATCTGGATCCCACTGGGAGTGAGAGGGAGAGAGGCTGGACCACATCCCACCGTCCTCACACCTGCCCAGTCACACCTCCACTGCAGGGAACTCAGCTGGTGTCTCAGTGGCAAGCAGGAATGATGCCTTAGGATGTAGTTTTTATATTTTTTTCAGAGCTTGTAGTGCTTTAGTGTATAATTCTAAAACTCCACAGCCTGTCAGCTGCTGCTCTCCCATCTTATTTAGACAAAAGGATTTTCTCTAAGCCCTGAAACTCCAGGGTATCTGATGATCTCAGGCTCCCAGAGATATGAGCAACAGTGAATGGTGAGGGGAAAACTTGGAGTAAATGACTCCATTACCTGAAGCTCTAATTGGGGGATTAACCCCTGATACATAAATGGACTCAACTTATAATTAAAGGAAAAACTCGTGCCCATCACCCACGTGCAACCTCAGAGACTTCTGACTGCCCAAGGTGCATCTAGTGAAGGCCTTCATTAAATACCCACTTCGATTATCTTAATTCTCTCTAGCCTCTGCTTTAGGGAGCCACTCCAAAGCATCAGGAAAGAGAGGGTCAAGACATAAAGAACAGTGAATTTAGGGTAACTTGTGCCCATCACCCAGGTGTGACCTCAGAAGCTTCTGACTGAGGTGCACCGAGTGAAGACCTACAATAAACACCCACTTCATTTTCTCCAGGGCTTTAGGGAACCACTCCAAAGCATCAAGAAAGAGAGGGACATAAGAACAGTGAATTGGGGGTAACTCAAGCTTTTGGTTAGCTTTTGACTGTCTGAGGTGCACCTAGTGAAGACCTCCAATAAACACCCACTTAATTTCCTCCAGGGCTTTAGGGAACCACTCCAAAGCATCAGGAAAGAGTGGGACAAGACATAAGAACAGTGAATTTAGGGTAACTCGTGCCCATCACCCATGTGTGACCTTGGAAGCTTTTGACCATCTAAGGTGCACCTAGTGAAGGCCTCCAATAAACACCCACTTCCTTTTCTCCAGGGCTTTAGGGAACCACCCCGAGGCACCAGGAAAGAGTGGGACAAGACATAAGAACAGTGAATTGGTTCATCACTGATCATCACAGTGGTTCACCACTTGTGATCATCACCCAGGTGTAACCTCAGAAACTTCTGACTGAGGTGCACCTAGCAAAGACCTCCAATAAACACCCACTTCATTTTCTCTAGGGCTTTAGGGAACCACTCCGAGGCATCAGGAAAGAGAGGGACAAGACATAAGAACAGTGAATTTAGGGTAACTCGTGCCCATCACCCATGTGTGACCTCAGAAACTTCTGACTGAGGTGCACCTAGCGAAGATCTCCAATAAACACCCACTTCCTTTTCTCCAGGGCTTTAGGGAACCACCCCGAGGCACCAGGAAAGAGAGGGATTCTGCCAGAGCTGGCCCTCCCCGTGCCATTTCACCAGCAGAGGCATTACCGCGGCGCCGGGGCCGAGTTGGCAGCGGGCCAGTCCGAGAGCAGCGTGTCACTGGTCAGCGGCACCGGGATCAGCGACAGCGGCACCAGGTCCTGGTTCCAGTCCAGGTGTGGCAGCGTGTCCACCATGCAGGGCAGGGCAAAGTCGGTCTCCCGTGAGTAGGCGTTGAAGGTGGCCTCCGGGGAGTCGGCCCAGAGGTGGACACAGCCCTCGGAGTCGCCGAAGGCCAGCGCCTGTTTGCTGGCAGACACGTCGAAGGTCATGATGAGAGGCCCCACGGTGTTGACGTGGAAGATGTCAGCGGGGTTGGCCAGCCCCGTGGGCTCACAGAACTGGCACTGGCCTGGGGAGAGGGAGAAGTGGGATAACTGGGTGGGAATCAGGGCGTGGTGACACGCTGGGAGTGGGGTGGCAGCACTGGGATGACCACCGTGGAATGTCCTCAGTGGGAAGGGACTTGTGAGGGTCAGAGTCCAGCTCCTGGCCCAGCATAGGACAACCCCAAAAGTTCCTCAAATCCCCAAATCCCAACACCTGAGAGCGTTGTCCAAAGACTCTCTGGTCTCTGGAATCATGGAATATCCTGAGCTGAAAGGAACCCACAAAGGTTGGAGTCCAATTCCTGTCCTTGCAGAGGACAACCCCAAAAGTTCCTCAAATCTCCAAATCCCAACACCTGAGAGTGTTGTCCAAAGACTCTCTGGAATCATGGAATATCCTGAGCTGAAAGGAACCCACTAAGGTTGGAGTCCAATTCCTGTCCTTGCAGAGGACAACCCCAAAAGTTCCTCAAATCTCCAAATCCCAACACCTGAGAGTGTTGTCCAAAGACTCTCTGGAATCATGGAATATCCTGAGCTGAAAGGAACCCACTAAGGTTGGAGTCCAATTCCTGTCCTTGCAGAGGACAACCCCAAAAGTTCCTCAAATCCCCAAATCCCCAAATCCCAACACCTGAGAGTGTTATTCAAACATCCCCTGACCTCCACAGTCATGGGATATCCTGAGCTGAAAAGAACTCACAAGGGTCAGAGTCCAGCTCCTGGCCCAGCACAGGACAACCCCAAAAGTTCCTCAAATCCCCAAATCCCAACACCTGAGAGCGTTGTCCAAAGACTCTCTGGTCTCTGGAATCATGGAATATCCTGAGCTGAAAGGAACCCACAAAGGTTGGAGTCCAATTCCTGTCCTTGCAGAGGACAACCCCAAAAATTCCTCAAATCCTAACATCTAAGAACGCTAAGGACTTGAGAGTATTGTCCAAAACCTCCCTGACCTCCAGAATCATGGAATACCCTGAGCTGCAAGAGACCCACAGGGATGAAAGTCCAACTTTTGTCCTTGCACAGGACACTCCAAAATCCCACCTTGTGCCTGAGAGCGCTGCCCAAACACTCCTGGAGCTCCTCAGACCCCACACCCAAGAGCCTGTTCAGTGCCCAACCACCCTGTGGAGGAAAAACCTTTTCCCAAAAACCCCATCCAAACCCCACCCTACAGAGCTCCTGAGCCATTCCCTCGGGTCCTGTCACCGCCCCAGAGACCAAAGTGAGGACATTGTGAGGTCTCCCCTCATCCTCCTCCCCTCCAGGCTGAACCCCACGGGCTCCACCCCTGACCTTGGTGACACCTGGGACTGCCCCATACCTGTCTGGGAGATGATGGCCAGAAACCCCATCTAAACCCCTCCCAACAGAGCTCCAGCTCTGAGCTCCTGAGCCATTCCCTCGGGTCCTGTCACCGCCCCAGAGACCAAAGTGAGGACATTGTGAGGTCTCCCCTCATCCTCCTCCCCTCCAGGGTGAACCCCACGGGCTCCACCTCGATCTTGGTGACACCTGGGACTGCCCCGTACCTGTCTGGGAGATGATGGCCAGGCGGGAGGTGTAGGTGGGGATGAAGCGCAGGAAGAAGGGGTCGATGTGGACCTGCAGGGGTGTGGTGGCCCTCATCATGCGCAGGTCGTAGACCTTGAGGAAGCGGTCGCAGGCCAGCCCGTTCATGCGGCTGGAGAAGCCGCAGGTCACCAGCAGGTTCCCGTGCACGTCGAAGTCCGACAGGCTCCCGGAGTGCGCGTCGAACTCGTGCTCCGCCGCGAAGGTGCGCAGGTCACGCAGGGACACCTGTGAGGGGACAACGTCCTGCCCGTGGCCACCCGGCCTCTGGGGCTCTGGGAAGAGCCCAGATATCCCAAATTCCTGGGGTTCTGCCCCTGTGCAGGCGTTACCTTGCCCGAGGTGTGCCCGCAGAAGAAGAAGCGGTTGGATTGCCTCATGATGGTGATGCCGGGCACCTCCACGGTGTACTGGTGGGGAGAGCAGGGGAGAGCAGGGATGAGCAGGGATGAGCAGGGAACAGCAGGGAACAGCAGGGAACAGCAGGGAACAGCGGGGTAGGGAAGGAAAGAGAAGGAAAGTGAAGGGAAGCAAAAGGAAGAGGAAGGAAGAGGAAGAGCAGAGAAGGGAAGAGAAAGGAAGAACAGGGAAGAGAAGGGGAGAGAAGGAGAGACAAGGAGGGACAAGGAGAGAAGAGAAGGGAAGGTTTGGGCAGGTTTGGGCAGGTTTGGGCAGGTTTGGGCAGGTTTGGGCAGGTTTGGGCAGGTTTGGGAAGGGAAGGGAAGGGAAGGGAAGGGAAGGGAAGGGAAGGGAAGGGAAGGGAAGGGAAGGGAAGGGAAGGGAAGGGAAGGGAAGGGAAGGGAAGAAGAGCAGAGAGGGAAAGCAGGGATGATCAGGGCCCAGCAGGGAGGCACCCCAGACCAAAGCACCTTCTGTGTCTCCTGGACCGTGTTGAGGTCCATCTCGAGGACGTGGTTCTGCAGCCCGGCCACCAGCAGCGTGTTGTTGTCCGTCAGCAGCAGGCTGTGCATGTCCTCGGATTCATCCATGCTGGGGGACAGGCAGGACCCCTCAGGCTCCTGCCCGGCCCCGGGAGGGAGCAGGGAAGGGCTGGGCAGCACTCACAGGTAGTCGAAGATGATGAGGCCACCACGGGACATGTATTTGAGGTTGGTTTTGGTGAGGAAGAGGACGCCGTTCTCCAGGCTCTGGATCTGGCGGATGTCATCGCTGCTGTTCACCTGGAAGGAGGAGTAACGCTCCAGCGTCGGCCCGAAGAAGGAGGTGGCGTGGCCCTGGGAGCAGAGGGGACACGGGGATGTCACAACCCCCGTGTCCCCGTGGGTGTGGCACAGCTCAGCGTGGCTTTGTCCTCTGCCAGATCCCAGATTTCCCAGGTTATGGAGGGGGAATTCCTGGCACTCCTGGCAAGGCAGCTCAGGCTTTTCCCTGGATGCAGCAGACACAAATTAAAAAAAAAACAAATCTCAACACAACCCTACAGCAGTGACAGGGAAAACAGTGAGAGGTTCGTGCTCCAAGAATTTCCACAGACAAATAAAGGAAAGGTTTTAAACCCTTAGATGGGACAGAGGGGTGAAATTCCTCCCCCTGGTGAGGCGTTGGAATGGATTTCTCAGAGAAGTTGTGGTTGCCCCTGGGGTTGGACGAGGCTTGGAGCACCCTGGGATAGAGGAAGGACATGGAATGGGATGAGTGTGGGTCAGCCTGGAGAAGAGAAGGCTCCAGGGAGACCTTGGAGTCCCCTGCAGTGGCTAAAGGGGCTCCAAGGGAACTGGAGAGGGATTTGGGACACGGGTAAGGAGCACCAGGACAAGGAGGAGTGGCTTCACAGTGCCACAGCGTGGGGTTAGACGGGATTTGGGGAAGAAATGGATTTCCCAGAGGATTCCCAGTGCTTGGAAGTGTCTGAGGCCAGTTGGATGGAGCAAGCTGGGCTGGTGGGAGGCCACGGCAGGGTGGTGGAACTTTAGGATTTGGCTTTTATATTTTCCAGATCCTGTAAGTGCTTTAGTAACTCTAAAACCCCACAGACTGTCAGCTGCTGTTCTCCCATTTTATTCAAACAAAACAATTCCTCTTTGGCCTCAAGCTCAAGGACACCTGACTGCCTCAGGCCATGAAAAACACAAACAAAAGGTGAACTGCGGGGAGCAAACTGGGGGAATGTGATTGCATTACCCGAAGCTGTAATTGGACAATTAAACTCTGATATGCAAATAGACCAAACTTTCATCTGTCTGAAAAACTCGTGGCTGTTGTCTCAGCTGGGTGTAGCCTCTGTGAGACTCCTGCACTGCCCAAGGTGCACCTTTTGAAGGTTTTTCCATAAATACCTGCCTTTACCCTTTAACCCTGGCCAGCCTCTGCTCTAGAGAACCTCTCCAGGCATCACCTGATGAGTTTCCTCTCCCTCACACCCCATCCCATCCAATCCCAAAACCTCCCCAGAGCTCCCCAAAACCTTCCCAGAGCTGCCCAAAACCTTCCCAGAGCTGCCCAAAACCTCCCCAGAGCTCCCCAAAACCTCCTCAGAGCTTCTCCAAACCTCCAAAGAGCTTCTCCAAACCTCCAAAGAGCTTCCCAAGGCCTCTCAAGAGCTTCCCAAAACCTCCAAAGAGCCTCCCAAAACCTTCCCAAAATCTCCCCAGAGCTTCCAAAAACCTCCCCCAAGCATCCCAAATCCTACAAAGAGCTTCCCAAATCCTACAAAGAGCTCCCCAGGGCTTCCCAAAGCCTCCCAAAACCTCTCCAGAGCTCCCCAAAACCTCCTAAGAACTCCCCAAAACCTTCCCAAAACCTCTCCGGAGCTCTGGTCTCTGCTCTGGTCCCCAAAACCTCCAAAGAGCTCCCCAAAGCCTCCCAAGAGCTCCCTAAAGCCTCCCCAGAGCTTCTCCAAAACCTTCCCAAAACCTCTCCAGAGCTCTGGTCTCTGCTCTGGTCCCTAAACCTCCCCAAAGCTCCCCAAAGCCTTCCCAAAACCTCTTTGGAGCTCTGGTCTCTGCTCTGGTCCCCAAAACCTCCAAAGAGCTCCCCAAAGCTTCCAAAGCCTTCCCAAAACCTCCAAACAGCTTCCCAAAACCTTCCCAGAGCTCCTCAAAACATTCCCAAAACCTCTCTAGAGCTCTGGTCTCTGCTCTGGTCCCCCAAAACCTCCCCAGAGCTCCCCAAAGCCTCCCCAGAGCTCCATGCTCCACGTACCCCGTGGTTGCCAACCCACAGCATCTCCTCGTGCAGGTCGAAGTGGGACACGGCCACGGGCACGCCGACCTCGGAGACGGCGGTGTGCAGCTCGCTGTACATCCCCTCCATCAGGTGCACGGACTCGGGCACCGGGAGCCCCTCCAGGGACACGCCCTCGGGGTCCAGCTCCACCAGGTTGGGGTTCAGGTGCGGGTCCAGCACCGGCTCCAGCGACGGGTGAAGCGGCGGCGCGAACTCGGCCAGGGAGGGGTTGAGCCCCTCGAAATTCATGGTGGATCCCGGCCTTGGGGAGGGGAAAGGAACCGAGGGTGGCTGCTCAGGGACACACCATGGAGTTCCTGGAAACGGGGGATGGTGGGGATGGGGACGGCAGCTGGAATCTCCAGGGTGGGGTGGGTCAGGGCTCGGCAGGGTCGGGGATGTAAAGTCCCTTCTTTACCCAGAGTGTGCTCAGAGCCCTGCACAGCTGAGGGAAGGGGTCTGGGCACCGGGCAGGGGTCTGAGCACCGGGAATTGTCCCAAAGCACCGGGGAGGGGTCTCTGAGCAGCGGGCAGGGGTCTGAGCACCGGGCAGGGGTCCCTGAGCACCGGGCAGGGGTCTCTGAGCACCAGGCAGGGGTCTGAGCACCAGGCAGGGGTCTCTGAGCACCAGGCAGGGGTCTCTGAGCACCAGGCAGGGGTCTCTGAGCACCAGGCAGGGGTCTCTGAGCACCAGGCAGGGGTCTCTGAGCACCGGGAAGTGCCCCAAAGCACCGGGCAGGGGGCCCAGGGCACCGGGAAGTGTCCCAAAGCACCGGGCAGGGGTCTCTGAGCACCAGGCAGGGGTCCCTGAGCACTGGGCAGGGGTCTGAGCACCGGGAAGTGTCCCAAAGCACCGGAAAGTGTCCCAAGGCACCGGGCAGGGGTCTGAGCACCGGGCAGGGGGGTCTGAGCACCGGGAAGTGTCCCAAGGCACCGGGCAGGGGTCTCTGAGCACCGGGCAGGGGTCTGAGCACCGGGCAGGGGTCCCTGAGCACCGGGCAGGGGTCCCTGAGCACCGGGCAGGGGTCTCTGAGCACCGGGCAGGGGTCCCTGAGCACCGGGCAGGGGTCTGAGCACCGGGCAGGGGTCCCTGAGCACCGGGCAGGGGTCTCTGAGCACCAGGCAGGGGTCTCTGAGCACCGGGCAGGGGTCCTTAAGCACCGGGCAGTGGCCCAAGGGACCGACCAGGGGTCTCTGAGCACCGGGCAGGGGTCCCTGAGCACCGGGAGGGGTTCCAGGGGAACCGGGAAGCAGCCCAAGATGCCAAGCAGCCTCCCGGGGATACCAGGCACTGGTCCCAGAGCACGAAGCAATCTTCAGAGGAAACGGGCAGCGTCCCAAGGCACCGGACAGTGTCCCAAGGCACCGGGAAGCAGCCCAAGGATACCGGGCAGTGGTCCCTGAGCACCGGGCAGTGTCCCAACCCTCAGCATCCAGGCTGGGCACCGGGCAGCCTCCCGGGGAGCCAAACCGGGCCCCGTCCCGCCCCACCCCCGGGCCTTCAGGCCAGCTCCGCACCCGCCGCCTTTATCACCGCGGGCCCACACCGAACCCGCCGGCGGGATCGGCGGTATCAGCGGCCGCAGTCGCAGGCGGGGCCGGGCGGGGTACGGAGGGCCCGGCCCGAGCGGCCGCTCTCACCGAGCACGGAGCCGCCCCCACAACCCGCCGTGAGCGCCGTTACCGAGCCGCCGCGGGCACAGCCGCGCCGGGACCGCGCTCCCGGCCTCGTCCCGCTGCGCCACCGTGACCGGGCCAGGGCCGGGGCCGCTCCCGCCGTCGCTACGGCAACCGCGCCCCCTGCCCGGTGCACCGGGCCCGCCCCGGGCCGCCGACCAATGGCAGCGCCGAGCGCCGGGCGCCGACCAATCAGCGCCCGAGGGGGGCGGGACTACGCGGCGCGGCAGGACGGGGCGGCGCATGGGACAAACTTGAGGAGGTGGGCTGGTTCGCGGCGGGTCCCCGCGCAGAGCCTCGGGACCCCCAGGCACCTCTCGGAGCCCCCGGCGCTGCCGACCCCTGCGGCCTGTGGGGGTCCCACGGGTGTCACGCAGTGTTCCCGGACACCCCACGAGAGCCTACGGTGTCTAACGGATGTCACAGAGTCGCCCGTGGCATCCCGCGGGGGTAGCGCAGCGTCCTCTGGCAGCCCTCGGGTGTCAACCCCGAGTGTCCCACGGTGTCCCGCGGTGTCCCACGCGGTCCCTTGGCGTTCCACAGCGTGCACTGGGGTCCCACAATGTCCCATGGGTGTCCCCCGGTACCCCACGCCGTCCTACCGTGTCCCCCTGGCAGCCCACGGGGTCCCAAAATGTCCCCAGACGCCCTTCAGTGTCCCTTGTTCTCCTCTGACATCCCACAGTGTCCCACGGGGTACATCAATGTCCCGCGGGGTCCCCGAGCACCCCACGGAATCCCACCGCCCCCCAAGGGGTCCCACGATGCCCGATGAGCTCCCAAAGTGTCCTTGTCACCCCACAGGATCCTAACGTGTCCCCAAATGCCCCACGGTATGGCACCGTGCCCGCTGGTGGCCCACAGAGTGTCACAATGTCCCACGGGGTCCCCTGGCACCTCACAATGCGCGGCGGTTCCCCTCATGTCCCAACGCGTCCCGGATGTCCCTCAGTGTCCCCTGGCATCACACAGTGTCCCCCAGCACCCCACGACATCCCCGAGTGTCCCCACCGCCCGGCAGAGTGTCCCCGCCCTGGTCCAGCCCCGGCGCCGGTGCCCGGGACGCGCCCGGTGCCCGGGGAAGACCGGGGGCAGCCCCGGCGGGCGGAAGCTCCGGAGCCGCCCCGTCGGGGCCGCCGAGATTGCGGCAGCACGGCTCGCTCCGGCCCGGCGACACCGAGGCGACACCGAGGGGACGCAGCGGGTGGGACACGGCGGGCACACGGGAGGGGACACGCCGGGGATCCACCGGGCTGACAGCGCCGCGGACTCCCCGCCGTGATCCAGGTGGAGCCGAGGGGGCGTCCCGGTGCCGGTGGCGGTGCCGGTGCCGGTGCCGGTGCCTCCCATCCCGCCAGGAACTGCCCCGGGTTTTCCTGCCTGTCCCGTCCCGTCCCGGTGCGGCGGGGCGCAGCCCGGGGACCCCGGCCCCGTATCGGTTCTGCTTTCCAGGGGAAGGCAGCGGCGATGATTTCGCAGGGGGCGGGAGTTACCTGCCCCCGGGATTCCCCACCTGCCGCCGCCCCATAAAAAGCCTCGCCGGTGGCGGGACAGAGCGACAGACCTTCGATGGCTCCGCTCCGCCGCCTCCTCCTCCTCCTCCTCCTCCTCCTCCTCGGTGTGCTGCTGCCGCCTCCCGCGGCACCGGCCCCGGCCCCGCTCCGCCGCCCGGACCTGGCCGCCTGCAGGATCCTCTCCCGGGAGCTGTCGCGGCTGCTGGCGGCCGTCAAAGAGCCGCCCTCGGCGCTGGTGAGTGCGGGGGCTCGGCCGGGGACACCGGGGGCTCGGCCGGGGGACATCGGGGGACTCGGCCGGGGACACCGGGGGGCTCGGCCGGGGACACTGGGGGGCTCGGCCGGGGACACCGGGAGGCTCGGCCGGGGACACTGAGGGGCTCGGCCGGGGACACTGAGGGGCTCGGCCGGGGACATCGGGGGGCTCGGCCGGGGACACCGGGGGGCTCGGCCGGGGGACATCGGGGGGCTCCTGAAGCACCGGGGGCTCAGGAAGCACCGGGAGGCTCGGGAACACCGGGGAGCTCGACCGAGAACACTGGGGAGCTCGGGAATACCGTGGGGGTCAGCCGGGGACACCGAGGGGTCAGCCGGGGACACCGAGGGGTCAGCCGGGGACACGGTGGGGGGCTCGGGAAGCACCGGGGGGCGCGGGGCCATGACGGCGGGGATCGGACCGGGGATTGGGGATCCCCCCGGGGGTCCTGGGGCCCGTGGGGAACCCACCGCTCCCTGCTCCAGGACGGGATGCAGCTGCTGGAGGAGCCCCAGAATTGGCCCCCCCGGATCCGCTGTAGCGACGCCTGCGACCCCCTGGCGCTGGAGACCAACAACACGGTACCGGGGGGCTCCGGGGGGCTCCGGGGGGCTGCGGGGGGCTGCGGGGGGCTCCGGGGTGCGGGGCGCTCCCTTGGGCCCCCAGGGGTGCTCGGGGGTGACGGAGATGCTGAGGGTGCCTGGGGAGTCCCAGGAGTGTCCGGGGTTCAGGGAAAGCTGAGGGGTGTGCCCGGGGGTCCCAAGGGTGTTTTGGGGTCCCAGGAGTGTCTGGAGTTCCCAGGGAGGCTGGGGATGTGTTTGGGGGCTCTGGGGATGTCTGGGGGTCCCAGGAAGGCTAAGGGAGGCACCTGGGGGTCCCAGGAATTCCCAGAGATGCTGAGGATGAACCAGAGGGTCCCAGGGCTGTCTGGGGGTCCCAAGGATGAACCTGGGGGTCCTAGAGAGGTCCCAGGGACGCTGAGAATGGGCTCCCAGGGCTGTCTGGGGGTTCCAGGAGTTCCCAGAGATGCTGAGGATGAACCTGGGGGTCCCAGGGCTGTCTGGAGGTCCCAGGGATGCTGAGGACGCGTTTGGAGCTCCCCGAGGGGTCCCAGCGATGCCGAGGGATGCACCCGCGGTTCCCACCAGTGCCCGGGGGTGTCCGGTGGGGACATGGGGAGATCCCGGACCCCCGGTTCACCCCCCCCCGCTCCCCGCAGCGCTGCCTGCACCGAATCCACCAGGCGCTCCAGCACTACCGAGACCTGCTGGGCTCCGACATCTTCCGAGACCAGCCGCAGCCTCAGCTGGAGACCACCATGGAGCAGCTGCTGCGCCACGTCCAGGTGAGGAACCGGCGGCTTTACCGGGGAGCCGCATCCCCGCGGCCCCGGGGACACCGGCGACCCTCGGCTCCCCGCCCTGACCGCGCTGTCCCCGCAGGAAGGACACGGCCACCCTCCTCGTCACCACCTGCCGCCCACCGAGGTGTGGCAGCAGCAGCTCCAGCGGCACCAGGCGCTGAAGCGGCTCCGCTCCTTCGCCGCCGTCATGAGCCGAGTTTTTAACCACAGCGCCCGCTGAGCCCTGGGGACACCGACCCCCCGGTCCTCTCCGCCTATTTATTCCCCCGCCCCGAATCTTATTTATGAGATTCCTCTATTTATCTCGGGTATTTATGAGTTTCTAATAAACGTCCCACGGACACGAGGCAGCGGCTCCGGCGTGCGGGGCAGGGGGGCATTTACAGGGGACAGGGGACAAGGGACAGGGGACAGGGGAAGGGTCACTGGAAGTCGCTGGCGTCGATGTGGAGCGGGAGGAAATCGCTGGAGGAGAAGAGGGAAGGCACGGCGGGCAGGGCACAGTCCTCGGGCTGCGGCAGGAACGGGTCGTGGTGGTCCAGGAGAGCGGCGCTGGCTGCGGGGGGGACAGGGCAGAGGGGACAGCTCAGTGATCGGGGGACAGCTCAGTGCCCGGGGGACAGGGCAGAGGGGACAGCTCAGTGATCGGGGGACAGGGCAGTGCCCGGGGGACAGGGCAGAGGGGACAGATCAGAGCCCGGGGGACAGGGCAGGGCTCAGGGGACAGCTCAGTGCCCGGGGGACAGGACTCAGGGGACAGATCAGTGCCTGGGGGACAGGGCAGTGCCCAGGGGACAGGGCAGAGGGGACAGATCAGTGCCCGGGGACAGGGCTCAGGGGACAGATCAGAGCCCGGGGGACAGGGCAGAGGGGACAGATCAGTGCCCGGGGACAGGGTCCAGGGGACAGCTCAGTTCCCGGGGGACAGGGCAGAGGGGACAGATCAGTGCCCGGGGGACAGCTCAGTGCCCGGGGACAGGGCAGGGCTGGGGGGACAGGGCAGAGGGGACAGCTCAGTGCCCGGGGGACAGGGCTCAGGGGACAGATCAGTGCCTGGGGGACAGGGCAGGGCTCAGGGGACAGGGCAAAGGGGACAGCTCAGTGCCCCGGGGGACAGATCAACGCCCAAGGGACAAAGAAGCGCCCAGGGGACACCTCTGTCCCCGCCCCAGCCCCGACACTCACCTGGGCTCAGCTGGAATCTCTCCTCGAAGGTTTCCCCCATGTCCGGCATCAGCTCCGCCTCCTCCAGTGTCCCCAGTGTCCCCGGGCCCGGCTCCAGCCCCTCCAGTGTCCCCAGTGTCCCCGGGCCCGGCTCCAGCCCCTCCAGCGCCTGCAGCAGCTCCTGCATGTCCTGGCTCCCCGGCAGCAGCTCCAGGTCCCTCAGCTCCGGTGGCAGTGTCCCCTGCTCCTCGGGGACCTGCTGTGGCTCCACAGCCCCCGGCGCCGCCTGCAGCATCCCCGTGTCCACGGCCACTGTCCCCTGCTGTCCCAGCAGTGTCCCCAAATCCCCTGATGCCACCTGCAGCACCCCCAGCCCCCCAGGCAGCACCTGCAGGGACCCCACAGCCCCTGGTGCCACCTGCAGCGTCCCCTGGATGTCGGGGACCCCTGATGCCACCACCTGTGGCACCTGTTGGGGCTGTGGTTGCAGTGTCCCCAAGCCCCTGGGCTGCAGTGTCCCTGGGCTCGTGGCCATCCCCTGTGGTGTCCCCAGGCTCCCAGGGGTGACCTGCAGTGTCCCTGGGCTCGTGGCCATCACCTGTGTCATCCCCATCCTACTGGCCACCACCTGTGCTGTCCCCAAGTTCCCAGGGGTGACATGTGGCACCCCTGGGCCTGTGGCCACCACCTGTGCTGTCCCCAAGTTCCCAGGGGTGACCTGTGGCACCCCTGGGCCTGTGGCCACCACCGGCGGTGTCCCTGGGCTCACGGCCACGCCCTGAGGGGTCCCCAGGCTCCCAGGGGTGACCTGAAGTGTCCCTGGGCTTGTGGCCATCACTTGCAGTGTCCCCCGGCTCGTGGTCACACCTTGAGGTGTCCCCAAGTTCCCAGGGGTGACCTGTGCTGTCCCTGGGACTGTGGCCACCACCTGTGCTGTCCCCAAGTTCCCAGGCGTGACCTGTGCTGTCCCCAAGTTCCCAGGGGTGACCTGTGCTGTCCCTGGGACTGTGGCCACCACCTGCGCTGTCCCCAAGTTCCCAGGGGTGACCTGTGCTGTCCCCAAGTTCCCAGGGGTGACCTGTGCTGTCCCTGGGATTGTGGCCACCACCTGTGCTGTCCCCAAGTTCCCAGGGGTGACCTGCGGTGTCCCCAAGTTCCCAGGGGTGACCTGTGCTGTCCCCGAGCCCTGGGACGGTGGCAGTGGCAGGCCACCAGGCTGCTGTGTCCCCTGCCCCTCGGGCTGCAGCTGCAGCATCTCCAGGTTCTCCGTGGCCACCACCAGCTCCTCTTCTGTCTGCCACTTGGGCTGTCTGCAGGGAGAGACAGCGGGACAGGGGTCAGGGTCAGGGGTCACGGATTGGGGTCAGGGGGCGGAGTCAGGTATTAGGGTCAAGGGTTGGGGTCAGGGTCAGGGATTGGGGTCAAGGGTTGGGATCAAGGGTTGGGGTCAAGGGGTCAGGGTCAGGGTTGCGGTCAAGGTCAGGGGTTGGGGTCAGGGGTCAGGGTCAGGGGTTGGGGTCAGGATCAAGGGTTGGGGTCAGTGGTTGGGGTCAGGATCAAGGGTTGGGGTCAGGGGTCAGGGGAAGGGGTCCGGGATTGGGGTCAGGGGTTGGGGTCAAGGGTCAGGGTCAGGGGTTGGGGTCAGGAGTTGGGATCAGGGATTGGGCTCGGGGTCAGGGATTGGGGTCAGGGGTTGGGGTCAGGGATCAGGGGATGGGGTCAGAGGTCAGGGATTGGGGTCAGGTGTCGGGTCAGGGATTGGGGTCAGGGGTTGGGCTCAGGGGTCAGGGTCCGGGATTGGGGTCAGGGGGCGGGGTCAGGAGTTGGGATCAAGGGTTGGGGCCAGGGGTTTGGGTCAGAGGTCATGGTTGGGGTCAAGGTCAGGGTGTGGGGTCAGGGGTCAGGGATCCCACCAGGGGGACCCTTCAAGGTGCTGGACCCCTGAGGCTGAGAATTTCTTGCTCTCTGTTGTAAAAGGCTCTGCCCCTGAAGTGGGCACTGCCTTTGACCTGAACATTCCTCATCTGGAACCTGACTTCCAAAATCCGGCTTCCAAAGCCGAGTGATGGCCCCGGGGTTATGGGGGTCTGAACAGTGGTGTCTCACCTCACAGGGTGACAAATATAGAATTTAAGGTTTTGGTGTAGGGTAATATATAAATGGAGCAAGATAAAGGATTTGAGGCATTACCAAAGTCCTTCTTCTTCCTGATTTTGGGTGTTTTTTTTCCTAATTAGGTGAAAAAGGTCCAAACTGGGGCCTTGGGTGGTTAATTAGCGGGTCAAAAGTATAAATCATAGAGGTGTCATCTCGTTATTGGAGAGTTTAGGCTTAAATAACCTTGGAAAGAATTAGAGGCACCTCCATTTTCTACCTTGTTACAGCTCACCACTCGTGAGGCTGTAACACAGATAAGAATTATCATTATATTATACTTCTCTTTAATTGATAAATAAATTGATATAATGATATATTTATATCATTATATTATATAAAGATAAGAAATATCATGATATAATGATATTATATATCATTATATTATAATTGTATTATTGTATGATACAATTATATATATGTAATTAAACATATATATAATAAACATATATAATATATATAATTACATATATAATTATATACATGTAATTATACATCTATATAATAAAAATATATAATATATATATAATTACATATATATGATTACATATACAATTATATATATGTGTAATTATACATCTATATAATAAAATATATATAATCTATATAATAAAATATATATAATATATAATTACATATATATAATTACACATACAATTATATACATGTAATTATACATATCTATAATAAAACACGGAGTCTGAACACAAAACTGAGACTCCTGAGGACTAACACCAGCTCTAACCCAGACAAAAGACCAGAACCCCACGGCCAGGTGTCCCCACGGCCAGGTGTCCCATGACCAGGTGTCCCCACGGCCAGGTGTCCCCACGGCCGGGTGTCCCTATGACCGGGTGTCCCCACGGCCAGGTGTCCCCACGGCCAGGTGTCCCCTTGGCCAGGTGTCCCCACGGCCAGGTGTCCCCATGACCAGGTGTCCCCACAGCCAGGTGTCCCCATGACCAGGTGTCCCCACGGCCAGGTGTCCCCACAACCAGGTGTCCCCACGGCCAGGTGTCCCTATGACCAGGTGTCCCCACAGCCAGGTGTCCCCATGGCCAGGTGTCCCCACAGCCAGGTGTCCCCACGGCCAGGTGTCCCCACGGCCAGGTGTCCCCATAGCCAGGTGTCCCCACGACCAGGTGTCCCCACAGCCCCTCACCTGGAGGACACGCGGATGAGGCGCCGGTTCAGGTATTTCTTGGACTCATCCAGGTTCCCTGAGGGGACAAAAAGAGGGGTCAGGGGGATGTCCTGGCTCAAGCCCAACCCGTGCCAAGCCGTGCCAAGCCGTGCCAAGCCGTGCCAGGCCGTGCCAGGCCGTACCCTCCTGCTTCTCGCTGTAGTAACGCCCGAAAGCCTCGTCCCGGGGGATGTTGGGGTACAGGAACTTGAGGGGGTTTTCTGGGGGGTTCTCCTCCATCATCATCTGGTAGTTGTGGATGATGTCGGGCAGCGCCAGTGACACCAGCTCCGAGGCTTTGTAGGGCTCCACGGCGTGGAAAGAGGGCGATCCTGTTTGGGGGGGAACAGCAGGAGGGGTGAGGGTGACGCTTTAGGTTTTTAAATGTTGGGGTTTTTCAGGTTCTGGGCTGCACAGATGGGTTTATTGGGTTTTTTTTTCTTGTATTGCAGATACTGAAATACTCAGTTCTGAGCCTCACTCAGCTCTCTGCACAGAGAGTGTTTTGGGGGTGTTTTTGAGGGTGTTTTGGGGGTGTTTTTGAGGGTGTTTTGGGGCTGTTTTGGGAGGCGTTTTGGGGGTATTTTGGGGGATGTTCTGGGGATGTTTTGGGGGGTATTTTGGGGTGTGTTTTGGGGGCTGTTTGGGGGTGGTTTGGGGGTTGTTTTGGGGGGTGTTCTGGGAGTGTTTTGGGGGTGTTTTGGAGGCTGTTTCGGAGGTTGTTTTGGGGACTGTTTTGGGAGGTGTTTTGGAGGGCGTTTTGGTGCCGTTTTGGAGGGTGTTTTGGGGATGTTTTGGGGAGTGTTTTGGGGGTGTTTTGGGGGACGTTTTGTGGGCTGTTTTGGGGGGTGTTTTGGGGTGTGTTCTGGGGTGTGTTTTGGTGCCGTTTTGGGGGTGTTTTGTAGGCTGTTTTGGGAGACGTTTTTCGGGGTGTTTGGGGTGTGTTTTAGGGGGTGTTTTCGGGGTGTTTTGGAGGGTGTTTTGGGGGTGTTTGGGGTTTTGGTGGTGTTTTGGGGGGCATTTTGGGAGACGTTTTTCGGGGTGTTTGAGGTGTGTTTTGAGGGTGTTTGGGGAGTGATTTGGGGGTGTTTGGGGGGTGTTTCAGGGGGCATTTTGGGGATGTTTTGGGGGCTGTTTTGGGGGTGTTTCGAGGGTATTTTGGGAGCTGTTTTAGAGGCTGCTTTGGGGCTGTTTTGGGGGTGTTTTGGGGACTGTTTTGGGGAGTGTTTCGGGAGTATTTTGGGAGCTCTTTTAGAGGCTGTTTTGGAGGGCGTTTTGGGGCTGTTTTGGGGGGCGTTTCGGAGCCTGTTTTTGGGGCTGTTTTAGAGGCTGCTTTGGGGCCGTTTTGTGGTGCCACTCACCCCTCTCGTGGTGCTCCACCCAGGTGAAGGTGACCCCGCCGAGGACGCTCTCGCTGAAGCGCAGCAGGAACGTCCCCGTCATCTTGGACTTGAGCAGCTTCTCCTCCTGCTTGCGGCTCACGAAGCCCAGGATGAGGCTGGGGGGGACAGAGTCAGCCCCTGGGGACCCCCAGGACCCTCCCCAGGCCCCAGCCCCGCTCCTACCCGTCCTTCCACAGCTGCTTGAGGTGCTCCTGCAGCAGCGACAGGATCCCGTCCAGCCAGGCCCAGAAGGAGAAACCGGCGGCTCCGTCCTGAGGGAGGGGACACGGGGACATCATGGGGACATCATGGGGACAGCATGGGGACATGGGGACATCATAGGGACATGGGGACATGGGGACATCACAGGGACATGGGGACATCATGGGGACATGGGGACATCATGGGGACATCATGGGGACATCATGGGGACATGGGGACATCATGGGGACATGGTGGGGACATCATGGGGACATCATGGGGACATGGGGACATAATGGGGATATGGGGACATCATGGGGACATCATGGGGACATCATGGGGACATGGGGACATCATAGGGACATCATGGGGACATCATGAGGACATCATGAGGACATCATGGGGACATGGGGTCATCATAGGGACATGGGGACATGGGGATGTGGGGACATCATGGGGACAGCATGGGGACAGCATGGGGACATGGGGACATCATAGGGACATCATGGGGACATCATGAGGACATCATGAGGACATCATGGGGACATGGGGTCATCATAGGGACATGGGGACATGGGGATGTGGGGACATCATGGGGACAGCATGGGGACAGCATGGGGACATCACAGGGACATGGGGACAACATGAGGACATGGTGGGGACATCATGGGGACATGGGGACATCATGGGAATATCATGGGGATATCATGGGGACATCATGGAGACATGGGGACATCATGGGGACAGCATGGGGACATCATGGGGACATCATGGGGACATAGGGACATGGGGACATCATGGAGACATGGGGACATCACAGGGACATCATGGGGACATGGGGACATCACGGGGACATCACAGGGACATCATGGGGACATCATGGGGACATGGGGACATGGGGACATCATGGGGACATCATGGGACAGGGACACAGAGGGATAGGGACACAGAGGGACAACAGTGACAGGGACACAGAGGGACAGGACCAAGGATGGATGAGAGGGACAGGGCCACAGAGGGACAGGGACATGGAGGGACAGGGACACAGAGGTACAACAGGGACAGAGGGACAGGGACACGGAGGGACAAGAGGGACAGGGTCCTGGGGGAACGACAGGACAGAGCCACAGAAGGACATGGGGAGTGACAGGACAGGGCACAGGGTGACTGGGGGACACGGCCATGAGGGGACAAGGCCACAGAGGGACACGGCCGTGAGGGGACAGGGCCATGAGGGGACAGCTGGGACAAGGCCATGGGGAACAGCTGGGACAGGGCTAGGGTGTGATGGGGCCATGAAGGGACAGGGCCATGAGGGGACAAGAGGGACAGGGCCACAAGGGAAACAGGGCCATGGAGGCATGGGGACAGAGGGGACAGAGGGGACAGAGGGGACAGGCCTCACTCACCTTTGAGAACTTGGGCCAGGGCACGGTGCTGTCCGGGGACGGCTTCGAGCCTTGAGGTGACAGCAGAGTGAGGGAGGGCAGTGCAGCCTTGTCCCCCCGTGTCCCCCTGTGTCCCCTGTGTCCCCCGTGTGCCTCCGTGCCCCCGTGTCCCCCCATGTCCCTCTGTGTCCCCCCATGTCCCCCCGTGTCCCTCATGTCCCCTCTGGCCCCCGTGTTCCCCATGTCGCCCCGTGTCCCCATGTCCCCCCTGTGTCCCTCATGTCCCCCCATCTCCCCCCTGTGTCCCCCCGTGTCCGTGTCCCTCTGTGTCTCCCATGTCCCCCGTGTCCCTCCCGTGTCCCTCATGTCCCCCGTGTCCCCCCCATGTCCCCCCATGTCCCCTCGTACCCCGCCGTGTCCCTCATGTCCCCCGTGTCCCTCATGTTCCTCTGTGTCTCTACATGTCCCCAATGTCCCTCCATGTCCCCCCGTGTCCCTCGTGTCCCCCGTGTCCCCCCATGTCCCCCATGTCCCCCCATGTCCCCTCGTACCCCGCCGTGTCCCTCATGTCCCCCGTGTCCCTCATGTTCCTCTGTGTCTCTACATGTCCCCAATGTCCCTCCATGTCCCCCCGTGTCCCTCGTGTCCCCCGTGTCCCCCCCATGTCCCCCATGTCCCCCCATGTCCCCTCGTACCCCGCCGTGTCCCTCATGTCCCCCGTGTCCCTCATGTTCCTCTGTGTCTCTACATGTCCCCAATATCCCTCCATGTCCCCCCGTGTCCCCCGTGTCCCCCCCATGTCCCCCATGTCCCCTCATGTCCCCCCATGTCCCCCATGTCCCCCATGTCCCCTGTGTCCCCCCATGTCCCCGTGTCCCCCTGTGTCCCTCTGTGTCCCCCCATGTCCCTCATGTCCCTCTGTGTCCCTCGTATCCCCCATGTCCCCCGTGTCCCCATGACTCCCGTGTCCCCCCGTGTCCCCCCGTGTCCCCGTGTCCCCGGCCTCACCCAGCAGTTTCCTGGCCAGCATCAGGAGGTTTTCCCGGCTCAGGCCGCGCTCGGCCGCGCTCTGGAACTGCCAACTCAGCACCTCGGCCAGCCGCGGCCACGGCGCTGCCGGGGGGGACGAGAAGAACTGCTGCGCCTGGGGACACGGGGACACGGGGACACGGGGTGAGGGGGGACAGGGACACCGGGGACACGGGGGACAGGGGGTGAGTGGGGACAGGGACACCGGGGACACGGGGGACACGGGGGACACGGAGTGAGTGGGGACTGGGACACGGGGGACACGGGGGACACGGGGGACACGGGGTGAGCGGGGACTGGGACACCGGGGACACAGGGGACACGGGGGACACGGGGGACACGGGGTGAGTGAGGACTGGGACACGGGGGACACAGGGGGACACAGGGGGACACAGGGGGACACGGGGGACACGGGGTGAGTGGGAACAGGGACATGGGGGACATGGGGTGAGCGGGGACTGGGACACGGGGGACACGGGGGGACACGGGGTGAGTGGGGACAGGGACACGGGGGGACACAGGGGGACTGGGGACAGGAACATGGGGGACATGGGGGGACATGGGGGACACAGAGTGACACGGGGTGAGTGGGGACAGGTTCACGGGGGACACAGGGGAACACGGGGTGAGTGGGGACAAGGACACGGGGGGACACGGGGGACACGAGGTGAGTGGGGACAGGGACATGAGGAGGGGACAGGGACATGAGGAGGGAATGGGGACAGGGCAAGGGGAGGTGGGGGACGTACTGGAGCAGGGGAGGGGGACATGGGGGGACAGGGACACTGGGAGAGGACAGGAGGGGACATGGGGAGGGACAGGGACACGCACTGGAGCAGGGGACAGAGATCAGACAGGGACCAGAGGATGGGGACATGGGGACAAGGCAGGGACCACAGACACATGGCAGGGGACAGCGACCAGGGCAGGGGACAGGGATCAAGGGACAGGACAGGGACCAGGGGCTGGGACAAGTGACAGAGGATGGGGTCCAAGGGATGGGGACAGGCACCAGGGCAGGGGACAGGGGTGGGACAGGGACCAAAGACAAGGTCATGAAGCAGGGGACTGGGACAAGGGGACAGAGATGTGCCCCTGAGGTAGGGGCTGGGCCCAGAACCAGGGGGACCACCAGGAACAGGGACAGGACACCAGGACAGAGGTCAAAGGGCAGGGACGGGACAAGCAGCATCCCAAGGGGGGGGACACGAGGCAGGGGGTGGCACAGGGCCGGGGGTCCCCGGGGGGTCACCTTGGGGTCAGAGCTGAGCATGTTGAACCAGAGGATGGAGGCCCAGGCACTGGAGAGCTGGTTGTTGTTGGAGATGATGACGAAGGGCAGCGTGGTGGTCTGGGGAGGGGACAGGGGACAGCGCTCAGGCTGGCTGTCCCCAACCCCCCCAAAAAACCCCCCAGAACCCCCAGCCCTCACCTCCAGCTCCAGCTCCAGCCCGCAGTAGGCGTAGGCCAGCGTGAAGGTGATGAGGTGCAGCTCCTCTGTCACCACCAGGGGACCCTGCCGAGAGGTGACACCGCTGTCACCGCCCATCCTTGTCCCCCTGCGACCCCCAGAGCCCCCACCCCACACCCACCTCGCCGCTGGCGCCTTTGCCCTTGCCAGCTCTGCTGTCCTTCTGCTCCTTCAGCGTCTGTGGGGACCGAGAGTCAGCCCGGGGCGGGGTCCCCACCCTGCTCCCCGCCCCGGGGGGGATTTGGGGGGTCTGGGGGGGTCCCTACGAGGTACTGGAAGTCGCAGATCAGCCCCTCCTGGGGACTGTCCCCGGCCAGGAGCGTTTTGCTGCTCGACGTGAGGATGTTGAACCTGCGGAACCTGCGGGGCAGAGGCAGGAGGTGGGATGGGGGTCAGGACCCCCGGGAGGGGACATGGGGGACAGGACCCCTGGGGGGGTGTGGGTGGGGGGCAGGACCCCTGGGGGGGTGTGGGTGGGGGGTCAGGACCCCTGGGGGGGGTGTGGGTGGGGGGGCAGGACCCCTGGGGAGGGTGTGGGTGGGGGTCACGACCCCCCTCCCGGGAGGGGGCATAGCCCAGCTATGGGTGGGGGGGGTCAGGACCCCCAGAGGGGCTGTGGGGAGGGATCAAGACCCCTTGGGGGTACAACAGAGGTGTCAGGACCCCCCCAGGGATGGCAAGGAGGGGTTCAAGACACCCCTCAGGGGGTGGATGTGGGGGTCGGGACCCCCAGACAGGCTGTAGGGGGATCGGGACCCCTGGAGGGTACAACAGAGGGTTGGGGGACCCCCCCAGGGATGGCAGGGGGGGTTCAGGACACCCCTCAGGGGGTGGATGTGGGGGTCGGGACCCCCAGAGGGGCTGTGAGGAGGATCGGGACCCCTGGGAGGGACAGCAGAGGTGTCAGGACCCCCCCCCCGGGGATGGCAGGGGGGGTTCAGGATCCTCCCTCATGAGCTGGGGGTGGAGGGTCGGGACCCCCAAAGGGGCTGTGAGGAGGATCCAGACCCCTTGGGGGTACAACAGAGGTGTCAGGACCCCCCAGGGATGGCAGGGGGGGTTCAGGACACCCCTCAAGGGCAGGGTGTGGGGGTCGGGACCCCCAGAGGGGCTGTGGGGTGATAGAGACCCCTGGAGGGTACAACAGAGGGGTGGGGGACCCCCCAGAGATGGCAGGGGGGGTGTCAGGACCCCCAAAGGGGCTGTGAGGAGGATCCAGACCCCTGGGGGGTACAACAGAGGTGTCAGGACCCCCCAGGAATGGCAGGGGGCTTTCAGAACACCCCTCAGAGACCCCCGCGGTGATGTCTCAGCCCCACCTCCGCCTGCAGCGCTCTCCCCGCTCTCACCCTTTGATGTTGGGCGGGTCCCTACAAGAGACAGAAGCGGGGTGAGGGGCAGCGGGACCCCCTCGGGCGGTCGGGGGGGGGTCTCTGGGGGGCGGCTCCCACCTGTCGATGTGGATCTTGGCCTCCATGCGGTGGTTGCGGTCGTGCAGCCGCACCAGCAGCCGGGCGCGGGCCGAGAACTTGCTGCCGGTGCGGAGCACGAGCGGGCGCCGGCCGGCGTTCGGGGTGCTGGGCTGCTGCTCCACCACGAAGGCGCTGGGGAAACGGGGGGTCAGGGCTGTCCCCAGAGCCCCGTGTCCTTTCTGTGCTGCCCCGAGACCTCCCTGTGCTGCCCCGAGACCTCCCTGTCCTCTCTCTGCTGTCCCCAGACCCCCTGTCCCCTCTCTGTGCTGTCCCCAGACCCCCCTGTGCTGTCCCCAGATCCCCTGTCCTCTCCCTGGTGTCCCCAGACCTGTCCTCTCTGTGCTGTCCCCAGACCCCCCTGTCCTTTCTGTGCTGTCCCGAGACCTCCCTGTCCTTTCTATGCTGTCCCCAGACCTGTCCTCTCTCTGCTGTCCCCAGACCCCCTGTCCCCTCTCTGTGCTGTCCCGAGACCTCCCTGTCCTCTCTCTGCTGTCCCCAGACCTGTCCTCTCTCTGCTGTCCCCAGATCCCCTGTCCCCTCTCTGGTGTCCCCAGACCCCTTGTCCTCTCTTTTTTGTGTCCCCAGACCCCCTGTCCTCCCCGTGCTGTCCCCAAACCCCCTGTCCCCTCTCTGGTGTCCCCAGACCTCCCTGTCCTCTCTTTTTTGTGTCCCCAGACCCCCTGTCCTGTCTGTGCTGTCCCCAGACCCCCCTGTCCTCTCTCTGCTGTCCCCAGACCCCCCTGTCCCCTCTCTGGTGTCCCCAGACCCCCTGTCCTCTCTCTGCTGCCCTCACTTCTTAAAACCACAGAATATCCCGAGTTGGAGGGATCCCAGCAGGATTATCCAGATTTAACTCCTGCCCAGTCAGAGTTTAACTCCCAAACCTGCCCAATCCTAAATCCCAGCCCCTGGGGGATTTTTTGAGTGTGGTGGGGTTTAGGGGAGTTCTCCACTGTTCCCAGCTCGGTGCTCTGAGGATCCTACAAAGGCACCGAGACCAAACTGCCCTGGGTTTTTGTGAAGCAAAGTCCTCGAAGTTCTTGGTGCTGTTTTTTGTTATAAATGCTGTAGGTTTTTGGGGTTTTTTGTTTTTTTTTTTTTTTTTGTGTGTTTTTTTGTTTTTTTTTGGGTGTTTGTTTTTGTTTTTGTTTTCTTTGTTATACGTACTAGTAAAGACCTGCTATTTCTATTTCCAAAATCTTTTGCCTAAAAGCTTTTAACTGCAAATTATAATTGGAAAAAAGGGGGGTGGTGGTGGTGGTGATTCTCCATTCCAAGGGAAGCTCCAACTTTCCCTGGCAGATTTATCTTCCCAAACCAAGACAGAGTGTTGGCCAAAACAGTTCCTGAGTTATAGAACTATGGAATAACCAGAGTTGGAAGGGACCCACCAGGATCATGGAGTCCAGCTCCTCTCCTGGCAAAGGACAACCCCAAAAGTCCTCCCAGTCCCCAAATCCTGACATTTGAGATCATTGAGGACCTGACAACATTGTCCAAACAGCCTCTGACCCCTGGAATTCTGGAATATCCTGAGCTGGAAGGGACCCACAAGGATCAAGTACAACTCCTGGCCCTGCATGGACACCCCAAAACTCCTCCCCAATCTCCCAGCACCCAAAAGTGTTGTCCAAACACTCCCTGACCTCTTGAATTACAGACCTGGAAGGGATCCATCAGGATCAAAGTCCAAGGAACCACAAAAGTTTCCCCCAAACCCCTGAGAGCGCTGCCAGAACCCTCCCCGACCTCTCTGAATTACAGAACATCCAGAGCTGCAAAGGGCCCATCAGGATCATTGATGCCAGCCCCAGGCCGTGCACAGACACCCCAAAACCACACCCTGTGCCTGGGAGCCGTGTCCCAACCCTCTGGGAATGTCACCAACTGTGGATACTGAAAGCGAGAGGTCAGGCAGCGAGGGCAGAGTGAAATCTGTGTGAAATCAAGTCACATAATTCCCTCACACCGGCCTCAGAAGCTGTGAGGAGGAAAAATCAAAACCGTCTTTGGGAGGCGACAAACCCTTAAGGTGGAAAATGGTTTGGGTGAAAATCGCTATGGCAGCTGATGATTTCCAGCTTTTTGTTCACTTGGAAAAAACGGCCAAAGGGTGTTTGTTCTGAGTGTCCAATAGTGGAACTGTCTATATAAAAAGTGGTGAAGAATAAAGTGTTTTCTCTCCCCTGTGTGTCGTCCCCACCGCTGTCCCTAATCAAGAGTGACAATAATTCCCTGCAGAGCTGCTCCAACCCTCGGGGGAAGAACCTTTCCCTGATCCCCACCCCAAACCCGCCCCCGGCACGGCTCCAGCCCCACAGCCCGCCCCACACCTCTTCAGCAGGTGCGTGAGCTGCTCCTGCAGCCGCTGCTCCAACAGGGGCGTCTCTGCCACCAGCGGGTCCCTCTCGTAGGTCACCTTTTGTCGCAGGTCGTTCAGCTCCCGCAGCAGCTGCCGCAGCTGGAACAGCCCCTGCCCCAGCTCCGTGAACCTGCAGGGGACGGGGAGCTCAGAGGGGTGTGGCTGCAGCCCCCCAGCTCCTCCCCGAGCCCCCCAAGCCCTACCAGGTCTCCAGGTGACGCAGGTTGGTGTCACCGGGGGCTCCAAGGCACACGTGCTGCTGCCGCAGCCGCCAGTCGCCCAGCTCCTGCTGCAGCAGCTCCTGCAGGGTCTCGCTGCGCCCCAAGAGCTGCTGCATCTGAGCCAGCACCCCCTGGGGGGAGATGGGGGGTCTCAGCGGGGTGCTCAGGGTGGTCCTGAACCCCTCCTCTCCAAACCCTGGTCACCGTGACCCCTCCTCACCCGCCGCTGCCGGTCCAGGTTCTGCAGTTTGGCCTGGAGGGTTTGGAGCTCCTGGATGTACTCGGGGTCTCTGTTCCTCTCCTGACCTGCGGGCAGCGGGGAGAGATCGGGGTTTTGGGGGGTTCAGGGGGGCAGTGTCACCCGCCACGCCCACGGCGTGCGGCTCACCTGGCTGGTAGTGCACCTTGTAGCAGAAATCAAAAGCATCCTGCAGATCCTCCAGGTGCCTGAAGGCTCGTTTGGCTTCCTGCGGGCACAGAGGGGGTCAGGAGGGGCCGGGCAGCCGCCGGGGGGCTCACCGGGGGTCGCGGGGGGGTGATGTTACCTGCAGAGCCGTCTGGAACTCGGCCAAACGTCGCTGGATCTGCTGCTCCCGGCTGCTCTCCGGGGCTGGGCTGGGCGGGGGGACAGAACCGCCCTGGGGACACACGGGAGGTGTGGGGGGGACACACGGCAGGTGTGGGTGTGACACACGGCAGGTGAGTGTGGGACACACGGGAGGTGTGGGTGTGACACACGGCAGGTGTGGTGTGACACACGGCAGGTGAGGGTGTGACACACGGCAGGTGAGTGTGGGTGTGACACACGGCAGGTGTGGGTGTGACACACGAGAGGTGTGCGGGGGACACACGGCAGGTGTGGGTGTGACACACGGCAGGTGTGGGTGTGACACACGGGAGATGTGGGTGTGACACACGGCAGGTGAGTGTGGGACACAGGGCAGGTGAGTGTGGGACACACGGGAGGTGTGGGTGTGACACACGGGAGGTGAGGGTGTGACACACGGCAGGTGTGGGTGTGACACACGGCAGGTGTGGGTGGGACACACGGCAGGTGAGGGTGTGACACACGGCAGGTGTGGGTGTGACACACGGCAGGTGTGGGTGGGACACACGGCAGGTGTGGGTGTGACACACGGCAGGTGAGGGTGTGACACACGGCAGGTGAGGGTGTGACACACGGCAGGTGTGAGTGTGACACACGAGAGGTGTGGGTGTGACACACGGCAGGTGTGGGTGTGACACACGGGAGGTGTGGGGGGGACACACGGCAGGTGTGGGTGTGACACACGGGAGATGTGGGTGTGACACACGGCAGGTGAGTGTGGGACACACGGCAGGTGTGGGTGTGACACACGGCAGGTGTGGGTGTGACACACGAGAGGTGTGGGTGTGACACACGAGAGGTGTGTGTGTGACAGCGGGACCCCCGTGCCGCAGGGTGGGGCACACAGCCCTGCCTTACCTGTCCCCCCGCCTGCCCCAGGCGCAGGATCCGCCGCTCCTCCTGCAGCAGGTTGGCCACCAGGTTGGCGAATCGCTCCGGTTTCTTCCCGAATTCCGCCTGCAGAGGGGCCGGGGGGTCAGGGGAGCGCAGAGACGCAGCCCCCCGCAGCCCTCACGGCGCTCCCCCAGCCCCGAGGCGCACCTGGAGGTCGCGGTGAGCCTTGCGCAGGTTGTGCTTCAGCATGAAATCCTCGTAGCCCGAGCCCAGGCTGCCCAGGCTCTCTCCCAGTAGCACCAGTAAGGAGTGGAACAGCATCGGGGCGTGCGAGGAGAGCGGCTCCGCCGCCTGGCGCCTGCGGTAACGGGACTTCAGCGCCGGCAGGGCCCTGCCCGTGTCCCCCCCGGTGCCGCCCCCAGCCCCGGAGCCCAGCCCCGTTACCAGTTCTGGCCCTCGATCCAGGCGGCCAAGCACTGGCGCACGGCCATGGGCAGCGCCGAGCGCGCGTACAGCTGATGCACCTGCTCCAGGTAAGTGTTGGCCAAGTTCTGCACCTCCTGCCACTGCGCCATGCTGCGTGGACAGCGGGTCAGGGCCGGGCCCGCGGCCACGGCAGGAGCACGAGAAAAACACGCGTGTCGCAGCTGGGCACCGCTGCACCGCACGTACCTGCCTGCAGCACAGGCGGCCCGGGGGTCCCTCTGCTCCCGGGGGTCCCTCCGCTCCCGGGGGTCCCTCCGCTCCCGGGGGTCCCTCTGCTCCTGCTCGGTCCTGGGTGGTCTCAGGGGTCCTTCTGCTTCTGCTTAACCCTGACTGCTCCTGCTTGGGGTCCCCTCGCTCCTGCTTGGTTACGGGGGTCCTTCTGTTCCTGCTCAGTGCTGGGTGGTCCCGAGGGTCCCTCTGCTTCTGTCCGGTCCTGGGGGTCCCTTTGATCCTGCTCGGTTCTGGGTGGTCCCGGGGGTCCTCTCGCTCCTGCTCGGTTCTGGGGGATCCCTTTGATCCCGCTCGGTTCTGGGTGGTCCCGGGGTCCCCTCGTTCCTGCTCGGTTCTGGGGGGTCCCTTTGATCCTGCTCGGTTCTGGGTGGTCCCGGGGTCCCCTCGTTCCTGCTCGGTTCTGGGGGGTCCCTTTGATCCTGCTCGGTTCTGGGTGGTCCCGGGTGTCCCCTCGTTCCTGCTCGGTCCTGGGTGGTCCCGGGGGTCCCTCTGCTCTGCCTCAGCCCCGGCAGTTCCCGGGGGTCCCCTCGTTCCTGCTCGGTTCTGGGTGGTCCCGGGGGTCCCCTCGCTGCCGCTGGGGTGGCCGCGGGCCGGCAGCCGCGTCCTGCGGGGGGGAGCAGGGGCTGAGCCAGGGCCCGGGGCGCACACACACAACGCCCACCACGGAACCCCCAGCCCCTCCTCAGAGGTGTCCCGATAGCGGACCCCCATTGAAGCCCTCGGGCACCCCAAGTGTCCTTCCCGCAGGGCTGGGTGCCCCCTAAACACCCCCCGCCCCAGCGGGACAGCCCTCCAGGGGACGCTTTGTGTACCCCAGCCGGGATCCGCGGCCTGTGCGCTCCTCCCCCGGGGCCCCCCGCGCTCCAGAACCGCCCACGTCCTCCCCGGGACCCCCGGTCTGCCCCCGGCGCCCCGGACCCACCTCCGCCGCCACCGGAGCAGGAAGGCGGGCTGGCCACGCCCCCTGCTCCGCTCTGCGCGGTGATTGGCGGAGCTCAGGGCCGATGCCACACCCCCTCTTCCGCTCTGCTCGGTGATTGGTGGAGAGCGGCGCCGAGGTCACGCCCCCGCGAGCAGTGGCGTTCAGCGGGTTCGGTTCATTTCCCCAAGTTGACGTCACACGGGGGGAGGGGCAAGGCCACGGGGGCGGGGTTAATGCTGGGCGTGGCCGGGGGGCGGGGTCAGTGGGAGGCGGGGAGGGAACGGCGGCGGGATGGGCGGGGCCACAAGGGCAGGGACAGAGGGACAGGGACAGGCCAGGGTGACAAGGGCAGGCTGTAAGGACAGGGATAGAGCCATTGGGACAGGGGGACAGAGCCAGGGGGACAGGGACAGCCGTGGGGACACGGACAGAGCTATAGGGACAGGTTGTAGGAACAGGGAAGAGAGCCGTGGGGACAGGGACAGGCCGTGGGGACACGGACAGAGCCATGGGGACAGCAGGATGAGCTATGGGGACAGGCCATGGGGATGGGAACAAGCCATGGGGACAGGGACAACCCAGCTATGGGGATAGGGCAAAGCTGTGGGGAGAATGACAAGCCGTGGGGACAGGGGCATGGAGTCAGGGAGAAACTGCAGGGAGGGGGACAGGGTCAGGGCCATGGGGAGAGGGACACAGAGCCCTGAGGACAGGAACAGGAACAGGCTGGAGGGAGAGAGGGAAAGACCCATGGCGACAGGGACAAGGCAGTGTGGCCACTGGCATGGACTGGCTGTGGGGACCGGGCTGGGGCTATAGGGACAGGCCATGGGGACAGGACAGAGCCACAAACAGACAGGGACAAACCCAGCCCAGCTGCCACCACATGGCTCAAGCCACCACGTGGCCAAGGTCGCGGTGCCCCAGAGCGAGGTGACCTCGCATCGATCCGTCCCCAGCCGCCCCCAACGGGGACCCGGCGCCAGCTGTCACACGTGCCTTTTATTCAGACGATGACCACGGGGCCGCTGTGGGCGGTGGGCACCGGCGACGGCTCCCCGGCAGAGGTGAAGTAGCCGATGAGCGCCCGCACGCCGGCTTTGAGCCCCGGCTGCAGCCCCAGCTGCACCCCCATGGCCACGGGCCCCCCCAGGCCCCCGGTGAGCGCGGCCAGCCCGGCGTAACCCAAATCCTCGGCGGCCTCCAGCGCCCGCGTGGACGCCTTGGCCTCGCAGCCCTGGAAGGCGAAGTAGACGCTGGTGCCCAAGTTGTAGAAGATGCTGACTCCCGGTACCCAGTCCAGCACTCGGTGGGCTTCCCTCTCCCCCGCCGGGCTGCAGGCATCCTCATCCTCCCGCCGGCGTCGGGCGGCACCGCGGCAGAAGCGGATCCTGGAGAATTCCCGCATCCTCTGCTCCAAAGGCGGCGTGGGCTCCGCGCTGGGCCGGAGCTGGATGGGATCCACGCAGGAGGAGCCCCTCGGCCGTGCCAGGCTGAGCAGCAGCAGAGCCAGCGGCCGTGGGGCCGGAGCCCCCGGGAGCCTCGCCAGCCCCTCCAGCAGCGCCGTGGCCGTGGGGGTCCCCAGCTCCTTGGCCAGCTCCAGCGCCTCGGCTTCGGCCTGGGGGACACAACCGGCCCCACGCAGCGCCAGCGCCAGCGCGGCACGGGCCAGCCCACGGGGCAGCGGCGGCAACCGGGAGAAACCGGGCAGGGTGTCGGGCCGGAGGGTCGGGCACGGGACCCCCAGTGCCCGCGGTGGGATGGGTTCTGGAGGCACCAGCAGCTCCCGGTCACCGGCAGCCGGCCCCGGGGTGACGATGGACACAGCGGTGGCGCGGCTGAGGATGAGCAGCGGGAGGAAGAGCAGAACTCGGGGCATGGTGGTGGCGGCTCTGGGAGGGTCTGTGGAGGTGGGAGAAGGGCAGAGCTCTGTCAGACCCCCGTGGGTGAAGCCCCCCGCGATCCCCCCGTGCCTTGGCTCACCCGCTCGCCGCTGTCCCTGCCCCTGTCCGGCCGCTGCGGCCGCCGCCGGCCCCGTGACCGCTTTATAGCCGTTGTTATCAGGGAATTGCGACATGTCCGGAGTGGGGACGGGAATCGGGCACTCCCCGAGGCCAGGGCGGCTCCGGCCTCCAGCCCCCCTGCAGACCCACACACACACCCTCAAGAAGGCCAAAAGTCACCTTTATTTATTTAGGCCCTGTCCAGATTTAAAATGTTTTCAGAAAACAACAAAAAAATAAAAACAACAAACCTAAGAGCTGAGGAAAAAGAGAGAATTTGGGGTAAAATAGGGAGATGGTGGAGGGGAAAAGAGAATTTGGGGTAAAACAGGGAGATGGTGGAGGGAAAAAGAGATTTTGGGGTAAAACAGGGGAAGGTGGAGAAATTGGTTGCTTGTGCAGCATTTAAAAACGGCATGAAAAACCCACAGAAGAAAATCTGCAGAAACCCCAGAAAACCTGTAAAAACCCCAGAAAAAAACTGCAGAAAACCTGCAGAAATCCAATAAAATTGGCAAAAAAAGCCCAGGAAACAACACAGGGCCTGGGCCCAGGCAGGGAATGGGGAACCACTCAATCCTCCTCCTCCTCCTCCTCCAGGCAGCGGACGCGCTTCCGCCTGCCCCGGAGCTGCGGATCTTCATCCTCCTCATCCTCCTCGGAGCAGGGAGCTGCAGGGGCTGCCTCAGTGCCTGTGGATGGAGGCAGTGGGGAGAGGGCTGAGCCCCCCAGGGATGTGGCAAAGGGGACAGGGACAGGACAACCCCGACTCAGCAGTGCCCCTGGTGACATCCAGGAGCTCGCAGAGGGGCTGAACCCACCTGAGCCCTCACCATCCTCATCCTCATCCTCGCTGGCCAGCTCCCGGCGCCTCTTGGAGCGTGGCTGCACTGGGCTGGGCACAGGGACAGGGACAGGCTCCTCGCTGCAGGGGTTGGCACAGCTCAGCCCCACACGGGGAGAACGCAGGGGGCTGGATCCCCTCCCCAGGCAGGGAGAAGACCCCCAAACCAGGGAGAGAGGAGCCCCAGGCTGAGAAGGGAGCTCTGGTCTCACCTCTCCGAGTCTGATCCCAGCCCTGCGGGCAGCGGCTCTGCTGAGGGGCACAAGGAGAGGGGCTCAGAGCCAGCCCCACACCTGGGGGTCCTGCACTCCCAGCCCCACCCCTCACCTGGAGCCGGTTCCTGGGGGCACCTGAGTGGCTCTGGCAGGTCCTGGGAGGACCCTGAGGGGCCACGGTGGGCGATGGAGGCGGCCACACGCCGGAGCTGCTGCGGGGTGAGGGCGGCCGGGATGCGCCAGAAGGATTCCTGGGCAGGGAGAGGGGACATTGCAGGGCTGTGCTGGGGGCAGGGGCATCGGGACAGGGACAGGGATGGGGACAGATGTTGGGGAAGATGAATCAGGGAAACCTTATAAATATGATCGCTTAGCAAAAGATTCTGAAAATATGAAACCTATAATCGAAATAGGAATGAAAGCTGACTTTGAGTTGTAGGATACCGAGTCTTAGTTACTCTATAACCTGAAAACAATGGCCTAGCTGAAGGAGAATCCCTTTTGATTGAACAATACCTTTCTGCTGGCTGAGGGATCCAAAAGTCAATGTAGTAAAACAGAAGTTTAAAGAGTAGTTTTTAGACTTTAAAACATAACACAGTATGGTGATATAGTAGTTGTTATGGGCTGTAAGTAGATTCTATAGGATTTTGTGTCTTGTGTTGGTTGGTCACTGTAAATTAGAATATTCATCACATAAAGGAGATATAATGGATTGTAACAAGGACCTCGCTCTCTTAACTCTTCTCTTAACTCTTACCTCTTAGCTCTTACTCTTCCTCTTCCCCCTACTCTGGCTCTCTTATCCCTGCTCTTTTACCCCTGCTCTCTTCCTTCCTCCTGTGCTCTGACCCCTGCCACCTTGCTCTCTCTCTCCCTTCTCTCTCAGCTCTCACTCTGCTGTTCTCTCTCCCTCTCTCTTTGGGATTTCCCTCCAGCCCAGGCTGGTGACTGAAGGCAAGGCCCTTTTTACCCACGAGCCTTGCAATAAAACCAGAATATCTAGAATATAGACGTGTTCTAGAATATCTCAGGTCAGCAGAGTACCTTGTGCCAGCCATCTGTGGATTCACCTACAGACAGGGACAGGGTTGGGGACAGGGCTGGGGACAGGGCTGGGGACAGGGACCTCACCTGCTCGCTGGCAGGGGGCCGCAGCCCCAGCTGCCTCAGCAGGGTCTGGAAGCGCCGGTCCTCCATGGCATCCTCGTTCTCCTCCGTCAGCGGCACCAGCGGCACCGGGTGGGACACACCTGGGCCGGGAGTGCTGTCAGTGGGACCCCAGCCCCAGACTCCTCACCTGACCCCCACCCCAGAGCCCCTCACCTGACCCCAACCCCAGAGCCCTCACCTGACCCCAGCCCTAGACTCTTCACCTGACCCCAACCCCAGAGCCCTCACCTGACCCCAACCCCAGAGCCCCCCACCTGACCCCAGAGCCCCTCACCTGACCCCAGAGCCCCTCACCTGACCCCAGAGCCCCTCACCTGACCCCAACCCCAGAGCCCCTCACCTGACCCCAGAGCCCCTCACCTGACCCCAACCCCAGAGCCCCCAACCCCAGAGCCCCCCACCTGACCCCACTCCAGAGCCCTCCACCTGACCCCCACCCCACAGCCCCCCCCGACCCCAACCCCAGACCCCTCACCTGACCCCAACCCCAGAGCCCCCCACCTGACCCCAGCCCTAGACTCTTCACCTGACCCCCAACCCCAGAGCCCCCAACCCCAGAGTCCCCCATCTGACCCCAACCCCAGAACCCCCCACCCCACAGTCCCCACCTGACCCCAGCCCCAGAGCCCCCAACCCCAGACCCCTCACCTGACCCCAACCTCAGACCCCCCACCTGACCCCACCCCACTCACCGTCCTCCTCACGGTCCCCTGCCACCCTCCTCAGACAGTTCTCCAGCCACCGCAGGGGCCCGGCCAGGCCTGGGGACAGCAAAGGTGACAGCAAAGGTGACAGCAAAGGTGACAACAGGATCTGGCCCCACAGCCAAGCCCAAGGGGGGTCTGGAGCCCTCGCCCACCTTCCTGCTGCAGGCGCTGCGCCAGCTCCTGCCCAGCCCCTTCCTCGGGCACCCAGTGCTCCTCCATGGGGCCTTCCTCTGCTTCATCCTCCTCCTCCTCTTCCTCCTCCTCGCTGTCCTCATCCTCTCCTGAGCTGCCTTGGGCTGGCATGGCAGGGACACCTTTGGCAGCCTGTGGGAACCAGCAGTGTTTGGGTGCCCAGAATGGGGACAGGCCACGTTTGGGTGGTCCCAAGGGTGGGACAGCATCCCCAGGGCACAGCCCAGGACCCTCCAGCCCCCGGTACCTGCCCAGGGCCGGGGCCATGGCTCTTCCTCCGGCGTTTCTTGTACAGCTCCTTGCGTTCGGCCACCAGCCCCAGCCCCAGCAGCTTCTCCACCACCCGAGCCCGCGAGCGCCGCGCCGTCAGGTGCTTCATGATGTTCCCCAGGACGTCTGTGGGGAGGGGGATCAGTGTGGGGGGCTCCAGGGGGTTTTTAGGGGTCCACCCCTCGTGTCTAGCTCACCGTCCGAGTCCTGGAACTCCTCGAAGAGCCGTGTCAGCTCCTCCTCCTGCTCCTCTGTCCACAGCACGATGCGGGTGCCCTTCCTGGGGGTGGGAAACAGCCGTGGGTCCCTGCCCTGGGGGAAGGTGGGTCCCTGCCCTGTCCCTGGGGGTCCCTGCCCTGTCCCCAAGGGTCCCTGCCCTGGGAGGAGGTGAGCCCCTTCACTGTCCCAGGGAGTCCCTGCCCTGTCCCCAGGAGGAGGTGAGTCCCTGCCCTGTCCCCAAGGGTCCCTGCCCTGTCCCCGGGGTCCCTATCCCGGTGGAAGGTGAATCCCTGCCCTGTCCCCAAGGGTCCCTGCCCTGTCCCCAAGGGTCCCTGTCCTGGCGGAAGGTGAATCCCTGCCCTGTCCCTGAGGGTCCCTGCCCTGTCCCCGGGGGTCCCTGACCCACCTCTCCCGCGGGAAGTCCTTGGCACTGCTGGCCAGCCCCATCCTCACCAGCTGCTTCACCACCTGCTTCCGCGTGCGCCCGGCCGTGGGGAGATGGGCCAGGATGGCAGCGATGATGTCCCCACCTGTGGGACAGGGAGGATGCAGGGACACAGCCCCTGCCACCCCCCGGGGGTCCCACTGACACCCCAGAGACCCCTCAGTACCTTCCACCTCCTTGTATTTCCAGTACAGCTCCCGCAGCTCCTGCTCCTCCTGGGGGCTCCAGGGGGGCACCCGGCTCCGGGTGGTCCTGGGGAGGGGCAGAAGGGAGGTGAGGGGAGGGGAGAGGGGGTGGCAGCCCCCTCCCTGACCCCACTCACCCCTCTCCCTCCTGCAGGGAGCTGTAGCCCTTGGTCATCTCACAGACGGCGGCCGGGCTCTTCCAGAAGAGCAGCTCCACAAAGGCCTTTTTGTTGGTGGCTGCCAGCGCAAAGAACTTGCCCAGGATGAACTTGGCCAAGGCCACCAGCTCCTGGGGACAGCAGGAGGGACAGAGGAGCTGGGGGACACCGAGGACAAAGAGTGGGGGACACTGGGGACAGAGTGTGGGGCTGAGGGAAATTTGGAATACAGAGCAAAGCTGGGGACACCAGGGGTGGACAGAGGGGCTGGGAGATGTGGGCACAGAGACTGGGGCTGGGAGACACCAGAGACTGAACAGGGCTGGAAGACACAAGGGCTGGAGAGTGGGGCTGGGGCCTGCAGAGCAGGGCTGGGAGATGCTGGGGCCTTGGTGGGGCTGGGAGATGCTGGGGACTCAGTAAGGCTGTGGGATGCAGGGCCAGATTGGGGCTGGGGGCTGCAGGGCACTGAGCAGGGCTGGGGGCTGCAGGGCCAGAGTGGGGCTGGGGGCTGCAGGGCCAGATTGGGGCTGGGGGCTGCAGGGACAGAGTGGGGCCGGGGGCTGCAGGGACAGAGTGGGGCTGGGGGCTGCAGGGACAGAGTGGGGCTGGGGGGCTGCAGGGACAGATTGGGGCTGGGGGCTGCAGGGACTGAACAGGGCTGGGGGCTGCAGGGCACTGCACTGAGCAGGGCTGGGGGCTGCAGGGCCAGAGTGGGGCTGGGGGCTGCAGGGACAGAGTGGGGCCGGGGGCTGCAGGGACAGATTGGGGCTGGGGGCTGCAGGGACAGAGTGGGGCTGGGGGCTGCAGGGACTGAACAGGGCTGGGGGCTGCAGGGCACTGCATTGAGAGGGGCTGAGGGCTGCAGGGACAGATTGGGGCTGGGGGCTGCAGGGACAGATTGGGGCTGGGGGCTGCAGGCACAGAACAGGGCTGGGGGCTGCAGGGCCAGATTGGGGCTGGGTGCTGCAGAGGCAGAGTGGGGCTGGGGGCTGCAGGGCCAGCCCCTTCCCGGGGCGCTCAGGGCCCCCTGGCTGACCTGGTGGGCGGCGGCGGCGGGGTCGCTGAGCAGGCGGTGGAAGAGGGCGAAGAGGGAGAGCTGGAAGAGCAGCGGCTCCATGTGCAGGTCGCGGGCCAGGCGGTGCAGCAGGCGCGCCGCGCAGTGGTTGGTGCGGGGGCTGTTCCGCGCGTACCCTCGCAGCAGCAGCACCAGCGCCCGCACCACGGGGGCACAGGCAAACCTGTCCAGCGGCTCTGTCAGCCCCTGCCCCGCAGCGGGACACCCCCAGCCCTGCCCAAACCCTTCTCACCGCTTCAGGTAGTCGAGGAAGTTGAATTCTTTCTCCGACACTTGCACGGTCTGCTCCTCTTCCTCGTCCTCCTCTTCCTCTTCCTCCAGCTCCTCGGGCTCGGCGGGGGCCTGCCCTGTGGTGGGATGTGCTGAGGGTCTGCAGCGCCCCGGCCCAGCATTTTCCCACTTGCCAGTGTCACAGATGGGGACTCACTGGGCAGGGGAGCGACGAGGATCTCCCGCAGCAACCGGGTCTCCTCGGGCGGCCCCGCATCCGCAGCTCCAAACACATCCCCTTCGGGCCACACCTCCCTGGGGACAGTGAGGACAGGCTGTCACTGTGTCCCCACGCCCTGGGCACGAGATGGGCGTCACGGTGCAGGTACCTGGCTGAGCGGAGCAGCCGCAGAGCCTGAGGCACGTGGGAATCCCGTAGGCACTCCTGGATCCTCAGCAGAGCCTCCGCCCGCTGCTCCTCCACCGGCGTCTCCGAGGCGGCGTCGAAAGGCACCACGTCCTCGGGGAGAGGCACCTCGCCCTGGGGCAGGACAGAGTCACCCCCTGCCCCACCAACAGCCCCAGAGCCCCCCGTGGGGCTGGACCCTCCCCTGGTACCTCCAGGCAGGCCTGGAGCTGCGGGGCCAATCCTTCCCACAGCTGCTCCAGCTCCGCGGCGCTGGGCGGAGGGGGGACCGCGGCCACACGAGGTTTCTTCTTCTTCCTCCGCACACGTTTGCTCTGCGGGGCAAGGATGGGGTCAGGAGGGGCTGGCCGACCCGCAGGGACCCCCCAGGGCAGGGCAGGGACATCCCACCTGCACCACGAGGTTGGCACGGCCGCGGCAGAAGCGCTCCAGCATGCGGAGGAAGAGGTGGGCCGTCTCCACCAGGTCCCGCAGGAAGCTGCGCGGCTGCTTGGTCTCGTCGAACTTGCGGAAGAGCGCCAGGAAGAGCTCCCGGTATTCCATCAGGTAGAAGATGTTGCCTAGGGAGGAGGGCGGCAGTGGGAAGGGGCGGGTCGGGGACACCCCAGGGAACAGGCAGAGGGACACAAGGACTCACTCTTGATGACCTGGCTGCTGTCCCGCACCGCCTGCTCCGGGGACCGGTCCATCTCCTGCACTGTCCGCAGCAGCTCCTGGTACGCCTTCAGGGCCAAGTGCATCCTGGGGATGGCAGTGGGGGGGTCACAGGTGCCCCGGGGGGTTCCCAGGTACCTGGGAGGGTTCCAGCCACTCCAAGAGTCCCAAATGCCCAAGAGGGTCCCAGGGGTGTATTCCTGGGTTCAAAGGGTGTTCCAGGCACTACGGAAGTCACAGGTGACATCATGAGGTGTCCCAAATATCCAGGGCACCAGGGGATCCCAGGTACTTTGGAGTCCCAGACTCCTGAGATCTCCCAGGCACCGGGGGTATCCCAGGTACTGTGAGGGACCCAGGTGCCCAGAAGGTCCCAGACACCATGGGGAGCCTCAGGTAAAGGAGAATCCCAGGTAATGGGAATCCCAGACACCAAGGGGTGTCCCAGGTGCTCACCTGCGGGCCCAGGTCGTTGCCTCCTTCTTGTCCATCAGTGCCATCTCGTAATAGGTGGTGAGGTTCTGCTCGATGAAGTGGAAGGCTCGGACCCCCACGGTCTCGGACACCAGCTCGGGGCGGAAGCCATGGCACCGGTTGAAGGCCATGAAGAAGGCAGTGGCCCACAGGTAATAGGTCTCATCGTGCTGCTGAGCCTTCTCCCGCACCAGCTGGTCCTGGGGGCGACCAGAGGGGGTCTCAGCAGAGTCCCACAGCCTGGAGAGGGGATCTGGGCCCTCCTGGCCCTCACCTTGACCAGCAGCATCAGGCGGTTGTAGCAGCCCTCCAGGAAGTCCTGGCAGAAGTGGCGCAGGAAGAGGCGGACGTTGCGGGCGGAGCGGCGCCAGGGCTCGGACTCGGGGGTGGCCTGGCGGTGCCGGGGCACCCGCCGGGGCTCCTTGCCCAGGTCGTGGGTGTAGCTCTTCAGCTGCAGGGGATGGAGCGGCCAGGTTTATCCCTGTGGTGTTGTCCTGGTGTCCCCTGGTGTTGTCCCATTCTGGTGTTCCCCACCACATCTCGTCCCACTGCCCCCTGCTGCCTCCCTGGCTCTGTGCCACCCACCGTGTCCCTGTCCTGGTGCCCCACATCACCTCCCTGTGTCCCACACCATGTCCCTGTTCCTGCAACCCCATCACATACCTGGTTCTGTGCTCCACAGCCCACCTCCAGTCCTGTGTCCCACCTATGTTTGCTGTCCCTGTGCCCCCCACCCACATTCCCATCTCAATGACCTCTGCCACATCCTCGCCCCAATGCCCCCCACCATGTACCTGGCTCCATGCCCCACACTGTGTCCCTGTCCCAAAAGCCCCTTCTACTTCCCTGGCCTTGTCCCCATACTGTGTCCCTGTGCCACCTACCCCGCCCCCTGCCCCCAACCACATCCCTGTCCCTGCAGCCCCCACGATGTCCTTGTCCCTGTGCCCACTGTCACCTCCTCAGTTATGTGACTCCCACCATGTCCCCATACGTGTGCCCCCCACCCACGTCCACATCCCAGTGCCAACTGCCCCATCCTTGACCCCATGCCCTACACCACATCTTTACCCTTGTGTCCTACCCACAGTTTTGTTTCCCTACCCTTTACCATGTCCCCAGCCCCGTGTCCCCAGCACCATACCCCTCACCACATTCCTACACTTCCCACCACATCCTCATCCCTCTACCCTGTGCCACATCCCAGCATCCCCACCACCGTGTTCCACACGCATCCCTGTCCCCATTCTCCCTGCCACATCCCCAGCCCTGTGCCCTTGTCACCTCCCCGGTCCCACACTCACATTGTGCAGCCCTTTGTGGAACACCAGATCCCGGTCCCCGATGGATTTAAGGCCCTGCAGGACGTAGGAGCCACCAAAGCGGGAATGCCTGGGCAGGGGAGAGGAGCTGAGCGACGCCGTGCCCACCACGGGGGTCCCATCCCTGCCTCAGGAGTCCCCCCTCCTCACCTGGACGGGCGCTGCAGTGCCCGGGCTCTTTTCTCCGCCAGCTCCCGCTGCCGCAAGGCCTCCAGCTCCCGCGTGTCCTCCCCGTGCTCTGCCCCTGCTGTCCCCTGTCCCAGCGCCGCCAGCTCCTCAGGGCTCTGCCAGCAGCTCCGTCAGCACCGCGGGGGCTCTGGGGGGCTCCCTGCCCCTGCCACTCCCACCCCAGCTCACCTGGTCACGGAACATGAGGGAGATGATCTCCAGGACGTGCAGGGCCCATTGCTGCTCCACCTGGGCGCTGGCCAGGAATTTGAGCAGGTCGTCCATGCCACTGATGTGCAGCGCCCACAGCACCCGGTCGTGCACGCTGGCGTCACCGTCCACGCCCTGCTGGGGATGGTGGCAGAGCGTCAAGGTCCCCGTGGAGCCACTGTGGTCCCAGAGCTGTCGGGGAGCCAGGGGAAGGCCCTGTCCTGGTACCTGCTCCTCCGTGGGGTCCGGGGGCACGTGCAGCACGTTGCGCACCAGCAGCAGAATCCTCTCGATCAGCAGCGTGTCCTCCTCCTGCCGCTGCTCCCAGTCCTGGGGGGACAGCGCTGTCAGAGCCCCCCACAGCCCACCGGGGACATCTGGCAAGGAGAGACCCCTGGGGAGCCCTGACAGGGACAGACCCCACATTCCCTGAGGGATCCCCAGCAGGAACAGACCCTGCAGCCACTGAGGCAGGGACAGACCCCGCAGCCCACCAGAGATTCTTTCAAGGACAAACCCTGCAGCCCCTGAAATATCCCCAGCAAGGACAGACCCCCACAGCCCCCAGGGATTCCTGGCAAGGACAGACCCTGCAGCTCCCTGGGGATCCCCAGCAGGGACACCAGCCCCCTGAGGACAGGGGACTCACCAGCTGCAGGAGGTTGTAGAGCTTCTCACTGAGCACCACAAACACCTTCTCACTGGCAAAAGCCTGCAGAGAGACCCCGCGTGAGCAGGGGGATGTGGGCAAAGCCCCCAGCCCGTGGCACATCCCCGGGCAGACTCACCTCCTTGTAGGCCTGCAGGTAGGACAGCACCTGCAGAAAGTGGTGCCGGGAGGTGGCATCTGCTGGCACCTTCCCAAAGCAGAGCAGGGCCGGCTGAGTCAGGTTCACCATCAACCTGTGAGGGGGTGGAGAGGTGTGAGGAAGCCCTGCTCAGCAAGGAGCCCCCACCCCTGGCCACAAACCTGCCCCCCGATACCTGATGACAGCGTCGAAGAGCACTTTGTCCTCGTGGTACTGCACCAGGATGGGCAGGAGGTCGTTCTGCAGGATCTGGGCAGCCCCCAGCTGCTGCCGCACGTCCCGGGTCTCATCCTCGTGGCGCAGGTACCGGATCAGGTCCTTGACGCTCTCTGGGGACACGGGGCCGTCAAGTCCCCGCCGTCCCCCGTCCCTGCCGCCCCCCCACCCCGGTGCCCACCTACCCAGGCAGTCGGGCTCCCGGTGGTACACGTCTCCCTCCAGGTAGCCCAGGGCGCTGCAGGTGGCCAGGAGCTCGCAGTTCATCATGTACCAGTCCATGCAGCGCGGGGCTGCGCACGTGGACCGGCACCGGGGGTCACCTGCGGGCCGCTGTCAGCACTGGGGACCCCCGGGCTGGGGTTCTGTCACCCCTTCAGGCCAACCTGCCGGTTCCGGTCCCCCAGATCCCAGGGCACCCTCCGGGCCCAGTCTACCCAACACCGACGAACCTCCCAGGCACGGTCTCTCTCGGTACCGGAGCCCACCGATCCCACAGTAACCCCCAGGTCCCGGTACCACCTCGATCTCAGCGCACCTCCCGGTCCCGGTCCACCCCAATACCGGCGCACCCCAAGCCCCGATTCCTCCGATTCTGTGTCACCCATCCCCCCAATCACGGTACGCCCCGATCCCAGGAGCCCCTCTACTTTCTCGCTCCCGTTGCATTCCCGACCCCCCCGGACCCGATCCCAGGACCCCGCCCCGAGTTCCCCCCGTGGGGCCCCCCTGATCCCGGAGCACTCCCCGAGACCCCCTCCAGAGCCCGGAGCAGCCGGAGGTCCCGGTTCCCCCGATCCCGTATCAAACCCCCCGTTCCGATCCCGGATCACGTCCCTGGTTTCGGTGACCCCGGATCACCCCCAGCCCCCGGTCCCCGCCGGTCCCGGGACATTCCCCGCCCCCGGACCCCCCGATCCCGGTGCCCCCCGATCCCGGTGCCCCCCGCCCCCAGACCCCCCGATCGCGGCCCCCGGCCCGCTCACCGCCGCCCCGTCCCCGCCGCTCTCACGGCCGCGCTCCGGGTCCCGGCGCGGGGGCGGCGTTATACAACTGCCCCAGTTCCCGCGGGCCGAGGCCCCGCCCCGCCCGGATCCTTCAAGCGGCAACTCCCACCGAGCAGCGCGGTGGTCCCCATAGTGCCGCCCCTCCCCATTACCCTCGGCCGCCCAGCACGGGCACAAACCGGCGGCTCGGTGCCCAGGGGTGCCCCAAATCCCCGTGCCCTCTCCACCCACCCCGCGGCACCGAGGAGTGAAAGACAAGAGGGGCTCATTGTGGGGACGGGACGCGGTGGCGGCGTTGCCCTTTTAAGACCGGCGCTGGCTGGGCGGGGCCTACCCCGGGCGCGGGAACGGGCGGCACCTCCCCGAGGGGGCTCCGGTGTCCCCCCCCACCCCAATCTGAGTCCCTCCCGGTTCCCAGCGCCGGGCACGGCCGCGAGCGGTTACCAAAATAAAAGAGCAGGTTTAATTCACCGAACACAGAAGTCCCGCCGCGGCGGGGCGGGGCGGCCCCGGCCCGGTACGGGCAGGTCGGTGGCCGGTTCCCGGCAGCGGGGCCCCGCCGCCGCCCGCCCGCCGCGCCGCGCCGCACACACACGCACCACACGCACCGCGGCGGCCCCGTCACAGCAAAGCAGCGGCGGGCGCGGGGCCGCGCCCCGGGACGGGCCCCGTTACAGCCCCTGCGTCTTCAGCTCCAGCGGCTCTGCCGGCGGCTCGGGCGGCGGCTCGGCGGCGGCGGCGGCGGCGGTGACGGCGGTGGGGGCGGGCGGCTCTCCCTTCAGGGCGGCCAGGCGCTCGGCCAGGCTGCGCGGCCGCGGGCACAGCGCGAACTCGTACAGCACCGCGCCCAGCGCCGCGCCCAGCAGCGGGCCCGCCCAGTACACCTGCGGGGGGGCGGCGTGGGCACCGGCACCGGGGGACCCCCGGCCCCCCGCCCCACGGGGCACGGCACCCTCCCCGCTGATACCCGGGAACCGGCCCAGTCAGAGCCACCCGTCTCCCGGTGAGCGGCCGCGTGTCCCCTTCCCCGGGATACCGGCGGGCAGGACCCGTCTCCCGGTGAGCGGCCGCTTCTCGCCGCCCGGGATAGCGGGGGGATACCCCGCACCTTGGGGTGCCGCTGTCACCGTGGTGATACCGGCAGCCACCCGCCTTCAGTGGGGACACAGCGGCTGGGGCAGGGCAGGGACAAGCGGGGAGGGCCTGGGGGGGCCCGGGGCGGGTTTGGGGGTCCCCGTCCCCCCCCACTTACCCAGTGGTTGGCGAAGTTGCGGGTGATGACGGCGGGGGCGAAGGAGCGAGCGGGGTTCATGCTGGCGCCCGTGTAGTGGATCTGCGGGGGGACAGGGCAGTGGGAGGCTGGACAGCTGCCCCCCAGCCCCTTCCCAGCCCCCGGGGTCCCAGCACGGGGGTCCCCGCGGCCGCCCTTACCCCGAAGAGGTGGCCGAGGGCGAGGGAGAAGCCGACGGGCACGGCAGCCATGGCCGGGCGCCCGTCGTGACGGTCGTCGAAGCTGGCGAAGACGCAGAGGATGAACTGGGCGGTCAGGAGCAGCTCCACCACCGTGCCCTGGCCCGGTCCCACGCCGGGATGCAGCTGCGCGGGGAGAGGGCTCAGCACCCCACAGAGCTGCTCCCCCATTCCCTCCCAGCACCCCAAATCACCTCTCGTTATCCTTTCACACCCTAAAATCGCACTGTACCACAAACGCCTCCTCATCCCCAAACTCCTCCCGGCTGCCCAGCCCCCACGTCAATCCAAACCTCAAAACATCTTCTGGAGCCCCCCAATTCACCATCACACCCCTCAACACATCTCTGAACCCCAGAAAGCCCCATTACAGCCCCATGGTACCCCAAAACACCGCCTGGAACCCCCCAATTCCCCCAAACCTCTCTGAAGCCCTTATCCCCCCCATTACAACCCCACGGTACCCCAGATCCCAGAACAACCCCTGGACTCTCCCAATCCTTCCAATCCCCCATGACAGCCCCAAACCACCTCAGACCCCCCAAAACACCTCCTGGAGCCCCCAAACCCTCATTACAGCCCCCATCCCACAGCCCCCCGATGCCCCCCGTGCCCCTGCTCACCGCGCTGAGGCCGAGGGTGCCACGGACGGGCCCCGGGGTGACCCCATAGAGCACCCCGGCTCCGGCCAGCATGCCCAGCACCTGGGCCAGCAGGTAGCCCAGGGCACGGGGCAGGGAGAGCTGCGAGGCCATCAGGAAGGCCAGCGTGATGGCCGGGTTGACGTGGCCCCCGCTGACATGACCCAAAGCCTGCACCAAGGTGGTCTGGGCCAGCCCGAAGGCCAGGGCGGCCCCCACGACGCTGGGGGGGCCCGGGGCCCAGCGCAGGGAGGCCCCCAGCCCCAGCAGGGCATAGAGGAGGCTGCCCAGGAACTCGGCCAGGACGGCCCTCCAGAAAGCGGACGAGCGCAGCTCCCGCATGGCCTGACCCCGCTGCCCTCCACGGCCCCGCTCCCCTCCCCCGGGGGCCGCCCGAGCCCACCTTTATAAGGCCCCCCCGGGCCGGCCCCGGGGGTGGGATCGCACCTCCGCCACCCCCCGTTAACCGCTTCGCTGCCCCGGGGCACGGGACAGGTGACACGCGGTGAGGAACCCCCCCTCCTCGAGCCCCCCGGGGCAACTCCGCACCCCCCGATAGTGGGGACCCCCCCAGAACTGAGCCGCCCCCACCCCTGGGGGGTGCATGGGGAGGGGAAGGGGGGTGTCACCCATTGTCGCTCTCTGTGAGGTTTGGGGGACCCCCTTGCTCGGGGCCAGCACTGACACACCTCCCACCCCTCCAAATGTTTTGGGGACACTTTGGGGCTACCCCCCGCTGGGAGCCGCCCCCAGCCCCGCGGGAGGGGCCCTGGGTGGGGGCCGCGGGGTGTCCCCCCCCCGGTGCTGTTGTCTGCGGGAGGGTTTATTCAGCCGGGCTTAGCGGGGGTTGAGTCCCCGGCCGGGGGGATTAGGGCTCGGCCCGGCCATTGGCGCCCGCCGGAATCTGCCGGGGCTGCAGAGGCCACCACAAAGCGCTTTGCTGCGCTCAGCTCCCCGGCACGGGACGGGCTGACGGGGGGTCCCGGCCCCCGCCCTCGCCGGGGGGCCGCGGGGAGGGGGCACCCACCCGCCCGCAGCGCCGGTGTCGCGGTGCCACCTCGTTCCAAAGGGCTCAGGGCGGTGGTCGAGACCCCCCCCAGTCTCCTCAGAGCATCACTCCGCACCCACCTGCTGCCCCGACACACCTTTAATCCCCCCACGGGGGACAGGACAGTAAAAGGGGAGGGGGCACGGAGCCCCCCCGTGCTGTGGGTGCCCCACGGAAGGTGCTGGCGGCGGCGAGGATCCGGTGGGGAGGATCGGGGGGCTCAGGCAGTACCCTGCTCCCGCTGCTCGGCCGGGGGACCGTGGGCCACCGAGGACGGGGACAGGCTGGGGGTCTCCACCAGAGCCACGTCCCGGCAGGCGAGGCAGGCGCCCAGCTTCTCCCGGGAGGCTCCGGGCGCCAGGAGGAACTCGTAGGAGAGCCCGGCCAGCACCGCGCCCAGCACCGGCCCCAGCCAGTACACCTGGGGGGGCACAGAGTGTTGGGGGGTCCCAGGGGTGGGGGGGACAGGGGACCCCACCCCAGTGATGGGGACTGAGTGGAGGAACCAGGGATCGGGAGCTGTGAGGAGGGGGTGTCACACGTTTGGGGGAGGGGGCTCATGGCAAGGATGGGAGCTGTCCCAAGGATGGCAATAGGGGACACACACCTGTCCTGCGATGGTGACACCGTGACGCCCAAGGTGAGAGAGTGACCTATCCCAGGGGGACTCACCCAAGGGAAGGTGCACCCAGGAACTGCTGTGCTAGGGTGGGGATGCGACCGCAGCGGTCACACACTGCAGCCGGGGGACCCACCCTTCCTTGGGGACTCCGGGGGTGCCCCCAGCTCACCCAGTGATCATCCCAGACACCGGTGACGATGGCCGGCCCCAGCGAGCGCGCAGGGTTCATGCTGCCCCCCGAGAACGGCCCCTGTGGGAGACGAGGGGCTCAGGGGCTGGTCGGGTGGGGACCCCCTGGCTGGGTGGAACATGGGGGGGTCCTTACTGCGGCCAGGGCACCGGCGGCCACGGCGCTGCCCAGGGCCAGCCCGGCCTGCGGGGCCGTGTGCTCAGCGACGGCGAACGCGGCCAGTGCCAGCTGGAAGGTGGCAAAGGTCTCCCATGCCAGCGCTGTCCCCGCTGTCCCCGTGGAGCTCACCTGCGGGAGGGACACCTGTCCAGTGCCACGCGATGGGGACAGGGACGGGGACAGGGATGGGGACACTCACCCTGGTGACGAGGCCGGTGTCGTCCGGCAGCGCTGCACGGGCAGCAGCAGAGGCCAGCGTGGCCCCCGTGCACTGGGCCAGGACCCCCGCGGCCCCACGCAGGGTGCTCAGCTTGCGGGTGCACAGCAGGGCCAGCGTCAGCGCGGGGTTGGCCTGGGGCCCCCCGAGGCTGCAGACGAGCCCCCCGGCCACCAAGCCCCCGGCCAGCGCCGGCGCCAGTGGCCTGGCCCCGGGGCTGCCGAAGCCCCCAGGACCACCCCCACGAAGATGAGGGTCGCCGCCAGCTCCGCCAGCACTCCTCGCCAGAAGCGGCCGCTGCGCAGCTCCTGGGGGGACAGCGGGGCTGGGGGTCACCCCACAGGCACTGCCAGGAGCGGGGGGCACAGAGAGGGGATGACATGGGGGCAGGGGACCTTGGGGATGGGGTATCTCAGGGGTGGGATGCCCAAGGTTGGGTATCTCAGGGGTGGGGTGCCATGGCAACAGGATGCCCCAGTTTTTGGGTACCCAGGGGGATGGGGTGCTTTCATGAGAGGACCCCCCAGAACCTGGGTACCACAATGGGGAGGGGTGTCCCTTGGTGACGGGGTGCCCTGGTGATGGGATGCCCCAGTTTTTGGGTACCCAGGGGGATGGGGTACCTCAGAGATGGGGTACCTTGGGGATGGGACCCCTCAGACCCTGGGCACGATGGTGACAGGATGTGCTGGCAGTGGGGCCACAGAGGGTCACAGGGATGGAGGTGGGGGCAGCAGCCATGACAGGGCCAGGGGCCGTGGTGAGGGGCACACAGAGACCCCTGTGCCAGGCCTACGGGCTGGGCATTGAAGTGACAGGCTTGGGGATGTCCCCGTGAGTTAGGGGCTGCTCAGCCACCCCCCGGCAGGGAGGGGCTCCGGGGCTGTGGCTTTGGGGTGGGCGCCGCTCGCAGGGTCTTACCTCCCCGATGGCCATGGCGCAGCTGTGGGAGAAGGAGCGCAGAGCACACCCGGGGGGAGCACCTCCTACCCCCTGGCACTGCAACCCCTGTCCCTGTCACCCCCCAGCACTGCCACCCCCTTGGCACACGGCACCCCTGAGGTGCTGAGGTTGGGGCAGGATTTTGGGAGGGGGCTGTGGGGGTCCTTGCCTTGGGCTTGGAGCATCCCTGGGTGCCATGGCAACCCCTGGGACCCTTTGGGGAGTTGCCAGGACGACCAGAGATGAAAGGCCACGATGAAAGGCTGAGGGGGATGAGGGGGAGGGTGTCACACATCTGGGATGAGAGTGGGGACAGGGCTGTCCCTGGGGGGTCCAACACCTGAAATGAGCACAGGGACAGGGTCCCGGGGGGGCAGAGGGGTCACAGGGGACAAGGTGACACACCTGGGATGAGCACAGGGACAGGGTCCCGGGGGGGCAGAGGGGTCACAGGGGACAGGGTGACACATCTGGGATGAGCACAGGGACAGGGTCCCGGAGGGGCAGAGGGGTCACAGGGGACAGGGTGACACACCTGGGATGAGCACAGGGACAGGGTCCCGGGGGGGCAGAGGGGTCACAGGGGACAGGGTGACACATCTGGGATGAGCACAGGGACAGGGTCCCGGGGGGGCAGAGGGGTCACAGGGGACAGGGTGACACATCTGGGATGAGCACAGGGACAGGGTCCCGGGGGGGCAGAGGGGTCACAGGGGACAGGGTGACACACCTGGGATGAGCACGGGATATGCGGCTATCCCTTAGCGGGGGGGTGGCGATGTCACACACATGGGACAAGAGTGGGGACGGGGTCCCTAGTGGGACAACGGGAGGGGTGACACACGTGGACAGAGATGGGGACAGGGCTGTCCCTGGCAGGGGAACCAGGTTGTACAGCTGGGACAAGAACAGGGATAGGGCTGATCCCGGGGGGTCAAGAATTGGGGACAGCTGTCCCTGCTGTATCGGGTCACAGAGGGGGCAGCAGCAGAGGGGGTCTCACACATGTGACAAGAGTGGGGACAGGGTCCTTGAAAGGGTCACACACCTGGGACGAGCTGGGGAATGGGGCTGTCCCCAGGGGGGTCACACATCTGGCACAATTCAGGGACAGGGATAACCCAGGGGGGGTCACATAGCTGGGACAAGAATGGGGACAGAGGTATCCTGGGGGGTCACACATCTGGCACAATTCAGGGACAAGGCTGTCCCGGGGAGGGGTCACACAGATGGGACAAGAATGGGGACAAAGGTATCCCAGGGGGGTCACACAGCTGGGACAATTCAGGGACAGGGGTGCCCCATGGGGGTCACACCTGACACAATTCAGGGACAAGGGTATCCCATGGGGGTCACACACCTGGGACAAGAATGGGGACAAGGGTATCCAGGGGTGTCACACAACCGACACAATTCAGGGACAGGGGTATCCCGTGGGGGTCACACACCTGGCACAATTCAGGGACAGGGGTATCCCATGGGGGTCACATAGCTGACACAATTCGGGGACAGGGGTGTCCCATGGGGGTCACACACCTGACACAATTCAGGGACAGGGGTATCCCGTGGGGGTCACACACCTGGCACAATTCAGGGACAGGGCTGCCCCATGGGGGTCACACACCCGGGACGAGCTCGGGGCCGGGGCTGACCCCGCCGTGCAGGTCCCCGTGGGGGCGGCAGGAGGGGTCCGGGGGGTGACAGCCCCGGTGCCCCCCCGGGCCGTGGCTCTGCCGCCTCAGCACCGGCCCCGCACGTGGGGTGAGTCAGCGGGCGAAGCCCTGGCTCAGCACGGGGGGGCCCCGGCGCTGCTGAGCCCGGCAAAGCCAGAACAATCCGCGGCCACAAAGGGCTGGGACAGCGCCGGGACACGCGGGGGGACACCGGGGGGACAGCACTGAGGGGGGAACACGGGGGCGGGATATGTGGGGGACACGCGGGGGGATATGAGGGGGGACAACTGGGGGACACCCCGGGGGACACTGTGGTGGGATATGTGGCCAGTTACGGGGGGGACACAGGGAGGGGACATTTAGGGGGACATTGAGCAGGACAAGGGGCCCCGCAGAGGATGGGAGAAATGGAGACCCTGTGTCCCCCCTGTGCTGTCCCAGCCCCCTGGCGGAGCTCCTGCCAGGGTGGGCACAGCTGGGCTGCGACAGCCCCTGACAGAATATTCCTGGGATTCTGTGTCACCTCACAGACCCTCTGGGGACCACCAAGACCTACAGACCCCCCAGGTGTCCCCAAGACCTCCCCAATCCTGCCCTATAGACCCTCCATGTGCCTCCACATGCCCCACCCTGCCCCACAGCCCACCCAGGACTCCCAGGCCTGTTCTACAGATGCTCGGGTGTCCCCAAAATGCCCCACAGAGTCCCCTGAGGTGTCCTATGAACCCAACCCTGCCCACACTCCCTCAGGAGCTCCCAGGGGCTCCCTTCTGCCTCACAGATCTGCCCCGAGGTGCCCCAGAACCCCCAGTCCCACCCTATAGACCCCAAGATGCCAGAACCTGCCCCAAAGACCCTCCTCAGGGTCCCCCCAATCCTGCCCTACAGACACTCAGATGCCCTCAGGATGCCCCAGAGACCCCCCCAGGTGCTGCCGGAATCCTCCCATCCTCCTCTACAGAACTCCCAGCACCCCTCAATCCTGTCCCGCAGGCCCCAGAGCCCGCTAGAAACTCAAATCTCATCCCACAGACCCCTCAGGTGCCCCCCAAATCCCCCCTTTCCCATCTCCAAGATGGCGGCCCCCAGCCCTGCCTCAGCGAAGGGCGGGGCCTGTCGCAGTCACGTGACGGAGAGAAAGGCGCCCAATATGGCGGCGGGCGGGGTGTGGTGTCAAACCACGTGACCAGCGCCTTCAAAATGGCCGCGCCCACGGTGCGGGCGGGGAGGCGGGGCCCAGCGGTAATGGCGGCGGTGGGTGTGGCTTCTCTTAAAGGGGCCCTGCCGTCCCGGGATGGGGGTCTGTGACATCCCCCCGGAGGAGAGGGGGGGCTCGGTGGGTGCAGACCCCCCGGGGGTTCGTGAGAGAGACCCCCCGGTTTGACACGGATGTGGCAGAGGATGGGTGCGGGACTCCCCCCCCCCGCCTCGTGTCCCCCCCGTGTTGCCCCGGTGTTCCCCCGGTGTCCCGCGTGGTCTGGGGGGGGTTCTCACTGGGGGTCGCCCTATTTGTTGGGGGGCACAGGACAACCTCCGGGGTGGGGGTGAGACCCCCCCCAGGGGCTGACGGGGGTCACAGGGGTCATTGGGGGGGGGACAGGCGCCAGCGCGGGGGTGACACCGGGGGGAGGTTTGGGGCAGCGCCGGGGGGTGACGGGTGACACCGGAATGTGACGGGGCAACACCGGGGGGGTGGCGGGGCAATACCGGGGGGGGTGACGGGGCAGAGCGGGGGGGGGGGTGACACCGAGGGGTGACACCGGGGGGTGCCAGGCGGCACCGTGGGTGACACCGGGACACGACCGGAGGGGGTGAGAACCAAGAACCGGGGCAGCACGCGGCAGCACCGGGCGGGGATCGGCGCTAGGACCCGGCGTGGCGGGGCCCGCCCGGATTCCAGGCTGGCTCCCGGTGTGACGTCACGCCCGGTCCCGGCCCCTCGCGCTCGGGAAAATGCTGCTCTCGGTGCCGCCGCGCTCGGGGCTCCCCGCCTTCGCCTACAACAAGGGCGGCAAGAAGGTACCGGCCCCGGCGGGCGGCGGCCGGGGGGACCGGGGGGGACAGGACCGGCGGGGGCGGCTCCGGGGCTGTCCCGGCGGGACACAGGCCCGGGGGGGGGGAGGGGCTTCTCGGAAATGGGGGGGACACTCCCGAGAGCCACCCCCGCCTCGGGGACACCCCTGCGAGCGGCAGCGCCCCGAGCTCCGGTTCGTCGCCGCTCCTCCCGGGGTGTCCCGGGTGGCCGCCCTCTCTGCCCCCCCCACCCCGTTCGTGCCTCAGTTTCCCCGCATCGGTCAGTGGTGCTGGGGGAGGGGGGGTCAGGAAGGAGGGAGGTCACCTCCGTCCCCATGTCCCCCCAGGGGGACACCCCGAGCTGCAGCAGGGGCGGGATTTGGGGGGATAATGGGGAGCTGGGGACACGAGGTGGCACTTGGGGTGGGGGACAGGCGACAGGGACACCCCTGTGAGGGGCATGGGGATGACAGGGGGATGACAGGGCCCCTGGGCGGGGGGTGACGGGGTAGAGGCGTCCCAGGGGTGGGGGCAAAGATGGGGACCCCCTGAGAGGGTTGATGATAACCCTGGGCTATAGGAGGATGGGGACCCCCAGAGGAGGAGGATGGGGACCCCCGGGGGAGAGGGAGAGGGTCCCAGGGGAGGGGAGGGTGGGGACCCCCGGGGGAGGAGGGTGGGGACCCCCAGGGGAGATGATGGGGGGTCTGGGGGGAGATAATGGGGTCTAGGGCTGAGATGATGGGGTCGGGGGGAAATGATGGCATCCAGGGGTCCCAGGAGAGGTGACGGCGTTCCCGGGGCTCTGGGGGGGCCCGAGGGTGCCCACGGGTGATCCACATTTGCCTGGAGATTTCCAGCTGCCTCCAGAGTCCCTGGGAGTGGTGGGGGGGTTCCCCGCAGCCCCCCAGGATGGGATGGGCAGAACCCCACTGGGGGGGGCTCTGGCAGCCCTGCCCCACATCCTCACTGTCTGTTTTAGATGGGGAGGATTTTGGGGGGCTGCGGTGGGTACTGACCCCTCTGCCACCTCCTCCTTGTCCCCAACAGCAGCCCTATGTGCCCCCCGCACAGCCCCTGGGCCCCCCCAGCCCCAGCCCTGCCGGGGGGACCCCGGACCAGCTCAGCAAAACCAACCTCTACATCAGGGGGCTGCACCCCGGCACCACAGACCAGGACCTGGTCAAGCTCTGCCAGCCGTGAGTGGGGCTGGGCTCCTGCTGTCCCCAGAACCCCTCAGCGAGGGTTGGGGGTCTCATTAAGTTCTGACTCCCCCTTTTTTTTTTTTTTTTTGCCCCCGCAGCTATGGGAAGATCGTCTCCACCAAAGCCATCCTGGACAAGACAACCAACAAGTGCAAAGGTTGGGGGGCAGCGGGGTTGAAATGGGGAGTCCAGGGAGGGGGGGGCTCTGGAGGGTCTCCCTGACACCTTACCCCTCCCCAGGTTATGGATTCGTGGACTTTGACAGCCCCACAGCCGCTCAAAAGGCCGTCACAGCGCTGAAGGCCAGCGGGGTGCAGGCGCAGATGGCCAAGGTATGGACCCCCCGAAACCCCCCCCCGGGACCCCCCAAAGAGCCCAGGCAGCCCTTTGACCCCCTCCCCACAGCAACAGGAGCAGGACCCCACCAACCTGTACATCTCGAACCTGCCGCTGGGCGTGGACGAGCAGGAGCTGGAGGCGCTGCTGAAGCCCTTTGGGCAGGTGGTCTCCACCCGCATCCTGCGGGACCCCCACGGAGCCAGCCGGGGGGTGGGCTTCGCACGGTACGGGGGGGCTGCACAGAGCTGGGGGGCTGCAGGGGAGGGGGGTTGGGGGGCTCAGGAGGATGGGGAGGGCTGGGGGGACAGGGATTTGGGGGGCTGCACAGAACTGGGGGTCCTGCAGGGAATGGGAGTGTATGGGGCTGGGGGTGCTCAGGAGAATGAGGAGGGCTGGGGGGACAGAGATTTGGGGGGGCTGCAGGAGTTGGGGGGGTACATGGGGTGGGGGGCTCAGGAGGATGAGGAGGGCTGGGGGGACAGGGATTTGGGGGGGCTGCAGGAGCTGGGGGGGTACGTGGGGTGGGGGGCTCAGGAGGATGAGGAGGGCTGGGGGGACAGGGATTTGGGGGGCTGCACAGAACTGGGGGTCCTGCAGGGAATGGGAGTGTATGGGGCTGGGGGTGCTCAGGAGAATGAGGAGGGCTGGGGGGACAGGGATTTGGGGGGGCTGCAGGATTTGGGGGGGTACATGGGGCTGTGAGGGCTCAGGAGGATGAGGAGGGCTGGGGGGACAGAGATTTGGGGGGGCTGCAGGAGCTGGGGGGGTACATGGGGTGGGGGGCTCAGGAGGATGAGGAGGGTTGGGGGGACAGCGACTTGGGGGGGCTGCACAGAGCTGGGGGTCCTGCAGGGAATGGGGGTGTATGAGGCTGGGGGGGGCTCAGGAGAATGAGGAGGGTTGGGGGGACAGGGACTTGGGAGGGCTGAACAGAATGGGGGTCCTGCAGGGGATGGGGGTGTATGAGGCTGGGGGGGGCTCAGGAGAATGAGGAGGGCTGGGGGGGACAGGGATTTGGGGGGGCTGCAGGAGCTGGGGGGGTACATGGGGTGGGGGGCTCAGGAGGATGAGGAGGGTTGGGGGGACAGCGACTTGGGGGGGCTGCACAGAGCTGGGGGTCCTGCAGGGAATGGGGGTGTATGAGGCTGGGGGGGGCTCAGGAGAATGAGGAGGGCTGGGGGGACAGGGATTTGGGGGGGCTGCAGGAGCTGGGGGGGTACATGGGGCTGTGAGGGCTCAGGAGGATGAGGAGAGCTGGGGGGACAGGGATTTGGGGGGGCTGCAGGAGCTGGGGGAGGGGTGGCAGGGGCTGGGGGTAAATGGGGCTGGGGGGGGTTATGAGGATAGGGAAGGTTGGGGGGCTGAGGGTACAAGGGGCTGGGGGTGCTCAGGAGGATTGGTAGAGCTGGGGGGACAGGGACTTTGGGGGGGCTGCAGAGAGCTGGGGGGCTGCAGGGGATGGGGATATATGGGGCTGGGGGGCTCAGGAGGATGGGGGGACTGGGGGGACACGTGGAGCTGGGGGGGGCCCTGGGAGGATGGGAGATGCACAGAGCAGGGGATGGGGGGGCACATGGGGCTGGGGGACCCAGGAGAATGTGGGGGGTCACAGAACTTGGGGGGCTACACGGGGCTGGGGGGGCTTGGGAGGATGAGGAGTGCTGGAGGGCTGTGGATTTGGGGGGGCACATGGGGGTACCTAACAGGATGAAGGGTATTGGGGGGCTGCGTGGGGCTGGGGGAGGGGCACACAGAGCTGGGGGGGCCCCGCCTGTGCCCCCCGGCCCAGCCCCGCTCCCCCCAGGATGGAATCCACGGAGAAGTGCGAGGCCGTCATCACCCACTTCAACGGGAAGTTCATCAAGACCCCCCCGGGGGTCCCAGGTGGGTTAGGGGGGCTCCCAGAGGGGATTCTGGGGGGGCTGGGGGCTGCTGGCAGCACTGACACCCCCCCCTCAGCCCCCCCAGACCCCCTGCTCTGCAAGTTCGCCGATGGGGGGCAGAAGAAGAGGCAGAGCCAAGGAAAGTTCGTGTCCAACGGCAGAGCCTGGGCCCGGGACAGTGACACGGTGAGGGGACACGGGTTTGGGGGGACACAGGGGTTTGGGGGCACACAGGGATTTGGGGGGGGACACAGGGATTTGGGGGAGACAGGGGTCGGACACAGGGATTTGGGGGGGACAGGGATTTGGGGGGAACACAGGGATTTGGGGGGAACACAGGGATTTAGGGGGGACACAGATTTAGGGGCACACAGGGATTTGGGGGGCACACAGTGATTTGGGGGAGAACAGGGATTTGGGGGGGACACAGGGATTTGGGGTGGATAGGGATTTTGGGGCACACAGGGATTTGGGGGGGGACAGGGATTTCAGGGGCACACAGGGATTTGGGGGGCACACAGGGATTTGGGGAAGACACGGATTTGGGGGGACACAGGGATTTGGGGACACAGGGATTTTGGGGACACAGGAATTCGGGGACACAGGGATTTGGGGGGACACAGTGATTTGGGGGCACACAGGGATTTGGGGGCACTCAGGGATTTAGGGGGCACACATGGATTTTGGGGACACACAGGGATTTGGGGGGATAGGGATTTAGGGGCACACAGGGATTTAGGGGGCACACATGGATTTCGGGGACACACAGGGATTTTGGGGGGGCTGCAGAGCAGCACTGACCTTTCCCCTCCCCCAACCAGGGCACCGTGACCTTGGCCTACGACCCCGCGACGGCGCTGCAGAACGGGTGGGTGCCCCGGGGACCCCCCGGTGGGGTGGGGGCTGCCGGCCGTGGCCCCCCCAGCCCTGACCCCCCGCCCCACAGGTTCTACCCGGCGCCCTACGGGCTGACCCCCGGCCGCATGCTGCCCCCCGCCGCCCTGGCCCCGTACCTGCCCTCCCCAGTGTCCTCCTACCAGGTATGGCAGCGGGTTTGGGGGGGTCCTGGGAGGGGTCCCCACCTGGGGAAGGGGTGGGGTGTTCTGGGGAGCACCCACCTGTTCCCACCTGGTGTCCCTCACAGGTCCACGGCCCCACCTGGATGCACCAGTCCTACCTCGTGCAGCCCACGGTGAGCCACGCCCGGTGCCACGCCCTGAGGGGTGGTGGGAACCCGCCTGGGATCTGCCCCACCCACACCTGCCCTGCCCGGATAGGGGAGGGTGTGCTGGAGCCCCACCCACCTTTGCCCCACCCACCTTTGCCCCACCCACCTTTGCCCCACCCACCTTTGCCCCGCCCTCTGCAACCAAGCCCCTCCCACTTGGCCAGAAAGCCACACCCACCTCTGTCAGGCTCCGCCCATTTTGGTGTCACTCTGGGGGTCCCTGTCTCGTGTGTCCTCCCTGTGTCCCCCATGTCCCGTGCCCTGTGTGTCCCCACAGCCCCTGTCCCTATGTGCTCTCCTCCATTGTGTCCCCTCTGTGTCCCCATGGCCTCTGTCCCCATGTCCCTCCTCCCCGTGTTCGTGTGTCCCTACAGCTCTGGTGACAGTGTCCCCACCCTCGTGTCCTCTGTGTGTCCCATTGTCCCACTCTGTGTCCCACATGTGTCACCACGGCCCCCCTGCCTGTGTCCCCAGCGTGTCCCCATAGCTGCTGTCTTTGTATGTCCCTGTGTGTGTCCCCATTTCCCCCTGTGACCCCATTTTCTCTGTATTGTTCCCCTGCCACTGCCCTATCCCCTTGTGTCCCCTGTGTGTCCCTACAGCCCGTGCCCCATGTCCCCCCTCCCTGTGTCACTTGTGTCCCCAAGCCCTGAATCCCTGGTGTGTCCCCACAACTCCAATCCCCTCATGTCCCCTGTGTGTCCCCACCTGTCCCTGTGTCTCTCTCATGTCCCCCAGTGTCCCCATGGCCCTGGTCCCTGTGCCCCCACCATGTCCCCCCAGTGTCCCCATGGCCCTGCTGTCTCCCCATGGCCCCTCCTGATCCTACCCGTGTCCCCTCATATCCCCGTGGCCCCTTCTGACCTCCCCCGTGCCACCATGGCCCCGGTCCCTGTGTCCCTCCAGTGTCCCCATGGCCCTTCCATGTCCGTGTGTCCTTCTGTGTCCCCATGGCCCCGGTCCACGTGTCCCCACCATGTCCCCATGGCCTCAGTCCCTGTCCCTGCCATGTCCCCACCATGTCCCCATGGCCTCAGTCCCTGTCCCTGCCATGTCCCTGCCGTGTCCCCCCATGTCCCCCCCGTGCCCCCATGGCCTCAGTCCCTGTCCCTACCGTGTCCCAGCCATGTCCCCCCCGTGTCCCCATGGCCTCAGTCCCTGTCCCTGCCATGTCCCCACCGTGTTCCCCCGTGTCCCCCCATGTCCCCGCCGTGTCTCCATGGCCTCAGTCCCTGTCCCTGCCATGTCCCTGCCATGTCCCTGCCGTGTCCCCCCGTGTCCCCGCGCTGACGGTGCCGTGCAGGGCGCGGTGCTGGCCCCCGCCGTGGACCACGCTGTCCCCCTCCAGCCTTCTGTGGTGGCCCCCTTGGCCCAGCAGCTCGGCCACCTCTCTCTGAGCAGCGCTGGCACGGTAAGAACCCCCCGAGACCCCTCCTCAAACCTCCCTGACCCTTTCCCTGCCCCAAGTGACCTCCCCTTGCCGCTGTCCCCAGTACGTCCCCGCTGCCACCGCCGTCCCCGGAGCCTTCATCCCGCCGTACCCACCGGTGCCACCCGCCCTCCCGCTGGAGGTGAGTGTGGGGGGATCCTGGAGGGGCTTTGGGGGGGGGTCAGGATTTGGGGGTGCAGGGTTTGGGGGTGCATTAACCCCCTCCCCGCAGGACGGCGGAGCCGCCCCGAGCCACGGCCCCATCGAGTCGCCGTCGGAGCCCGGCGCCTTCCCCTACCCCTACCCCAAGTAGCGGCGGGGGGGCGCGGCCCGAGGGACCCCTCCCCTCACAAACCCCCCGGAGGGGCTGCGCTGGGACCCCCGACCGGCCCCAGGGACCCCCCACCCGGTGCCCGCCCCAGCCGGGGGTCGCTGAGCCCGGGGTGGGCTCAGGGGTGGTCCCTGTGTTGGTGGGGAGGGGTCCCTCTGCTCTGTCCTCGTCCCCTCACCCTCCTCCCGCTCGGAGGGTTTTTCTTCCTCCCGCGTTTTCTAAAAAAACGAACAAAAAAAAAAGGATAAAAAAAAAAAATACAGACACATACAGAAAAAAAAAAAAAAAAAAGGAAAAAAGAAAAAAAAAAAGGCCAAAAAAAAAATGGCGAAAAAAGGCACCACAAACAAAAAAAAAAAAAGGTGATACTAAAAAAAAGAAAAAAAAGGAAAAAAAGGCGAAAAAAAGAAAAAGGAGAAAAAAAAAAAAAAAAGGATAAAAAAAAAGGATAAAAAAAAAAGGAGGAAAAAAAAAGAAAAAAAAAAAAAAAAAAAAAAAAAGGCAAAAGCCGCTGCCGCCGCCCCGGGGGGGGCCGGGGGTCCCGGTTCCCCCCCCCTCGTGCTTCCAGGGCCCGCGGCCCCGCCCGGTGCCCCCCGTGCCTTCTGCTGCCCGGTGCCCCCGGCCCGGGGTGCGGGGTGCTGGGGGGGGGGCCATAGAGAACCCCACCCCCCCTTCCCCCCAATCTCCGGGCTCCAGCCCCCCGCAGGGCCGGGGGTGCTCCCCTCCCCCCCCCAAAGCCCTTCCTGCCCCGGGGGGGTCGCTCAAGTGCAATAACGCCCCCCCCCCCCCCCCCAAAAAAAAAAACACCTCCCCAGCTTCGATGGGCGCCCCGAGGGTCAATCAGGCACTTTAGAGCCCCCGCGCCCCTCCCCCCCACCCCCCGGGGGACCCCTCCCCCCCCTCGCTGTCCCCCTCCCCCCCCCCCACCCAGCGACAATCAGGGGGTCCCGTGGGGGCGGCTCTTGCAACCAAAGATTTGGGGGGGGGGTCGCTGGGGAGGGGGGGGATGGGAAGCTGAACAGCCCCTCCCCTCCCCCCCCATAAGGCTTGGCACCCCCTCCCCGGGGGGTCTGTCCGTCCGTGTCCCCCCCCCCCAAGTATCCCCCTCCCCAAATTGCTTCCGACCCCCCCCCCCAGCTCTGCCCAGGGGCCTCCCGGTTCTTCCAGCCCCTCCCCCCACCTCAATGTAGGGGGGGGGTCTCCAAAGGGGTCCCCAGGACCCCCCCTCCCCTCCCCCACCACCACACATCTACCTCACCCCACAGCTGGGTGGGCGCCCAGCCCCCTCTCCGGGGGGGGGGTCGGGAGGGGGAGGGGCTTCAGCTCTTTGTGCCCCCCCTCCCCTCCCCTCCCCCCCCCCCCAGGGGTGACGCCCCCCCCCCCGGTTTCCAGCCATCACCCACCTCCCCTCCCCCACCCCCCCCCGTTGCTGCTACTGCCGGGCCCCTCCCCCACCCCCGGCACGACCCCTTTGGTCGGGGGGTTGTGACCCCCCCAAGGAAGGAACCAAAGAGGGAGAAACCCCCCCCCTGGACCCCCCCTTGGGGGTGGGGGAGGGGCGCTGGGACACCCCCCCCCCTGTGCTGAGCCCCTCCCCCGCTGCTGGTTTGGAGGGGGGGTGAGATTTTTTGGGGGGGGTCCCATCGGTCTTGGGGTGGGGGTGGGGTGGGGGGGGAGCTCAAGGAGAAGTTGAGACACCCCTCCCCCCATTAGCCCCTCCCCCACCCCCCCCCCCAGGCCCCCCCCTTTAATTTATACGTAGCGCATTTTGTACAGGTTTTTAAGTTGCTTTTTTTTAAGGAAAATCTCGAGAGGTTTCTAGTTTTGTATTTTCTTCCTCCTGCTTCCGCGCTCGCCCCCGCCCCGCCCCCCACCGCGACCCCCCCCCAAAAAAAAATACACCCCCCGCGACCCCTCCCCCAACACCCCCCTTCGAGGTTGGTTTTTTTTGTTTTTTTTTTTGTTTTGGTTTTTTTTTTAAATAAAAAATGGCGAGAAAAGGAAAAAGTGTTTTCAATGTTGCTGTTGTGACAAATGGGTGGGGGAAGGGGTCCCATAAAAAAAAAAACCCACCCAAAGTCAGGGGTCCTACAAATAAAAATCCAAACTCAGGGGTCCCACAAAAAAACCCCTCAAAACTCAGGGGTCCCACAAACTCCCCCCTCCCCAAAAACAAGGGTCCCACAAAAAAAAAAACAACAAACCAACAACAAATAACCCACCCTAACTCAGGGGTCCCACAAAGAAAAACCTCAAAACTCAGGGGTCCCACAAAAAAAAAACCACCCAAATTCAGGTGTCCCACAAAAAACCCACCCACCCAAATTCAGGTGTCCCACAAAAAAACCCCACCAAACTCAGGGGTCCCACACCCCCCCCACCCCAAATTCAGGGATCCCACAAAAAAAAAACAAAACCAACCCAAATTCAGGTGTCCCACAAAAAAAAAACCCCAAATTCAGGTGTCCCACAAAACGCCCCCTCCCAAATTGAGGGGTCACACAAAAAACCCCACCCAAACTCAGGGGTTCCAAAAAAAACCCCCAACCCAAACTCAGGGGTCCCACAAAAACTCCCCCAAACTCAGGGGTCCCAGAAACAAAACCAAACTCGGGGGTCCCACAAAAGAAAACCAAACCCACCCAAACTTAGGGGTCCCACAAAAAAACCAAACTCAGGGGTCCCACAAATACAACCCCCCACCCAAACTCCACAAAAAAACCCCCACGCAAACTCAGGGGTCCTACAAAAAACCCCAAACTCAGGGGTCCCACAAAAAAGAGAAAACCCCACCCAAACTCAGGGGTCCCACAAAAAACTCCCCCACCCAAATTCAGGGTTCCCACAAAAAAAAAAAAAAACAACAAAAAAACAACCCACCCAAATTCAGGGGTCCTACAAAAAAATCCCCCACCCAAAACTCAGGGGTCCCACAGAAAAAAAAAAATCCAAAACGCCAAACTCAGAGGTCCCACAAAAAACCCCCACCCAAATTCAGGGGTAAAAATCCCCCACCCAAACTCAGGGGTCCCACAAATAAAAAACCAAACTCAGGGGTCCCACAAAAAAACCGACCCAAACTCAAGGGTCCTACAAAAAAACCCCCAAACTCAGGGGTCCCATACAAAATAACCCCACCCAAATTCAGGGGTCCTACAAAAAAAAACCCACCCAAATTTCAGGGATCCTACAAAAAAAACCCCACCCCAAACTCAGGGGTCCCACAAATAAAACCCCAAACTCAGGGGTCCCATAAAAAAAACCCCACCCAAACTCAAGGGTCCCACAAAAATCCCACAACCAAACTCAGGGATCCCACAAAAAAGAGAAAAACCCACCCAAACTCAGGGGTCCCACAAAAAAACCCCTCAAACTCAGGGGTCCCACAAAAAAAACCAACACCCAAACTCAGGGGTCCCACAAAAAAAACCCAAAAACCCAAACTCAGGGGTCCCACAAATAAAAAACCAAACTCAGGGGTCAACCCCCCAAAAAACCCCAAACTCAGGGGTCCCACAAAACACCCCCCCCCCCCAAAATTCAGGGGTCCTACAAAAAAAACCCCCACCCAAACTCAGGGGTCCCACAAAAAAAAAAAAAAAAACCTCAGGGGTCGCACAAAAACCCCCCACCCAAACTAAGGGGTCCCCCCCAAAAAAACCCCAAACTCAGGGGTCCCACAAATAAAAAACCAAACTCAGGGGTCCCACAAAAAATCCCCCCACCCAAATTGAGGGGTCCCACAAAAAAAACCTCAAACTCAGGGGTCCCACAAAAAAAACAACACCCAAACTCAGGGGTCCCACAAATAAAAAAACAAACTCAGGGGTCCCACAAAAAATCCCCCCACCCAAATTGAGGGGTCCCACAAAAAAAAACCCTCAAACTCAGGGGTCCCACAAAAAAAAACAACACCCAAACTCAGGGGTCCCACAAATACAACCCCCCCACCCAAACTCCACAAAAAAACCCCCACCCAAACTCAGGGGTCCCACAAATAAAAAACCAAACTCAGGGGTCCCACAAAAAGTCACCCAAACTCAAGGGTCCCACAAATAAAAAACCAAACTCAGGGGTCCCACAAAAAACTCCCCCACCCAAATTCAGGGGTCCTACAAAAAAAAAAACCCACCCAAACTCAGGGGTCCCACAAAAAAACAAAAAACAAAACCTCAGGGGTCCCACAAAACCCCCCCACCCAAACTCAGGGGTCCCACAAATAAAAAACCAAACTCAGGGGTCCCACAAAAAAACCCCCAAACTCAGGGGTCCCATACAAAATAACCCCACCCAAATTTCAGGGATCCTACAAAAAAAAACCCACCCCAAACTCAGGGGTCCCACAAATAAAACCCCAAACTCAGGGGTCCCACAAAACGCCCCCTCCCCAAAACCAAGGCTGGGCCCACGATGTGTTTATCAAACGTGAGATTTTTATTCTCGAACGCAACACGCGGCTGGGGCGGGGTCCTACAACTCTTTTTTTTTTATTTTTAATTTTGGGGAGGGGGTTTGGGGTTTGGGGGGGGGGGGACATCAACAGGCAACAGCGAGGAGGGCGGGTGGGGGAGGGGAGGAACGGACCGCCCCCCTCCTCTAAACCTTATTAAAAACGAGATTGGTCCTAAAAATATAGAAAGAAATAAATTTAAATTCACAAAAAACCTGTACAATTATCAAAAAAGTCACTAAAACGACACGGCTGGTTATAGAAAAGGGGATGGGGAGGGGGGGACAAAAAGAGACCCTCCCCCACCTCAGCCCCTCCCCCCCCCGAGGGGGTGGGTGCCAGCCGGGGTGGGGGAGGGGAATTTTGGGGGTGTCAAACTTGGGGTGGGAAAAAGAGGGAAAAGGAGAAAGGAGGGGGTCAACTTTGAACTGAACGAACACGAGAACGAGAGACTCCCGAAAAAACTTTCCCACGACGGAAAAAAAACCAAACAAAAAAATTAGAAACCAAAAAAAAAAAAAAAGAAGAAAAAAAGAAAAAAAAAAAACCAACCCGAGAAAAAAACAACAACGACAACAAAAAAAAAACAAAACCTGACGGATCCGAAAACGTGACTTAAAATCCACAAAAAAAGTCCGTTTACAGCGCAGTCATTTAGATAAAATATAAATATTTATGCGTAATATAAAGTCAGTTCAAATAGACTTCAAATCACCTCTTAAGTTTCAAAGCAAAAAATAAAATAAAATAAAAAGTTTTTTTTTTTTTTTTCTGAGGTTTATCTGATAGAAAAAGGCTACTTTGAGACGGGGTGGGGGAGGGGGTTTTTTTTGGGGGGGGGGGGGCACGGCCGGACCCCCCCGTGCCCAGGTAGGTGAGTTGTTTTCAGTGCTCTGTGGGGCTGGGGGAGGGGAGAATGAGCCGGGACCCCCCCCCAAAAAAAAAAAAAATAAAAGCCCCTCCGGCCGTAAACCCCCAGAGCGAGTACCCGTAATATCCTGGCCGGGGGGAGGGGCCGAGAGGGGGGGTCCTGGCCCCTCCCCCACAACAGGGGGAGACCCCAGGGTGGGGGAGGGGTATCATTTAGGACCCCTCCCCACCCAGTGCAGCCCCCCCCCAGGGTGGGGTTTGGGTGGGGGGAGGGGGCAACACCCACCTGAGGCTTCAAGTCCATGGTGGGGGAGGGGCAAGGGGGGGGGGCTTGGACCCCTCCCCTCCCCCATCCCTGGGGCCTGCAGTAGCATCCCTGAGGGGTGTCAGTGTGGGGGAGGGGAGCCAGGACCCCCTCCCCAAAACCCCCCCCCACCTCTAAGGGGGGGGGGTCCTCATGCCAGGGAGGAGGGGGAGGGGCAGGGCTCTTCCTGAGAAGTGGGGGCAGGGAAAAGGGGGCGCCGGGACCCCCCCAGCTCAGCCCCTTCCCCAGTTTGGTCCCCGGAGCTGGGTGGGGAGGGGTCCGAGGGCGGGGATGGGGGAGGTTTGGGGGGGGCTACACCGGGGGTCCCCCTCCCCGTAAAGTGTCTGTGTGGGCGGGGGGAGGGTCCCGGCGGGGGTGGGGGTGGGGTGGGGGGGCTAAGTCCACTTTACTGGCCGTTAATGCATGAGACGATGCACAGGAGTGCTCGGACATTCACTAAACTATTGCTATCGTTAAATATATTCCCAAGGTTAGGGGTGGGTTGTGTCGAGCTCCTCCCCTTTTTTTGGGAGAAGGGGGGGGTGGGGTTTAGAAAAGGGGGAGGGGGGCTGTTTTTCTGCTCTTAATTGGAAAATGAAATTTGAAAAAGAAAGCAAGAAAAAAAAAAAAAACCCACCTCTTTTTTTTTTGTTGTTTTTTTTTTTTGTTTTTTTTTTGGCTTACACGAGTCTGTGAGTTTGTGGTGCTGGACAAAAAAAAAAAAAAAAAAAAAAAAGGGGGAGGGGGATTTGGGCTGGGAACTGGGGCAGGATTTTGGGGAGTGGGGGTGATCCAGGCAGCGGGAAGGGGCCAAAATTTGGGGAAGGGCTTTTAGGGGAAGGCCCATTCACGCTGCTGGAGATTTTATGGGGTGGTGGGAGGCAAAACCCCCCAAGTGTGGGATCAGCAGGCAGCGAGAGCAGCTCCAGAGGAGGCAGTTCATGGGGGCTTTGGGGACACCCCCTAACCCCGGGTTTTTTTTTTTGGGGGGGAAGGGGGCCACCAGCCCCCCTCTGCTCACGGGTTTGGAGCATGTTTTCCCTGATAAAATTCCTCCCAGCGGCTCTGGAAGAAGCGGCGCATGGCGTGGCCGGCGCGGCCCACGGCCGAGTCGTCCTCGTTGAAGGTCTGGCAGTTGTCAAACACCAAAAGGGCGTCGGCAGCAAATTCCGCCGAGCTCGAGTACCTGAGGGGACAGCACGGGGTGGGTAAGGGGAGGTTGGGACCACCACATCCTTGGGAGGAACATCATCCTCATAACGGGGACTTTGGGAGGGGAACTGATCCTTTCCCATGGTCAGGAGAGAACTTCATCCCGAAGGAAGCGCATTCCCAGGAGGGGATGGGATCTCCAGAAGGACCCTGACAGCCCTGGAGGGACACCCATCCCCAACAGAAACCTCCATCCCCGGGATGCCCCTGGCCTTGGGAGGAAAAAGGCCACAAAATCCTCACCACTGGGAAGGGACCTGATCACCCACAGAGATCCCAAACCTGGGAGGGATCCATGTCAGCACCGAAAAAAACCCCATCCCAGATGGCCTTTGAGGGACCCTCACGCTCAGGAGGGACCCTGCCAGCCCTACATGGACCCCCAAAACTCATAACAGTCATTCCTTTGAGGGACATTTGACCTCTGGGAGGGACATCCAGCCCCTGGGAGGGACCCTGCCACCTCTGCATGGACCCCCAAACTCGTAAAAGTCATTCCTTTGAGGGACATTTGACCTCTGGGAGGGACATCCAGCCCCTGGGAGGGACCCACAAACACACAATAGGGACCCTGCCAGCCCTGGAGGGACCCTCAACCCCAGGATGGACCCCTGAGCCCCAGGAGGGACCCCCACCCCCAGGATGGACCCCTGAGCTCCAGGAGGGCCCCTGTCAGCCCAGGAGGGACCCCCAGCCCCAGGAGGGATCCTCAACCCCAGGAGGAACCCCCAGCCCCAGGAGGGACCCCTGAGTCCCAGGATGGACCCTGTCAGCCCTGGAGGGACCCCCAGTCCCAATAGGGCCCCCTAGCCCCAGGAGAGACCCCCAGCCCCAGGAGGGCCCCTGTCCAACCAGGAGGGTCCCCCAGCCCCAGGATGGACCCCTGAGCCCCAGGAGGGACCCTGTCAACACAGGAGGGATCCTGTCAGCCCTGGAGGGACCCCCAGCCCCAGGAGGGACCCCTGAGCCCCAGGAGGGACCCTGTCAGTCCTGGAGGGACCCCCAGCCCCAGGAGGGACCCTGTCAGCCCTAGAAGGACCCTCAGCCCCAGGAGGAACACTCAGCCCCAGAATGGACCCCTGAGCTCCAGGAGGGCCCCTGTCAGCCCTGGAGGAACCCCCAGCCCCAGGAGGGACCCTGTCAGCCCCAGGAGGGTCCCCCAGCCTCAGGAGGGCCCCCCAGCCCCAATAAGGCCCCCCAGCCCCACTGAGGCCCCCCAGCCCAGCTCACCCGCCCCGCAGCAGCCTGGTGCGCATGGTGGCGAAGTCCATGGGGTTCTTGATGATCTTGCGGTAGCCGGGCACCAGCCGGGGGTTCACAGGCTCCAGGAAGGGCCACGCGTCCTCGTGCGACTCCATCTCCATCAGGATGATCCTGGGAGCAGGGTGAGGGGGTAGGAGATGAGGGGGAGCCCCCAGCGAGGGGGTGACACGGCCGCAGCCCCCTCCCCACGGCCCACACTCACTCGCAGTAGGTCAGGTCGCTGGGCTGACCCCGCAGGGCCGAGCTCCTGCGGCGGGGGGGTCCCAGCCCCTCCCGCGGGTACCGGGGGGACACGGGCAGCCCCTCCCGGCGCCGTGGGGCCGGGCGGCGCCGCGGGCTCGGCTCCTCCTCGCCGGGGCTCCCCGGGACAGCACGGCCCCGTTTCCGCTTCTTGCCTCGCCGGGGAGAGACGGGGTCCCGGTAGTGCCCTGCCTGGGGATGGAGGGACGGGAAAAAGGGGGGTCAGCCTCTGTGCCTCCAGATGTTGTGCCTGTTTCTACACTCCCTGAGGTTACTCCCTGGGGTCCTCCCCGGGCGTGTTGGTGCCTCAGAGGCCATTGGGGCTTTCATGGGGATGAGAGGCTCTTGCAGGAATCAGGAGCTCTCATAGCAATGGAAGGGTCTCTCCCAGGGCTGGGGGTCTCTCAGACACCACCAGGGGACCAAGCCCTCTCTCCCAGGGGTGGGAGTCTCTCTGCGGTCACCAGTGTTCCTCCTGGGATGGGGATTCCCCCCACTGATACGGGGGTCTCTCCCAGAGATATGAGAGTCTTTCAGAGGCCACGAGGGTCCCTCCTGGAGATTTAGAGTTTTCTGGGAAAGGGGATCCCTCCCAGGGGCATGAGGGTCCCTCAGGAACCATCGGGGTCTCTCCCAAGAACGGGGCTCTCCCCTGGGGGACATCAGGATCCCTCTTGGGACTCAGAGTTTTTTCCAGACATCAAGACCTCTCCTGGGGACATCTGGCCCAGCAGCACTTGGGATCCCCTCCGCATCACCCTGGTGACAAGGGCTGCCCCACAACCTACCCGGGCCACGCAGATGGAGCAGAACCAGTCGCCCTCGGGCACCTCGGTCATGCGGGGCCGGTGGCAGTAGAGGTGACAGCCGCGGTCGCAGCCGTCACACAGCAGCAGGTGCTCGTCGTCGTCCCCTCGCCGGCAAACCAGGCAGGTCTGGGGGGGCACGGGGGGGCTCAGAGCTGCCTCACAACCCCCTGCACCACCCCACCGTCCCCTCCCGGCGCCGGCTCTCACCACTCTGTTGACGGATTTCTCCCAGGCGATGGATTTCTCCAGCTGGAAGATGCACAGAGACACCTGGGCCGCGCTGCGGCACCGCTCCAGCGTCTGCCGCCACGTCCGCACCCGCGGCGTGATCTCGTAGGAGCTGCGGGGACAGGGAGGGGCTCAGCCCGGGCTGGGGGTCCTGCTCTGGTTCAGGCTCCCAGGTAGGAATCCCCACACACCCCACCAGGGTGATCCCAGACCCTGCTGAACCCCTGGAAAAACCCACATCTCCCTTCTGGGCATCCCTAGGAAGAGACCCCATCCCTCAAAAAGACCCTAAAGGCCTCTGAAGGAGCCCCACACCCATGGGAGGGATCCTCATTCCCACCAAAGTCTTTCATTCCCAGGAGGGACCATGATGGCCTCTGAGACCCTCACCCCCAGGACAAACCCTGCTGACCACCTACATCCCCAGGAAGGTCCTGATCCCTAGAAGAGACTCTCATCCCCAAGAGGAACCCCGAGGTCCCCCCATTCTTATGAGGAACCCCCAGAAAAGACTCATCTCCAAGAGAGACCCCCAAGGACTTCTAAGGGATTCTCACGTTCCTGGGAAGATCCCTATCTCAGGAAGAACACCAGTCACCCACAAGGGACCCTCATCCCTGGGAGAATTCCTGATGGCCTCTGAGACCCCCACCCCCAGGAGAGATCCTGCTGGCCTCCCACATTCCCGGCGGGCTCCTGACCCAGTGCAGGGCTCAGGACGGGGCTGGCAACAGGCACAGCCACCAGCTCCTCCTTCACTGGGGACACATATGGGGACATCTCCTCCGGGGACTCCTGAGCCACCAGCTCAGCTGCAGTGACAGGAGGAGGCCCAGCAGGTGAGATGTGGGATGCTCACATCTCAGTGGGGCCCACGTTCAGCTCCTCGGGGCCGCTCAGCACGGCTTTCTCCACCACCACCTCGTGCAGAGGCCACAGCGGCTCCTTCAGGTAGCGACGCTCCAGGTTCTGCTCCAGCGCCGCCAGCCGCAGCACGGCCAGGTCCAGGGGGTTGGTGAGCTCCCGGCGCAGAGGGAGCCCGTCCCGCCGGCTCCGCACCGTGATGTCCTCCAGGGGCTCCACTTTGTGCTCGCAGTACCTCAGGTCGTCCCGCGTCGAGTCCGGGCTGGGGCACGTCCAGCCCTGTGAGGAGGACAGTGGGGTCAGTTGGTCAGTTGGGTCAGGGGGTGAGGAGGGGGTCACTCAGCGCTGGGATCACCCACCCGGATCTGCAGGTCGGCCATGAGGACGCGCTGCTCCAGCTCCTCCACCCACTGCAGGACGCCCAGGTCGGTCTCGTAGGCTCTGTCCGGCACTGACCACTGCGCCAGCGCTTCCCGAGACGCCGCCGCGGCCGACTCCGGGCGTGGGTGGAAGATGGGGTCTGGGGGGAGAAAAGGGGTCAGGGACAGGGGACAGGCAGCAGACACAGACATGCCAGGACAGACATCCCAGGACACAGAGGGAAGATGGGGTCTGGGGGGAGAAAAGGGAGTCAGGGGACAGGGGACAGGCAGCAGACACAGACATCCCAGGACAGACATCCCAGGACACAGAGGGAAGATGGGGTCTGGTGGGGAGAAAAGGGAATCAGGGATGGGGAACAGGCACCAGAGCTCCATTCTGGGATACAAGGGGAAGATGGGGTCTGGGAAGGAGAGAAAGAGGGTAAGGGAGGGGGGACAGGCAGCAGAGCTCCATCCCAGAACACAGGGGGAAGATGGGGTCTGGAGAGGAGACAAGGGGTAAGGGAGGGGGGACAGGCAGCAGAGCTCCATCCCAGGATACAGATGGAAGATGGGGGGAAAACGGAAGGTCAGGGACAGGGGACAGGCAGCAGAGCCCCATCCTGGGATACAAGGGGAAGACAGGGTCTGGGAAGGAGAAAAAGGGGTCAGGGAGCAGGGACAGGCAGCAGAGCCCCATCCCCAGATACAGAGGGAAGATGGGGTCTGGGGGCAAAACGGAAGGTCAGGGACAGGGGACAGGCAGCAGAGCGCCATCTGGGACACAAGGGGAAGATGGGGTCTGGGAAGGAGAAGATGGGTCAGGGACGGAGGACAGGGAGCAGCTCCCAAATCTGGAGGTGCAGGGAGAAGATGAGGGGTCTGGAAGGGCACAGGGGAGGATCAGAGGACGGGCTGCAGCCCCCTGGGCTGGTGGTGTGGATGGAAAGTGGGGTGTGGAGGGCAAACATGAGCAGCAGCCCCTCAGCCTAGAGAGCAGCTGGAAGATGCAGCCTGGGGAACCAGAGGAGAGGCTCAGGGGCCAACAGGGAGCCCCAGGGCAGGGGTGGAAGGTGAGGTCTGGCCGGGGTAAAGCGTGGGCTCAGGGAGGGAACAGGAAACAATCCCCTGCCTCAGGGATTTGGGCAGAAAATAGGACCTGGGTGCTCACAGGGGGATGGACAAGAGCCCCCCATCCCAGCTGGAAGGTGAGTCTGGGGGCACAGGGTGGGCTCACCGGTGGTGGTACGGAGGCAAACCTCACGCAGGAACTCCTTGTGCTTGGTGAGGTGCTTGTGCAGAGCTTTCTCCCTGATGCCACGCGGGTGCAGCGCCCGCGCCACGGCCTCCAGCTCCTCGGGCTCCCGCAGCCACCACCACCCGCTCTGCATCTCTGCAAGGGCAGTGCCACAGCTCAGCCCCGTGCCGGGACACCGGTGCCACCGCCACGGGGCTCCCGGGGGTCCCGGCTCTCACCGGTGGGCACCGGCTGCTCCGTCAGCTGCGTCAGGTATTTCTGCTCGATCTGCTTGAAGAATTTGGTGGGGGGTCTCCCTCGGCGTTTGGGTTGTCCCGGCACGTCCTGGAGCTTTTCCAGGCTGCCCTGGCTGCGGGGGCAGGCGCCGTGGGCCCTGGGGCCGGCGTGCACCGGCGTGGAGGCGAGCAGGGGAGCCGTGGGGTCGTCGGCGGGGAGTCCGTTCAGCTGGAAGGACAGGGGGAATGTCAGAGAAGGCAGATGGGAAATGATAAAATATTCTGATTTGGAAGGGATCCACAAAGTGTGATCACCTGGATGGCCGGACCCTGAATTCCGCAGCTCCCCCAGTCCTGCAGCCCTTTAATCCCACAACCCCCAATTCTTCAGCCCCCCAATCCCACAACCCCAAATTCTCCGGTTCCCCACTCCCACAGCTTCTCAAACCCACAGCCTCCCCACCCCTGGAGCTGTTTCCCCTCTCACCACCCTGTCAAGAGTAGCAGGACTGAGGCCCCTGTGCCACCAACACTCCCCAGGGTCAGACAGAGGGTCCTGCAGCTGCCCAGGGAGAATCCCCCTCCCCACACAACCCTTTGGGTCGGGGTGCCGAGCGCTGGGTGCAGCCCCCCAGTGCTGTACCTGCCGTGCTGAGCCCTTGGGGGGCTCCCCACGGCTCTGGCTGCGGGGGGCTGCGGGGGCTCGCGGCGAGGGCTCGGCTGAGGAGGCAGCAAGCGGGGCTCTGTCGTCGCAGGGTGTGCGGGGCAGCAGGTTAAACCAGGGCCCCCGTTTTGCCACAGCCTCCGGGGCTCTCTCCTCCTCCTCCTCCTCCTCTTCCTCCTCCATGGGGTCCGAGGTGGCCTCGGGTGGCGGGAGCCCCGTGTCCCCCTTGCCGGGGCTGCTGGCCGGGGTGAGGACGGAGTCTTTGAGCAGGGACGACTGGGTCTGGCTCAGCCAGGACAGGAAGGCCGACTGGCTGAGGTCGTGCTGGCTCTGCCCCAGGCTCTCCGGCTCCTCCAGGACCCCGTTGACCGGCGTGGGGCAGGGCCCGCAGTGCTGTGCCAGCTCCTCTTTGCTCTTGCGGGGCCGCCCGCGGGCGCGCGACGCCGAGGCTGGGCAGCTGGTCCGGCTGGCCACGGGCACGGCCGCCGGCTCCTCCTTCACCAGGGACACGTGTGGGGACACCTTCTCCTCCGGGGGCTCCTGAGCCAGCGGCTCGGCTGCTGCGACAGCAGGAGGAGGAACAGGTGAGATGTGGGGTCCTCTCCCTGAGCTGCAACAACCCCCCCAAAAGGGCCCTTCCTCGCTCACCCTCCGCGCCCTCCACGAAGATGCCGCCCAGGTGGGGCAGGACCCAGTAACGCCGCCGGAACCGGTCCTGGCCCAGGGAGGCTGCACGCAGGGTCTGGGAGGAATGGAGCAGCTTCTTGCGGAAGAACATCTGCCTCTGTGGGGAGAGGGGGAGGTGGTGAGGGGGCTGCAGCCCCCCAGAGGGCTGAACGTCAGGCCTCTGGCATCCACTCACCTTGGCCAGCTTCTCGATCTGCCGTTCCAGCTCCGGGACGCTGGACGCGGATGTGTCGGCCTGGGGAAGGGATGGATCAGTCAGGGAAGAGACCCCCGAGGTGACACCCCCACCCGTGTCCCCCAGCAGAGCCCGGAGCAACCCACCTCCTCCTCCCGGCGGGATTTCCGCCCCCGGGTCTCCTCCTCCTCCTCCATCTCCAGCCCCGTGTCCTCAGTCAGGCGGGAGCTGCGCCGGCGCCGCCCGTCCTCCAGCCCCGTGATCTCCGACTCGGGACGGCCCGTCTTCTTGGCCAGAGCCACCTTCAGCCTGCCAGGACACAGTTGGAGGTGTTGGGTACCTGCCCCCCTGCCCACCCCATGCCCTGTGGTCACTCCTCAAGCACCAGAGGTGAAGGTGCTGAGGCTGCAAGTGAAGCCCCTTCTCCACCAACCTCCGGAGTCGGCCCTCGATGATCCACTTGTTCTTCCTGTAGTTGGACATGTTCTCCAGGGTCTTGTCGATCTCGCTGCAGAACACAGGACAGGGGTGGCTGCAGCTGGCAGCCCCAGGAGTGAAGCAGCACCCACTCCACCACCCAGAACCAGAGGGTTTCCTGCCCCAGCCCAGCCCCTACCTGATGATGAGGGCGCTGCTGTTGAGCTCGTTGACCAGGAAGACCAGGATGGCGGCTTTGCGCTCGGGGGGCAGCGCCTGGAAGGGTTTGGTGCGCAGCCCCTCGCACAGCTCCGCGCCCGCCCCGTGCGCCGTCAGGAAGCAGCGCAGCACCTCGGACACGGTGTCACGGTTCAGGCTGATCTCCGACACTTTCTCCCCCAGGATCTTCAGGGACTGGGCAGAAGGGAGGGAGAGATTTGGGGAGTCTCCTCTTTTGCCTCCATGGGGCTTTGATAGGAGGGGGTTTGTGCACAGAGGTGGTCCAGGGGTGTTCTGCGTGCTCCCAGCACAAGGACAGATGTGGGGACATCCCAAAAGCTGCTGGGGGTGAGGAGGGGGCTGGCCATAGAGAAAGAGAGCAGCACATCCCAAATATAGGATTCCCTGTCCTGAGCTCTGCAGGCACTGACATCCCCAGCCACGGAAGGGGAAAAAGGGGAGACAATAGCCAAAAGGAGAGAAAGAGGAGGAAAAGGAAAAGAGAGGGAAGGAAAGTGAAAGCAGAGGTTAAAAAAAAAAAAAAAGGTGGTGGGAAGAAAAGAGAAGTAACAGAAAGGAGGAAGAGAAAATGGGGGGAAGAAGAGACAGAAAAGAAAGGGGAAGGTGGAAAGAGAATTGAAAAAAGAAAAGGGGAGGGGAGGAGAATAGGGAAAGGGAGAGAAGGAAACGGAAAAGTGGAAGGAAGGGAAGGGAAGGGAAGGGAAGGGAAGGGAAGGGAAGGGAAGGGAAGGGAAGGGAAGGGAAGGGAAGGGAAGGGAAGGGAAGGGAAGGGAAGGGAAGGGAAGGGAAGGGAAGGGAAGGGAAGGGAAGGAAGGGAAGGGAAGGGAAGGGAAGGGAAGGGAAGGGAAGGGAAGGGAAGGGAAGGGAAGGGAAGGGAAGGGAAGGGAAGGGAAGGGAAGGGAAGGGAAGGGAAGGGAAGGGAAGGAAGGGAAGGGAAGGGAAGGAAGGGAAGGGAAGGGAAGGGAAGGGAAGGACTTGCCTGACCTGGTGGGAGGAATCTCACCTAACAGGGGGTCTCACCTGGCAGTAGGGCGGCAGCCCGGGGTCGCAGAGCGCTGCCTGCAGCAGTTGCACCAGCAGGTCCTGCAGCTGCCCCGCGCCAGGGGCCACCCCCAGCAGCCCCTCCTGCAGCGCGCCCAGCGTGGGCACGTCCCGCGCCGGCTCCAGCCCCAGCACCTTCCCGTAGCTCTGCAGGAACTCCACCACCGTCAGGCAGTCGGAGAAGGCTCGGCTGGGCAGGACGAGCCCAGGGATGCGGGAGAAGGCTGGAAGGGGCTGTGGATCAGGGAGAAGAGAGGTGAGGGGTCAGAGCCGGTCGGCAGCTCCCCATGGTGGGCTGAGCCCCCCCAGCACAACCCACCTGGTGGTCGCCCAGGCACATGTCCTCCGTGGGCTTCTTCATCTCCTCCAGGATGAGCTGCTGCCGCTGCCGCTCCTCCAGGCGCCGCTGGGCCAGCAGCCCCTTGTCTGCCTTCCGAGCCCCCTTGCCCTTCTTCTCCTTGGGCCGGGCCTTGTCTTTGCCCTTCTCTGGCTTCCCCTTCTTCTCCTTGGCCTGGGTCAGCGCCCCGATGTGTAGGGGAAAAAAGGTAATGGGGGAATCCATCTTCATTTTTCATTTCCTCCCTCTCCCCGGCCTACTTGTGTCCACAGACTCACCTTGGATTTCTTCTTGGCCTCCTTGGCCCTGGGGGCTTTGGCCTCCTGCTTCTGCTTGTTCTTGGCCTGAGGGGAGGACACAACCCGCTCAGGGACCCCCTGCACCAGGGAAACCCCCCACCCAAACCTGAGCAGCCCCCGAGCCCCATACCCGCACCTTCCGCCTCATTTTCTTCTTGATCTTGCTCATTTTCAACTTATCCTCCTCGCTCAGCACCTCTGAGGGGACACAGAGGGAGAGCGGACATGAACCAGGCGCCGGGGATCCCACCAGGGCCAGGCTGTGAGGGGCTTCTCCAGCCCCCCTACCCCAGGGCTGCGAAGGGGGGTACCTTGTGCTTCCAGCCTCTTCAGCAGCCGTGCGTCCGTCTTGCTCAGCAAATCCACCATCCTGACCTTGGGCGGGCGGCCCCGGCCCCGTTTGGTGGCCGGGGGCTCCTTGGGCTTGACTTTCTCGGCGTTGCGGGGCCGGCCGCGTTTGCCCGTGATGGCCTGGATGCGCCCCGGGATCTCCTCGGGGCTCAGCTTCACCCACTGCACACCCTGGGGGCACGAGGTGGGGTCACCCCCCGGCACAGAGCGGGGCTGGAGGGGACAGGGAGGCTCAGCAGCCCCCAGACTCACCTCCGGCGTGTCCCGCTCCTCATAGAAGTCCCCCACGGGCATGCGGGGGCTGAAGCTGAAGTGCTCCCGCCGGACATCCTGCACCATGTTCCTGCTCAGGTACTGCGGGGACAGCGAGGAGGAGGAGGAGGAGGAAGGCTGTGAGAGGGGCTCAGCGCTCCAGGTTCGCCGCAGCCTCCATCAATCGCGGGCTTTGCGGGGCTGCGGTGGAGCAGAACCCCCGGGGCCGTACCTTGATCACCTCCGGGAACTGCTTCATCCTCTTGCCGCACGGCCCGTAGTACCAGGTCTCGCCCTGCCACCGATGGTTCCCCTTCTTGATCCGAACCTCCCGCCTCCACCTGGGCACGGCAGCGTCAGGCCGGGGCCGCGGGGCAGGATGGGGACAGGGCACGGTGGGGAGGGGACAGGGGCGGGGACGGGGAGGGCACGGGGACAGGGGACAGCAGCAGGGACAAGGCGGGGAGGCGATGGAGTCGGGGAGGGAGCGGTGGGAGGAGCCGGGATGGAGGCAGCATGGGAAGGGGATGGGAACGGCGACAGGACTATCCCCCGCGATAGTCTCAGGAGCACGATGGCGGGAAGGGGACAGTGGTTTTTGAGGCAGGATGGGGAGGGGACGGTGGGAAGGGACCAGAAACAAGACGGTATTAAGGGGAACAGGGTCGAGGGCCAGGACATCCCACGTACCCGTGCTGCAGCGGGAAGCGCACCTCCTCTTGCGTGGCGATGCGCCGCCGAGGGACATCACCTGCGGGAAGGGGACAGATGGGACGATGCTCAGCGGCCGGGGGCCCCGGTGGGTGAGGCCGGGCCGGGTAAGGTCGCGGCCATACCTGCCCCCGAGGCACTCAGCGGGGCGGTCTCTTCGCTCTCCCCCTCTCCTTCTGGCGCGGCCGAAGTCTCCGGGCAGCTGTCGGCAGCCTCCTCCTCTTCTTCCTCTTCCTCCTCCTCCTCCTCCTCCTCCGCAGACGCGGCCGGAGACTCCGGCTCCAGCCGAGGGTCGAGCTCCAGGGACCCCGAGTCCCGCAGCCCCGCGTGGTCGCCGCTGTTCAGCTCGGCGTTGTCGCCTGAAGAGCCAAGGTCGGGGACGTCACCGGACACGTCACGGGGGCTGCGCGTCCCCTCCCTGCGCTGCCCGGGGGCCTCGGGGGTGCCAGAGATGGGGCTGGCACACGGTCCATCCCTCGGGGGGAACAAGGAGCGGTGACCCTCCCCCGGCGTAGGGGACACCGGTGCATCCCGGGGCCGCACGTACCGTGCAGGGCGGGCGGCGAGCCGGGGCCATCGAGCAGCGGGGCGGGCGAGGGGCTGGCGGGCAGCAGGCTGAAGGAGCCGGCGTGGAGTGGGGGGCTGGCGGCCAGGTCGGGGGGTTCCTCCAAGGAGGACTTGTCGCTCACCAACTGCGAGTCGTCCATGGCGTACAGGTCGCCGGTGCGGGGGTCTGGGGAGGGGGGTGAGCACCAGGGCTGGGGGCACACGGACCCACATCTCCGCCCCGAGGAGTGCGTTTTGGGGAGTGTTGAGGGGGGGGGGGGGGAGTGGCCGAAAAGGCTCCGGCAGCAGCGGGGTTAAAAGGGGTTTGGGCACCCCCCATTCCCAGCCCCGCCTCCTCCTTTGGGAAGCGGAGCCCAAAATGGCCGTGGCGATGCTCAGCAGCGCGGAAGTTCAGGCGCTGAGTAAGCGCCTCGTCACGGAGCTGGGAAGGACGGGAAGGAAGGCAGGGAAGGCCGGCAGCGCGGCGGGGACGCGGGCCCGCCCCTGGCCCCGGAGAACGCCGCGGCCGCCGCCTCCTGCATCGCTGCATCTCTGCACGGGGACCGATAAGGGCTGGCTGCTGCTGCCCGGGGCACCGCGGCCGGGGAATTGTGCCCCACCCGCGTCCTGCCCCACCACAGCCCCGGCATCCCCCCTACCTCTGGCCAGCGACTCGAAGGGCTCCAGGGGGTCCTCGCTGAGGATGTGGGTGTCCTCCAGCCGCGGGGCGATGGGCGATGCGTCCCCCAGGCACCCGCCGTCCCTGGGGGTCAGGACGGGCCCCTCCGACCCCAGCGAGCCCGTGGCGGCAGCTGCAGCCCCGTTGTAGTTACAGATCTTCAGGTCTGAAGGGAACAATGGACCGAAAACAGACCCTGAGATGTGATGGTGACAGAGCTGGGACACCCAGCCCTCCACGGCACCGGGCAGGGACACCTCGGGCTGTGCCCAGCCTGGGTTTCCGAGATCCCAACGCCTACTGCAAGCTGTGACCAGCCAAACCCCATCCAGGACACTGGGCAGGCAGGTCAGAGCAGCTGGGATTCCCAAGGAACGCAATGCCCAACTCGACCAGGATCCAGCACCCGCCTGCCAGGGCCCCAGTGCCGCATCCCAGAGCTCTGCCAGCCCACCCGGGCTCCTACCTGGCTGTGCCTCCTCCAGCTCCTGGCTGCCCACCAGCCCACCCCCATTCTCTGCAATGGTGCTGCTGCTGCTGGTGCTGGTGGTGGGCATCTCTTTGGCTGTGCCATCAGCGTCTCCCTGGCCGGGGTCCGGCTCGTCCGGAGCCAGCGGGAAGGGCTGCGTGTCCGAGCTCAGGATGGGCGAGGACTGACCCGCCGCGTAGAAGCCGTCGGGTCCGTTCTGCATCAGCTCAAAGCTCTGGTCGTGGAAGGAGTCGTAGAGCTCCTGCGAGTCGAAGTTCAGCCCCATGGGCGCGGCGGTGCCATTGCCCCAGAACTCCTGCCCGGCCGCCCGCAGGTTGGTGCCGTGTCCCGGTGACGCCGGCCGGGACCCTCCGGCCACGCCGTTGAGGGGGAACTGTCCGAGGGCGGGTGGGGCCCCGTCCTTGAGGCCGCCGGCGGGCGCGTAGGGCGCGTAGTCCCACAGGCAGTCGTAGGCGCGGAGGGGCTGGGCCCCGGCGGGCGCGGAGCCGGGCGAGAACGTCCCTGAAGTACCGGGGTGGGATACAGTAGAGAAGCCATTGACATTCATGCCCCCGTTCAGACCTGTGAGGGAACGGAGGGACGGCGAGGTCAGCGCCGCGGGGTCCCTCCAGTGGGTTTGAGATGGATCAATGACCGGGCTGGGCAGCTGCCAAAGCCCTGCTCGTGTCCCCCCTCCATCTCCGGATAGAAGCAGGCGGGATGGTGGTGGTTTGCACGGGCCCCGTTTGCCAAACCGGCTGTGCCACGGGCTCCGCCGGCACCGGGCCGAGCACCGCAGGACGCCGGGGATTAGCCGAGTGCTTGGCAGGGCCGTGCCGGATCAGCTGACCGGCCAAATCCACGCACGGCCCCTGTGCCGGCGCCGCGGCTTTTCTAGGCCAAGGCGGCGGCAGGAATGTGCAGACCCCGGCCCTGGCCCCACGCGCTGGAGCTGCTGCCGGCCATGGCCCCTCCATCCCCGTGTCCCCTCTGTCCCTGCAGCCCCTCCATCCCTGTGTCCCCTCTGGTCCCACGGCCACCTCATCCCTGTGTCCCCTCTGGCCCCACGGCCACCCCATCCCTGTGTCCCCTCTGTCCCTGCAGCCCCTCCATCCCTGTGTCCCCTCTGGTCCCACGGCCACCTCATCCCTGTGTCCCCTCTGGCCCCACGGCCACCCCATCCCTGCAGCCCCTCCATCCCTGTGTCCCCTCTGGCCCCATGGTCACCTCATCCCCGTGTCCCCTCTGGCCCCACGGCCACCTCATCCCCGTGTCCCCTCTGGCCCCACGGCCACCTCATCCCTGTGTCCCCTCTGGCCCCACGGCCACCCCATCCCTGCAGCCCCTCCATCCCTGTGTCCCCTCTGGCCCCACAGCCACCCCATCCCTGTGTCCCCTTTGCCTCCACAGCCCCTCCATCCCCTTGTCCCCTCTGGCCCCACGGCCCTCCCATCCCTGCAGCCCCTCCATCCCTGTGACCCCTCTGGCCCCACGGTCACCTCATCCCTGTGTCCCCTCTGGCCCCATGGCCACCCCATCCCTGTGTCCCCTCTGGCCCCACGGCCCTCCCATCCCTGCAGCCCCTCCATCCCTGTCCCTGCGGGGTCACTTACTTTTCCCTTGCGGGGGGAAGCCGAGCGGGGAGCTGTGGGTGAAGGGGGAGTCCCCTGAGGCAGGCGTGGGTTTCGGTCCTGAGGCAGCGGGTGCAGAGGAAAGGCCAGTGAAGTTAAAATGGTTGTTTGTTTCCATTTCTGCGTGAGGGAGAAGATGCACCGGGGTCAGTCACCGGCATGGACTGGGGCTCCCAGTGTGGTGACCCACCCACCGCTGACCCTCCTGTTCCCTCTCCCAGCCTGGGGCTTGAGGGCTGGGGAGGCTGAAGAGTGACAGTGAAGTCCCCCGGGACTGAGATGCCACCTGTGCTGCGCTCTGGCCCAGGCCCAGCCACCCCAGCTGGACAAGTTGCCACCTGCTTGAGCACAGCCTGTCACCAGCATCCCCAGGGACAGCCACGGCCAAGGTGTGATCACTGTGTGCCACCAACCCGGGGTGAGACCGTGGGGGCTCCCAGCCAGGGACCCACATGGATCCCCCCAAAGCAGCTCTGTGACCCCATGAGGACCCACCACAACCCGACGCTGCTGGCACAGGAATGACCATGTGGTGACAGCGTCCCTGCCATCCACCCAAGGTGGAGGGGACCCCACACCCCATCCCCTAGGCACAGCTCCAGGGTTTGTGTTGGGAGCAAGCAGGAGCTGAAGCTCCAGCAGTGGCTTGGGCAGGAGCCTGGTGACCTTCATCCCCAGGAACCCCAAATGTTCCCTCAAACCCGAGGCCACAAGGAAGGACCCCGGTGGCTGCAGCCCCAGGATGGGGCACGGGGAAGCTGAGCCCTGCAAACCCAGCAGATGAAGTGGGAGCCCCAGTGCTGGTGGGGACCCACAGGGACACCCCGCAGAGCTTCCTCTGCTGGCAACTCCTGGTTGTGCCACGCTTGCCAAAGCCACCACGGGCCAGGGTGGCACCGACCTCTCCGGAAGGGCCAGGGCTGCCGCACTCGGCACTTCAGCAGTGGCACGGCCCGTGTCGAAACGCGGATTTCATCACACCCTCACCCGCCTCAGCTGGTGCCCTGGCAGGGGCCAGAGGGGCCACTGAGCCTGGCCAGGGCCACCGGTGATTCATCCACCGGAGAAACCCGTATGGGCGGTGACGCAGCTGCCACACGCGTGTGGCTCCCGGACACCCCAGGATGGACCCGCAGCCGCCTCCCCCGAGCCGTGAACTGGCCTCTACCCTGACCCAGGCGGGACCCCCGGGTGTGGGGACATGGGGACACCGGCAGAGGCAGGGCTGGATAAGGAAAAGCTTTTCCGGTCCCAGCCCGTGTGTGATGTGCCGGCAGGAACGCGCTGCCGGCTTTGGAGGTCAGAGGAGGCGGCCAAGGGACGTGCCAGAGCCGGGCAGGTGGCGGCTGCAGGTCGCAGGCTGAGGTGGACTGGGATGGTCTGGGCAGGTGCCAGGGTGGGGAGGAAATAAAAGCCAGCAAGGTGGGAATGTCACCCTTGCTCCCAGGGACACCCCAGGCCCTGCAGAGGCCAGAGCCGCCCTTGGCATCGCTGGGAGCTCAGCCAGTGCCAGGTGCATCGTGGACTCTGGCCATCCACAGCCACCCACGGTCACCCATCACCTCCCACCGGCACCGGGGCTCCCGCTCCCCCCGCCCTGAGCCACCGAGCGCAGAGCTGAAACTGGGCCACGGCGAGAAACCGGAGCCGGGCGAGGTGAGGAGGGCGAGGGGCAGGAGCCTGGGGATGGCAGCACTGCGGGGACCTCAGCGGTGGTGGGTGACACGGCGGGCTCTGAGCCCGCGGCTGACCCCGGCTCCTGTCACCCCGGGCACAGCCAACGTGGCAGCGACACTGCCCTGGGTGTCAAAGCCGGTGGCAGCGGCACCCACTGGGCCCTGGGATCCCCGCGGGGACACTGGGGCCAGGACTGTCCCCGGGAGCTGAGCTGGGAGGGCCGGAGCTCCGGGATGGGGGGGAATTATCGGTGCCGGGAGCCGGTGCCGCTCCTCGGGCACAGAGCTCGGCTCCCCCGGTTCTGCGGCCCCACCGGCCCGGTATCACCGGGAGGCCCCGGGAGCGTGACGCGACCTGATTAAAAAGGACGTTTCAAAAACAACGAGACGCAACAACCGGCTGCCATTTCCCGGCCACTTCCTGCGGGGACGGACACACGGGGGGACACGGCACCGGGGTCCCCCGGCCCCGCAGCGCCGCAGCCGGCGGGGACCCCCCGGTTCCTGCGGCAAGGACACCCCCAGGCCCCTCTGGCAGCCCCCCCGCCGGGTCTCCGGGGATCGCTGTCCGCGTCCCCCCGCCGCCGCAGGGGGGTCCCGGTTCCGGAGAGTCGTTGGGATGGGGGGGACACGGACGGGCGGTGCGGGAGCGGCTCCCCCCGAGCTCAGGGATAAGGGTGCGGGGGAACAGCACCGGGAACGGGGCTCGGGCTCCCCGCGGGTCTGGGCCCTTGGCCGCTGCACCGGGAGACGAGCCGGTGGGTCGCTGGGAGCCGGTAACGGAGGAGGAGGAGGAGGAGGAGGAGGGGGGTCACGTCATGGAGCCGGGATGCGCAGGGGGAAGCGGGGAAAAGGACAGCGTCTCACCGAGGTCGGCAAAGCGGAGCGGGGTTCCGCCGCCGCCAGGCCCAAACCGCCGCTACCGACCTCCCCGCCGCCCTCCCCCCGCCGGGGCCGTTAACGGCCCGTTACCGCCCGTTCCCCCTCCTCCTCCGCCGCGACCCCGCACCTGGCAGGCGGCGGCGCGGGGCCGGCTCAGGCGGCGCGGGGCGGGGGGCGGCTCGGCATGGCGCGGCCCCTCCGCCGCACCGGGCCGGCCCGGGGCCCCTCCGCTCCGATGCGCTCCGGTACCGGGCCGGGCCGCGGAGCCGAACCCGCGGCCGCGGCAGGAAGCGCCTCGCGCCGCCGGGCGGTCCCGGGACCGCCCCCGTCCCGTCCCGTCCTTCCCCCCCCCCCCCCCCGTCCCCCCGCACGTCACGGCGGCCGCAGTGGCGTCACCGGGAGCGGCGCCGCCGTGGCGTCACCGGGGGCGGGCGCGCGCCCACGTGGGAGGGGGATCCCCGCCCCCGGCGGGGTCAGGGCGGGGGGAATCCCCACGCGGGGACGCCCCCCTACCCCCGGCTCCGGGACCCCTCGGCTCCCCCCGGGGCTCCCCCACCGCGCACCGGCACCTCCCGGGAACGTCCCTCCCGGTTTCCCCCCCCCGCGCTCCGGCGCTCGCTCCGTTCTCTCCTCGCTCTCCGCAGCCCCGGCTCGACCCCCGAGAACGGCGGCGCACCGGGACCGGGACCCCGGCGGACAGCGGCGCTCCTCGGTTCGGCCGCGGGGACACCGGTCCCCCGCAGCTCCCCCCGGCCCCCGGGATCCCCGGTGACGTCACGCGGCACCGGCCGGGCCGCGCTGCGCAGGGCCCGGGGGCGACACCGGCTCCGGGGGCGGCGGGGGGAGAAGGGGGTCCCGGTGCGGGGGGCTCGTCCCGGTGCGGCCGCAATGGAACTGGGGGGTGGGGGGGGACGGGTGTCCCTTCCCGGTGCGGAGCAGCGGAGCCCGGTGCGGGGGTTCCCCGCCCGGTGGAGGCTCCCGGCGGGTTGGGGAGGTCCCGGTACAGAGCCGGGGGTCCCGGTGCAGCTAGTCCGCTCTCAGGGGGTCCCGGTACAGATCCGGGGGTCCCTGTACAGCCATCCCATCCCCATAGGGAGTCCCCGTGGGTCCCGGTAACCCCGTCCGCGGGTCCCGTCCTGCGCGGTGCGTACCTGGGGGGGCGGCGGGGGCGGCCCGCACCAGCCCCGGTGCCCGCCCGGCCCGGTGCGCTGCGGTGCCGGTGCCGGTGGCGGAGCCGGGCGGGGCGCAGGTGCTCCCGGCCCCGCGTGATGTCAGCGATCGCCGCCGCCCCCTCCGCCACCGGGGCCGCGCCGCCATTTAAAGGGACCGCCGCCCTCCGTGGTGGGGGGGGGATAGCGGGGAACACCGGAACACCCCCCCAAACCGGGGCCGCGCCGCGGGACCCCCGGCTGCCGCCCCCGCGGGGACACCCCCGGGATCCCGCTCCTCCGGGGCGCTGAGCAGAGCCCGTCACCGGAGGGGTCGCTGGCAGAGCAGTGAGCGGGGGGTCGGGAGTTGGGGGTGGTCCCGGTACCCTCGGGGGATGTCCCCCAGCCCCGCACTGGGCGAGGCCGGGCCCGAGCGGCCCCGCGGGACCCCGGGGACAAAGTAGCAGCTGCCGGGGCCTGGCCGGGGCGGCTCTTTGTGCTGCGAAATGGTGGAGCTGGAACTGCGCGGGGGGGGGGACGGGGGGAACGACAGAGGCTGGGACAGACAGACGGACACAGACAGGGCTGGGCAGCGACACAGGAACAGCAGCTGTCAGCCCCCGGGCTGCGCCGGCAGCGGAGAGCCCACGGTGTTCCGGGGAGGGAGGAGGGGCCTCCCCTGCTCCTGAAGGCTCCATGGGACAAAGCAGGACTCTTCCCTCACCTGGGGAGCCCCCGGGCTGGGGGGTCCCTGCACTGCTGAAGCAGCTGAGACAGAACCCAGCACAATCCCCCCGTGGAGGGGATCCTGGGGCCAGGGGGATCCCCAAGAGCTGGGGGGCTCACAGGACTTGGATCCCTCCAGCCCCCTGAGAGCATGAGGCACAGCACACAAAGCCCGTGAACGTTTTCACCGATGTTTTATTGGAAATGTTAAATACTGGGGGTCCGGCCCCAGCGGAGCCGGGGGTGGGGGTGTTCAGGGGGGCTCAGGCGTGTTCCTCTGCCAGCTTCTCTGCCTTGGCCACTGCCTCCTCGATGGGCCCCACCATGTAGAAAGCCTGCTCAGGCAGGTGGTCATATTCACCTGGGGGGACACACGGTGTCAGGGGGCAGTGGGAGGCCCAGCTGGGCTCCCCCAGGACCCCCAGGGGGCTACCTCACCTGCCAGGATCTGCTTGAAGCCCTTGATGGTCTCTTTGAGTGGCACCAACTTGCCCATGTGGCCAGTGAAGACCTCGGCCACCTGGAAGGGCTGGGACAGGAACCGCTGGATCTTGCGGGCACGGGCCACGGTCAGTTTGTCCTCCTCGGACAACTCATCCATACCCAGGATGGCGATGATGTCCTGCAGTGACTTGTAGTCCTGGGGCGGGGGACACAGGAGGTGAGTGGTCAGTGCTGATCCCCCACCCCAGCAGCCCACAGAGAGGGGCTGTCCCAGCCCCCTCACCTGCAGGATCTTCTGCACACCACGAGCCACGTCGTAGTGCTCAGGCCCCACGATGTTGGGGTCCATGATACGGGAGGTGGAGTCCAGGGGGTCCACGGCCGGGTAGATGCCCAGCTCAGCGATGGCACGGGACAACACCGTGGTGGCATCCAAGTGGGCGAAGGTGGTGGCAGGTGCAGGGTCAGTCAAGTCATCAGCCGGCACATAAATAGCCTGGGGACACAGAGGGGAGGGCACAGTCGGTCCCAGGCAGGTGCCACAGCCCCCCTGCAGGACCCTGGCACTGGTCCTGCCCTCACCTGCACGGAGGTGATGGAGCCCTTGCGTGTGGTGGTGATGCGCTCCTGCATGGTGCCCATGTCAGTGGCCAGCGTGGGCTGGTAGCCCACAGCCGAGGGGATTCTGCCCAGCAGGGCTGACACCTGTGAGGGGACAGAGCGTGAGGCACAGAGCGCGAGGGGCTGTGCAGGTGGGGGACAGGTGCAGCCCCCCGTGCCCAGCACAGACCTCGGAGCCGGCCTGGGTGAAGCGGAAGATGTTGTCGATGAAGAGCAGCACGTCCTGACCCTCCTGGTCCCTGAAGTACTCGGCCACCGTCAGCCCCGTCAGGGCCACCCTGGCACGGGCACCCGGGGGCTCGTTCATCTGCCCATAGACCAGGGCGACCTGCGGGTGGGACCCTGGGGTGAGCACGGTGTCACTGCCACGCCTGGCACAACGTCAAGGGACCCAGAACCTCCCCAAGGGATTCAGCACCCCCTCAAGGTCTCTGCACACCTTGGAAGTGGCATCTTTCAGGTTGATGACCCCAGACTCAATCATCTCGTGGTACAAGTCGTTGCCCTCACGGGTCCTCTCGCCCACGCCGGCGAACACTGAGTAACCACCATGGGCCTTGGCCACGTTGTTGATCAGCTCCATGATCAGCACAGTCTTGCCGACACCAGCACCTCCAAACAAACCTGGGAGGAGGGGAAATAAGGGTTCTGCTCAGCCCCAAGCCAGCCTGGCTGCCCCCACGGTCTCCCTTCAGCTCTTTCCTCCTCAGATACAAAAAGCGTTGCTTCAGCAAGCTCAGGAGAACGAAAGTCATGGAGTGAATCATCAGTGAAGGAAAAATTCCCCAGAGGAACTCTTGGAAATCCAAGAGGGACAATCAGGTGCCCACTCCCCAGGCCCACCCCTGCTCTGGGGGGGGGTCACATACCGATTTTGCCCCCCTTGGCATAGGGAGCCAGCAGATCCACGACCTTGATCCCTGTCACCAGGATCTCCTGCTCGACACTCATCTCCACAAACTCAGGGGCCTCGGCGTGGATAGCAGCAAACCTGGAGCAGGAAGAGAAGAGGAAGGGGGTGGGCAGCTGCTCTGACCCCCCCCAGGCCAAGGCCTGGCAAGGGACAGTCCCCACTGTGACCCAGGAGAGCCAGAGCCACCTCCCTGCTCACACCTGGTGTGTTCTCCAGCCCCTCATCACTCACTGTTTGGTCTTGATGGGGCCCCTCTCGTCGATGGGTTCCCCAATTACATTCATGATTCTGCCCAGGGTCTCAGGGCCCACGGGAATGCGGATGGGAGCACCAGAGTCCAGCACCTTCTGTCCCCTCACCAGCCCTTCTGTGCCGTCCATGGCAATGGTGCGCACGGTGTTCTCCCCTGCCGAGGCCCAAGGACAGCACAGTCACCACAGTGTCCTCAGGGTGACTCTGGGGACAGCTGCTGGTGGCTGCCCCAGGCCCTGCCAAGGGGACATTCTGCTGGCAGAAGGACCGAGAGTAGCAGCAGGAATAAAATAGCCCCGAGGAAAATTGAGCCCTGCAAGCCACCGCCCTCGAGCAGCCATTTTCCTCCTCCTCAGATTGAAATCCGTGGCTTCAGCAAGCTCAGGAGAACGAAAGTCATTGGAAACATCATCACAGGAGGACCCCCCTCCCCGTCCCCTCCTTCCCCGTGCCAGCTGCTCACCCAGGTGCTGAGCCACCTCCAACACCAGCCGCGTCTCCCTGCCCTGCACCTCAAGGGCGTTCAGGATGGGGGGCAGCCCCTCGTCGAACTGCACATCCACCACGGCCCCGATGACGGCCACGATGCGGCCGGTGGTGGAGCCGGCCTTGGCGGCAGGGGCAGCCTGGGCGGCATAGTCCCGTCCTGCGGGGGAGAGGGACGAGTCAAGGTCGGCCGGGGCATGGCAGCTCCGAGCTCCGTGGGTCTTGGAGGTGCGGAGACGGGGCTCCCCTGCTGGCCTTGGGGTGTGCCCGAGACCCCTGAACCTCCTTCGGTGTACCCCCTGAACTCCCTTCCTCAGCGCACTCTGGATCCCCACACCCCGCTCGGAGCACCCTTGATGCGCCCAGCACCCCTTGGCCCTTCCGCAATGCACACAGGACCGCTGCACCCCATTTTGGGTGCACCCGCAGCCCCTGCACCCCCTCAGCGCACCCAGGACCCCCGAACCCCCTTCCCTGGGCTCACCCAGGACCCTCTGAACCCCCTTCCCTGGGCTCACTCAGGCCCCCCGAACCCCCTCCTCCGGTACATCCGCAGTCTCTGCAGCCTCAGTGCCCCCCACGCCCATCCCCCAGGGTCGCTGCTCCTCTGCCGCAGCCCATCCCCTCGCCCTGCACGCTTGGCACAGCCCACCCCATCCCGGTAACCGGGGCCTGACCACCGCTACCCCGCGTCCTCCGCCCGCACGGGCCCCAAGGTGACCCCGGCCCGCCCCGCACTCACGCGCCCCGACGGCGACGGCCGGGGCGGCCCCGCGGCCGAGGAGCAGCGGGAGGAGGTCCCGGCCCGCGGTGGCCCCGCGGGGCAGCAGCGGCCGGGCCGCGGCGGCGGCGGCGGCGGCGGAACGACCCGCGAGCCCCAACATGGCGGCGCCGACTGAGCCCCGCGTCTCGCCCGCCCCTCACGGCCCCCGCGGGGCGGGGCCGCCGAGCCGCGCGTCACCGCCGCACCGAGCTCCCATTGGCTGTTCCGCCGAGAGGCGCCGGGCGAATTCGCGCTCCCATTGGTCACACCCATGCGGCGCTCGCTCTATACCGCCTCGCGATTGGGTTTTGGATCCATCCGTCAAAACGCGCTGCGGGCTGATAGGGCAGCGTTGTGGGAAGGGGCGTGTTCTGGGCGAAGGTCAGCGGAAGTGGCGGCGCACGTGTCCCGCGCTTGTCCTTGGGCGGGCGCCGTGACCGCGGCCGAGGCCGCGTCGGCCGCACCGGGCCCGTCTCCGCCTCGTTTGCGTTTTCGCTCTACCCGCGGGGCCGCCCCTCACTGGGCCAGCACCGCCCCGCCCAGACACCGTGTTCGCCTCACGCCCCGTGTCTGACTGTAGTACCCCCAGGGAACGCCCCGCACTGGGCTGTCCCCGCGGTACCGGTTCCTGCTGTCTTCCAGAGACCAAAACGCCACCGCACCACTCCCCTACGGGGACTGGGGACCACTGCACCATTTCTCCCCTACTCCCCAAGGGAAGGGATCCCACTCTCCTGCCTACCCAGGGGAGGGGAACCTGCCCCACTGACTACTCTTGTCCCTAATGGAAGTGAATCACATCCCATGCACACATCCCGGGAAGGAATCCCACCCTACTGACCCCTCCCAGGAGGGGATTTCACTCCCTAGTACCTCCCCAGGGGAGGGGAATCCCACCCCAAGTGCCCCCCCATAGAAGAGGATCCCACCCCACTAACCCCTCCTGCCCCCGCGGAGGTGAGGAATGCACAGGGCCCAGGCCGAAGGAGAGCCAGGGAGTCTTCAACAGTTTATTAGAAAGAATGCAGACATTAAAAAAATCCCAGCTGCTCTGAACATAAATTGAGGTTTTTCAGCCCGGTTCGCAGGCGCCCGCGCGCCCCACGGTCTGTCACTTGCTGCCAAACCCACAGTGCAAATACGATTTGGTCTAAATGTACAGATTGACAAGCAACAATGTACAGCCACTCGCACCCCGGGCGAGGAGGTGGAAAGGTTTGGGGTCACACGGGACCAGGGGCAGGCTCCGGCCACCGGCACCGGTCGGAGCTCTGGGGCCAACATCAAAACGAGGAGAATTTTTTGAAGTTTCCTTTTCAATACAAACTTTTAGTGGAACAGACCTGAAGACACCACAGAGGGATGCGCCTCGCCTGCTGAATTTGGGGAGCCAATGACAGCAGTTTTTGTTCCCGGTACAAATGGACAATTTCAGGCCATGGAAGAGGGGGGGGGAAAATGCTCGTTTACCACTCAGTGTTAATTCAGGGTTCTCCCATTGTAATTTTATCTGCTACGAGGCAAGGAGGCTGTGTAAACTTTATTGCAACTGTTCTGAACGGATTGCCTACACCTCAATTGGGTTGGTTTGGGTTTTATTTTGTTGTTGTTGTTGTTTTTGGAAGTCTGGAAAACGGTTCATGCATAACGTTATTGCCTCTCCTGGCTTTAAGACCGCCCCGTGCCATGGGACACACCTACCATCAGTGAAGCCATTTAAAATGGACTGAAAATGGGTTAAAAGGATGCAGGATCTCCCTTTAGGGCTATCAACTCAGGAATTCTTATCTCAATTATGAAATGTTGTGATGAACTTCTTTCCCCAAAACCCTGAAGACGACAGTTTGCCTTACTCCAGATCCGGCATTTCTAGAAGGGGGAAAAGAGAGAAGAGAATTAGTGGGTTTAGGGCTGGTTTGTGGGTTTTCTATTTTGCTTGGATGGTTTTAAAAAGCTCCCAGGGCACTATTATGTCACAAAGGACACAAGCAAGACGACCTGGCCTCCAACCAAGGAGGTCACGGGGCATTTTGGAGCCTCTGCCCTTCCCCCTGGCTCTTCCCAAGGGAAAGCCGTGCCAGAACCACCCTGAGCACGTGCTGCTCCTAAAGCCAAAGCCTCCCTGGGACTGCAGCTGCCTGGGAAGGTCAAACTGGTATTTGGGGCTTGCATGGAGAGGCTTTCCCAGATTAGATTTGTCTCCCAGGGCTGGCTTTAGCTGGCGGCCAGGACGAACATCTGCTGGCCTTGCCTGAGGCTGGCTCAGAGCCTTCAGCAGGTGTGTGAGGGGAGAACAACAACTACAACAACAACTTACTTTCATCATCACTGTCTGGTGAGTCCTGGAAAGGAGAACAAACAACCTTTAAGTGGAGCAGACAGGTCCTCTACCACCCCCCACCCCGCCACCAGAAAAGAGCTGCAGTTCCCAAATCTGGATTTTGAGGAACTCCAGGTTCCAGAGGACTCATCGAGCTCAGTTTGGCCTCACTGCAGACTCACAACGACCCCCAGTGACTGCAGAGAGACACAGACACCAAACTGGTGTCTCCAGCACCCTCAGCACCACTGAAACGACAGGGAATTGGCTTGTCCAGGTGACATCACCTGTGCAAACAAAGGTTGGGGCTATTACAGCCTTTTTCAGTGCTGAGGGGTGAGTGCAGGACTTCTGAGCCAGCCCTGCAGGTGTTTACTACACCCACATACTCACATCATCTGCCCCATCTACTTCTGGCAAGTCTACGTCGTCGTCTCCTCCCATGTTGTTCATCATCTGCTCAGAGACAGAACAGCCACACTCTGGGGTGAATCCAACCCCACTCTCCACCCAAAACAGTCCTAAACCAACAGCCCCCCCTTGCTTTAACAGATCAGTTGCCCCCATGCAGGAATTACAAGGTGACAGTGTAAAGAAAACCCGGATTCATTCCCTGGCAACTCCCAAAAAACTCCAGGAATTCGTTGCTCCCTACCTCAGAAAAGCGATCAAAATTGGACATGTCTTCATCTGAGTCATCCTCCCAGTCTTTCCAGTTGTTGAAGTCCACACTGAGCCAGTTGAGCTGCACCAACACCAGGAGTTATTTAAGGACAGGGAATTATTTAAGGACAAGGAAGTAACTGGCTGTCAGTTAGAACAGGCAGGTTAACGAGAGCTGCCGTGGGATCAGGAGCAGCAAAGTGACCCAAAACTGCTCCAGAATTTGAACATGACCCAAATATTCACTAAATTAAAAGCCAGGGGAGGCAGCAGATGCCCAGACTCACCTTTGCCCTCTCTTTTGTTAACCTTGGCCATGCCTGACCAGACTCTCCTTTTCGTAAACAACACAAGATGGATCTGTCTGTTCTTTTATGCTTTGATTCCTGAAAAAGACCAAATGTCCACTAGTACCATCAAGGTGACCTCCACCAGGAGCTGCTGACACCCCTCCTTTATCTTCACCTCTTCCCCTTACTCCTTGTCCTGGAAAATACCACCCAGAGAAGCTTTGGTGGATCTGACTTTGAGCTTTTATGTTCTAAGGAGTAATTTTCCCAAAATCTGGGGAGCAACCTAAAGAACAGATGGTATTTTTTAGGATCACAGAACTACAGGATGGTTTGGGTTGGAAAAGACATTAAAAACCAAGTTCCAAACATCTTCCACTAGCCCAGGTTGCTCCAAACATGGTCTTGAACATTTCCAGGGATGGAACATCTGCAATTTCTCTGCTCAACCTGTGCCAGCCCCACATCAGCATCAAGAATTCAGGAAGACTCAGGAATATACTCACATTTGGATCGATATTATTAAAAAGATCGATTTCATTTAAATGTTTAAAGTTATCACTTCCTCCAAGACAACTGAAAGAGAAAAATAAATCAGGATTTAGCCCAAAAACATCTCGTAGAACAAATCTGCTTCTCCTCAGTCCTCCTTAGGCTTGAGATACTCACCTGAACGTGAGTTTGGACTTTTCAAAATTTACATTTACGTCTTTGCTGTCTTCAACACAGAACTCAATAAAGACGTAGTCCCTCCGGTCGTACCACTTTGCAGAGGCAGGCTGCCTGTGGGCACAGCAGGAACACAAGGGCACTGATTTTCACCCAGAAATTCAACCAAAAGAACTTCTTCCTGTGCTTAAAACCTGCCTTTTGAGCTTACTGTTATTCTTTAAAGGTGCTTAAAGCTGAAAAGAGAGAGCAGGAATAAAAAGAAACGATGCATTCGGTGTGGGGAGGAGCCACCGAAATCTGAGACCGAAATAAACGTTTCAGCAGATCAAAATTCTGATAAACTTCAAGATGAGCTACTACAGACTGTGGCAGAGGCTCCACCACCTCCTAATGCAGACTTCAGAGTGGTTTTTGTCATGCTAAGAGTTAAAACCTGAAGTAAAACTACCAAAACCTCCCTTCTTTGGGGCGTATGGATACTATAAAAATGGATTTGCTATGATTAAGACCCAGTTAAGCCAGCACAGGTTGAAGAATCACTGCTCCAACCTCCTTACAACCACCAAGTATTCACACTGGGACTCCCATGCACTTTTGGAATTCTTGTGCCTTTGCACAACCACCTCGAGAAGCAACGGAAAAAAGCCACAGAGCTCTGGACCATGCCCTGTGTTTGCAGTTCCACCCTGCAGAACTCACCTGGAGCAACGTTCCGTGCTCCCTGGAGCGGGGAAAACCACCTGGCTGGGCTCAGACACCTCCTCCCCTCCTTCCAGTCCTTCCCTGGCAACTGAGGCCGAGCCCAGGGAACGCCTGCATTCCAGGAGAACCAAAAGGCCTCCCAGCAGGGCTGTTGCTAAGGCACAGAGGCCACGGGTGTTCCTCACACTCGTTTGTCTTCCCAACATCAGGGAATTGTGGAATGGTTGGGAGGGACCTTTAAAGTGCAGCTCGTGCCGTGGCAGGGACACTTTTCACTAGTTCAAGTTGTTCTAAACCCTGTCCAACCTGGCCTTGGGCACTTCCAGGGATGAGGAATCCTTTGGGAAATCCATTCCAGGGCCTCACCAGCCTCGCAGGAAGGTATTTCACCCCAGTATCCCGTCTTAATCTCCTCTCCATTCCCCCTTTTTCTGCCATTCCTGTGCCCCACCAGCCTCACAGGGAGGGATTTTTTCCCAGCTGATGCCAGGGACCTGCAGTGGGATGAGACAGAAGGCTCTGAGCTGGACAAGGATCTAAACCAAGAAAGCTGGAGTGACACGGCCTGTGACAGCAGCTGCCACCTCACCAAGCCGAGACCCTTTGTGCTGCTCTTTAAGCCAGTATCTGATTAAAAAAAACCTTTTCGGACTGCTTATTAAGGTGACCTTTGCTAAACTTCCAGATCAAGATTCTGACTCATCTTTCATCAACTAATTGTTGCTCCTACTGCTCCCATCCACATTTCCTAGGCATGAACCCAACCACAGCACAGCTCAGCTCCAACTGAACACCAAACCAGCCACCTCTGAGTTCCCCCAGTGCCACAGGTCCTGGACACTCTGGTGCCAGCTCAGGGAAAAGCTGCAGAACGGCCACAATGCCTTGGGCAGCCTCAACACCTTTGGTAGGTGCCACAACACCTGGGCAGAGATCAATGTCCAAGGATTTAATTTCCAAGAGCATAAAACCACGTGGATTCTGAATTGAGCCTTGAGTTTCAGCTGTTCCAGGGGTGATGCTTCCCCTCACAGCAGCATTTCAAGGAATGTTAATTCTCACCTGATTCAGGTGAAGCTCAGCAGCAGAGCAGCAATTTTCTTACTGTGGTATTTTTAAACCTTTCTTGGACACAGACTTCCTCTTTTAACGGGGAATGAAAGACTCTCAAGAGGAAAGGAGGATGAGAAAGGCCCTGCTCTGTGCTGGGAGACAAAACCCCCAGCGTGGGGCACTCTGAACGTTGCTCCAGCCCCGTTATCCAACAGAAATCTCAGTGTCCCTGCCCTGATGACGCAGGGGCTGAATGGTGTTAACACTTCCCAGTTCTCAATGTCAATGGAGACATCTCCAGCCTTCCCAGGGAGCTGCAGGCGTCGGCCGTGACCTCGGCATCTCCACCAGGATTTGAGGCACCAACAAAACACAGAGCACTCCCAGAAACGCCACTCAGCTCAAGGCAACACACACACACACATCTGAGCTGCAGAGCAGCGAGATCCCAGAGAAGTTTTACTGGGCTATAATTCACGTTTCTGAACCTAAACCTGCGCTGCTTTCCCGGGAATTCACCCTGAGCTGGAGCTGCCTCTCCTCCTTTTATCAGCTTTTCCAATCTCAACCTCCCAGGGGGAGGAGGGAAACCTCCCTGTGAGCTTCAGTCAGGACTCACCCGTTCCAACCAGTAACACAGGACCCGCCGGAGAGTTGGGATGAGGCGGAAGCTGCAGTTGCTTTGTGTCTCCTGCCCACACGGAGATTCCCAGGAGACAACCACAGGCGGCAGCAGCCCGTGGGGAGCCGTGCACGTGCTCCCAGTGTTCCCACACACCCACGGAAAATCTCCTCTCCCAGGCACTGACCCACCACCTGTTACACAGCTCCAAACTGCTCACCCAAATCCTGAGGGAGCTCAGCCTCCTGCTGAGGGCATTTTGGTTCTCCAGCACTCCCCTGGGATTTGGAAAAGGGAATTTAAATGCGCTCCACTGTGGTGAGGATTTCCTCTGTCCCATCCACCTGTGTTTTGGGGACTTCCTGAGCAGCCACTGCCACCCCCACAGCTCCTGTGGCTCTTCCAGTCCCCACATTCTGATGGAAATGGTTATTCCAGCGCTGTGGAACAGGTTCTAGAAGCTTCCCAGCAGCACTGATGGGCAACGTGGAGGCCTCAAGGCTCTGCCTGATCCACGGGGGCTCTGTTGGATATCCCTGGATATATCCTGGTCTCTGGCACAGCAGCAGCTTCTGACACGCTGAACTCACCAGTGGAATCTCAAATCTCCCCATTTGTGGCACTGAGGAAGTTTCCAAACCTGTTCTTGTGTTCTCTGTCTGTATCCCGTGCCTATGGAATCCCATCTTTGTCTCCTGCAAGTATCCTGACAGTTCCTACAGCTCGAGGATGCTGCAGGAGCCAGATCCTCAACAAGATTTTTGCCTCCCAGACAGTAATAAAACCTGTTTTACAAAATGACTTTTCCTTTCATTTATACACCCTGGAAAGGTACTTTTTTTCCCCTTAAAAAACCCCTCATTTTAGATTTTAGGTGATTCTGTGCAGATGCAGCAGCGCTGCACTTTCAGGATGATGAAATCTACAGAAATTACACAAAAAAACCCTCCAACTTGATCACAGTTGTCTCACTTTCACTCACGTTAAGATGAAGCACCTGCACTGTTCAGGATTTCAGAATGAAAGTAAAAGCCTGGCTACAGGCAAGGGACCAAAAAGCACCAGTCCCTAATGGTTAATGCTGTCCTCAGACTGAATTCCTGACAAAACCAAACCTCAGGAAGTGCTACTGCCTGCAGTCCTTCCAGCCAGACATGTGGAGGTCACTGAACCATGGAATGGTTTGGGTTGGAAGGGACCTTGAAGCTCATTCATCCTTCCCCCTGCCATGCACAGGGACACCTCCAGCTAGCCCAGGCTGCTCCAAGCCCTGTCCAACCTGGCCTTGGACACCTCCAGGGATGAGGCATCCCCTGGAAAACCCATTCCAGTGCCTCACTTCCCTTAGAGGGAGGAGATTGTTTCGCCAATATCCCACTTAACCCTTCTCTCTGGCAGTTGGAAGCTATTTTCCCTTGTCCTGCCACTGGAGATGTGGGAATGCTGCCTGCAGCTCCCAGGGCAGTGCATTTCTTCTTTCCTAACCAGTTTTTCCCTCCTGAGTATCACCCTTCACTCGGAAAACTCGGGCTTTTCTTTCCTGAGCACCACGAGGGAACACTCACGTCGAGCAGAGCTCTTCCACGAGCTGGTTTCGGGTCACTGAAGCGATCCCGAGAGAATTCCAAGGAAGGAGGTTAATTAGGGCTCCCTGACACGGCAGCCCGAGCATCTGGGAGCGCGGGATTCCGCTCGGGATGCACGTGGAGAGGAGATCCAGCAGCTCACCTGCACCGGGCAGAGCAGCACCACGGCTGCCCCGGGGCTTTCCATGTGCTTCCGCCCCCTCCTGAGGGGCCTTTTCGCTATTCCTCGGTTTTTCATGGGATTCTGGAATGGTTTGGGTTGGAAAGGACCTTAAAGTCCATCTCGTTCCACACCACCTTCCACCAGACCAGGCTGTTCCGAGCCCTGTCCAGCCCGGCCTTGGACACTTTCAGGGACAGCGCCAAACCCAGGGATGGATTTTTACGTGGAAAATTAGAAGTTTACAAAGAGATTCGCTCGCCTGCACGCTCTGGATGCTTCCACGCGTTACTTACCGGGAGCTTTCCGCGGTTTCAGCCGCCACACCTCGGCGGGCGCCGGTGACCACGGACACACCGAGAAACGCGCAACACCCCGCCAACACCCCCCACCACCCGCGCAGCCCCATTCATTCCACGGAGCCCGGAGCGGGCACGGCAGATCCCGCCCGCATCGCGGTGCCGAGCCAGTAACCGGGGCCGGCGGCCGAACCGGGGCGCTCCGCCCTCAGCCGGTAACCGGGGCCGGGCTCAGCCGATAAGCGGGGCCGGGCGCACCGGCGCGGCCCGCCCAAGGTCAGCACGCGTGGGGAGGCCGCGCTCGGCGGTGCCCGGGCGGTTCCCGCGGTAGCGCCCGCGGCCCGGCGGGGCCTGGCGGGGCCTGCCCGCGCCGCTCCCACCCCCGGGCCTCACATGGCGGATGGCGACGGCTGTGGCGGGCGCTCCTGCGGGCTGCGGGTCGGGCTCCCGGCGGTTGTCGCGGGCCGTGCGGGCGGCGCGGTCGCGGTCGGGCGGTGCCGGGAGGGCTCCGGGGGTTCCGGCGGAGGCTCCGGTGGCTCCGGGCGGGCTCGGGGCTCGGCGCGGCCTCGCTCCCACAATGCCCCGCGCGCGCTCGGCCCGTGGTGACGCAGCAAAATCCCCGCGCCCCGCGCGCGCCGCCTCCTCCCGCCGCCGCCACTGCGCGTGCGCGGCTCCCCCCGGCGCGCGCCCCCGCCCCACGCGCGCCCCCGCCCGCCGCCCTTCCAGCAGCTTCTCGCCGCGCATGCGCACTGCGGCCCGGTGACTGGGGGAGCTGCGGAGAGGGAAGGGGACCCCCGCGACCACCGCCACTGTCCTTGTGCTGCTGTTCCCTGGGAGCAGAGCCCGACCCCACCCGGCTCCACTCTCCCGTCAGGGAGTTGGGGGGTGAAAAGGTCCCTCCTGAGGCTCCTTTTCTCCAGGCTGAGCCCCTTTCCCAGCTCCCTCAGGACTCCTCCAGACCCTGCTCCTGCTGCTCCAGCCCTGCCCCAGCTCTGGCCACGCTCCAGCCCCTCTGTGACCCCTCAATGTCTCAGCACTGCACCCAGCACTGGAGGGGCCTCAGCAGTGCCAGCACAGGGGGACAATCCCTGTCCCCATGGCTGGGACAGCCCAGGTGCCATCCTGGGCACATCTGGGCTCGTGTCCAGCCGCTGGCACCAGCAACCCCAGGGTCTTTCCGAGTCCCTCTTCCCTGAAGCTGGAGTGTTCCATGGGGTTGGTGGTGCCTTGCTGACCCACTGGCCTCAGCCCATGGATCCATCCTGTCCAGGTGGCGCTGCAGAGCTTCGTGCCTTCCAGCAGATCAATATCCCATCCAAGCTGGTGTCATCCACAAACGAACCCTTTAATCCTCCCCTCAGCCAGATCATGGATAAAGACATTACACAGGGCTGTCCCTGACGTGGCCACCACCAGGACACAGCCCAGTTCCCCACCACCCTGTGGGCCCAGCCACCAGCCAGGTTTGAACCCCAAAGAGTGCACCTGTCCCAAGGTCTGTACTGGAGTCCACAGCCTTTCCCTCATCCATGATTCCCCATTACTGCCTGATGCAGGGAAGTGAGGAGCCCCCCTGAAGCGGACCCTGAGGGGATGAAGGGGTGACTCTGCGGCTGACTGAGGCTGGCCCGGGCTCCTGTCCAGCCAGGCTCTGGGACAGGAAGGAAAGGAGGGAACGGGCAGGTGGTGTTCCAGGACGGGGTATCGGCGCCGGGATCTTCCTGGGAGGAAGGCTCCACCCTGGGGCCACGACTCTCAGGGAAGGGCAGGCAGCAAAGCACCACCAGAGCAGCAGTTTCACCAACAATAAGCCACAACTTTTATTAACCGATAGAAATAGTACAAATTTTAAATTTGGTTGTATTTTACTCTTCTCTGAAACACCAAAAAAGGCTCCTCCCTTCGGCGGCTACATCGTCAGCTCCTGTGGGGAGAACAGGAGTCAGGAGGCAGCCCAGAGCTAGCAGCTCTCCCCAGGGACCCCCCCAAACCTGCTGCCCCCCAACACTCACCATTATCGCGTTTACAATGTCGTTACTGTTGTTCTTGAGGGCTCGCACAGCCTTTGCCCGCGACACGTTCGCCTGCGACATCACCAGCTCAATGTCTTTCACCTCCACACCGGTTTCGTCAACCTGAAGGAGAAACAGAGCCCGGGATTGGTGCCAGTTCCAGGCCTGGCACGGGCTGGGATTGTCTGGATTGGAAGCCAGGAGGCCAGGTCTGCACTCTAAACACCCCCAGGGTAGGACCCTGTGCTCTCCCTTTGCCATCACGGCAGAAACGCAGATGAAGGAGAAGAATCCAGGGATTAACCCAAACCACGGCCCCACAGAGAGGCTGGGGAAGGCGTTACCTCCTCTTCCTCGCTCTCCTCCTGCACGGTGGGGGTCTGTGTGTTTTCCTGGATGTTGGAAACAGGTTCTCCTTGTACTTTGAACTTTTCGGCGGCCGCCAGCTGAGCCTGCTGGGACAGGTCTTCGATCTGCAGGAGGGAAGGAAAGGAGCAGTGAGGCCAGTCCTGGGCAGTGCCAGCACATTCCCTGGCAGGAGCCACACAGGTGACAGGAAGGAACCCTGGCACAGTGTCCTGCTGGCTCCAGGGTGGGCTCACCTTGGCCTCGCCGAAGACGATGTAGGTGTCTGATGCTGGGCTCTTGTACACGTCTGGCTTTGTGATGACAAAGAGGATGTTCTTGGATTTCCGGATGGTGACTCTGGTGACTCCTGTCACCTGGCGAAGGCCCAGTTTGGACATTGCCTGAAAAACACCAGGGAAAGGTCAGTGCCACTCCTCTCTCCGAAGTTCCAGATCCAACATTTGCTGCATGGATACACATGGAAATGTTCATCTGCTGCCACAGAGCAGCGCTCCTGGGTGTCACCTGGAGGGAACACTCCAATCTCAGGACTGGTGAGATCCCCAGCATGACTCTGAGCCCTGGGGCTGTTCAGCAGGGACAGGTGAAGCCTCACCTTCCGAGCTTTCTTCTCGCTCCGGCTCTGTTTTGCTTTGCTGACGGGTTCTTCATCTATTTCGGCTGCTGCCGCGAGCTGCAGGGAGGGAAAACCAGAGAGACCCATGACAATCCTGAGGTGACACCACAGGGACTCTGATCCACCACGGATGGCGTGTGCCACCTGCCCTACCTGTGCCTGCTGCGTCGTGGCCTGTGTGGAGTCCTGCTCTTCGAGCTCTGGTACGGATTCATCGCTGTCGGACTCTGTGCCAGACCCTGCAGAGACACACACCCCTCACTCTTCTCATCTCAGGTAGGTCCAGAGGACACAGCCTTTGCTGCTGGTTCCCAGTGCAGCCACCAGTCAGCCCAGTTAGGTGGTGGATGAAGCATTCCCTGCACTCTGAATGCCATCAGAAGCTGGCACTGTACCCCAAATGCCATCAGCAGGGTGGTACAATGGGTCCTCAGCCTCTCCCCATGGTGGGAGCTGGGTGCCAGAGCCCCACAGGTGCTCAGAGGCTCTGGAATGAATCCCAAGGCACCTCCAGCCTGGGGCACTAGCTCGAGGAGGAGGTAGGTGGCACTCCCAGGGTGCTGAAGTGGCAGCAGCCAAGTGTGACACAGCTCCTTTTGACTCTCCTCAAACCCAGAGCTGACACACAGCACTGAGCCCCTACTCACTGAGCCCTCAGGGCTGCTGCACATCCGTGGCTTCACTACAAGGATGATCTGGGATAATCCTGAACCCCGCTCAGGGAACAGCACCTCTGGGTGCCTGAAGGGCCACCAGCTGGAATGCCACCACCACTTGTGACCCACAGCACCGACCATGCCAGTTATCAAAGCAGAGTCAGGTATCCCCAACCTCAGAGGCCGGAGGTCACCTGGAGGTGACTGTGATGCTCCCGTGCAGCCATTACCTGGATTCTTTCTTGCTTCCTGCTCTGGGAAGGGCCTCTGTGCCCATGGCCCACAGGAGCCCTGGCAAAGCTCTCTGCAGGTGTCAGGGCGTGCCCAGCGTTCCCAACACTTCAGGCAGAGTGTGGGGACAACGCAGTTTGTCACCAGCGTTGCCCACAGCCCTCCTTCCACCGCCAACCGGACACGGGGACACCACGTGGACACCACACACAGCAGGGACAGGCACGTGTGGCAGCTCCTCCAGTGTGAAGCCAGCTCAGCTCGCAGTGCCCATGCCACAAACCACACCGTGCTCCGTGCCCGAGGACACGCGTTAGTGACTTGGGGACCGTGCCGAGCCCCGTCCCTCCTCCCTGCGGCCCGAGCTCACCGCCTGCTCGGCTCGCTCTATCCCCACACACCAGGGGAGCCCAGGGCAGGGGTTAGTATCCCGTGGGCAGCCAGTGACACTCCATGCACACGGCAAACCGCGGCCGCAAATACCCTTGTCATTCTTGAGGACGGGCTGCGGCGCCAGCGGGGCCGGGACCGCCGCGGGCGGGGACAGCTCCAGCAGCACGGGCGGCTCGGGGGGGAGCAGAGGTGGCAGGTCCTCGTCCTCAGCGCTCAGCGGGGCCTTCGAGGGAGGTTTGGGCTGGGGAGGGCAAGGCTTGGCCGCCTTGTTATTGGTGAGGGGTTGCTGCTTTTTGGGAGAGGGAGCAGAGACGGGACGGGTGGTGTCGGCTTTTGCAGGAGTTGGGGGCTTTGGAGGGGCACCAGAAACACCCGTGGCTGGAGCAGGAGCTGTGGCTGGAGCTGCAGGGGTTGGAGTGGCCTTAACGGGGCTCTTTGGAGGTGCCTTGGCCTCAGCAGGGCTTTTTGAGGGTCCTTTGGCTGCAGCAGGGGTGGCTGGAGAGGGAGTGGCTTTGACAGGGCTTTTTGAGGGTGCCTTGGCCTCAGCAGGGGTAGATGGAGCTGGGGTGGCTTTAACAGGGCTCTTTGGGGGTGCCTTGGCCTCAGTAGGGCTTTTTGAAGGTCCTTTGGCTGCAGCAGGGGCCACTGGAGCTGGGGTGGCTTTGACAGGGCTCTTTGGGGGTGTTTTGGCTGCTGAGGGGGCACCAGGAGCTGGGGTGGCTGTAACAGGGCTCTTGGGAGGCACTTGGGCAGGAGCCAGAGGAGTTTTGGCCTCACCAGGGGCTGCTGGAGCTGGGGTGGCTTTGGCAGGGCTCTTTGGGGGTGCCTTGGCCTCAGCAGGGGCAGCTTTGGCAGGGCTCTTTGGGGGTGCTTTGGGCTCTGCAGGGGCTGCTGGACTTGGGGTGGTTTGGGCAGGGCTCTTTGGGGGTGTTTTGGCCTCAGCTGCAGGGACTGGGGGGGCTGCTTTGACAGGGCTTTCAGGGGTGGCTTTGGCCTCAGCAGGAGCAGCCTTGACAGGACTCTTTGGGGGTGCCTTGGCCTCAGCAGGGGCAGCTTTGGCAGGGCTCTTTGGGGGTGCTTTAGCCTCAGCAGGGGCTGCTGGACTTGGGGTAGATTTGGCAGGGCTCTTTGGCGGTGCCTTGGCCTCAGCAGGGGCAGCTGGAGCTGAAGGTGCTGCTGGAGCCACAGGAGCAGAAGGGGAGGTGACAGGGCTGCCCTTGGGAGACTTTTTAGCTCCTCCAGGGGAAGCTGGAGCTGGGGCGGCTTTGACAGGGCTCTTTGGGGGTGCCTTGTCCTCAGTGGGGCTGGCTTTGACAGGGCTCTTTGGGGGTGCCTTGTCCTCAGTGGGGCTGGCTTTGACAGGGCTCTTTGGGGGTGCCTTGTCCTCAGTGGGGCTGGCTTTGACAGGGCTTTTTGGGGGTGCCTTGTCCTCAGTGGGGCTGGCTTTGACAGGGCTTTTTGGGGGTGCCTTGTCCTCAGTGGGGCTGGCTTTGACAGGACTTTTTGGGGGTGCCTTGTCCTCAGTGGGGCTGGCTTTGACAGGACTTTTTGGGGGTGCCTTGTCCTCAGTGGGGCTGGCTTTGACAGGACTTTTTGGGGGTGCCTTGTCCTCAGTGGGGCTGGCTTTGACAGGACTTTTGGGGGTGCCTTGTCCTCAGTGGGGCTGGCTTTGACAGGACTTTTTGGGGGTGCCTTGTCCTCAGTGGGGCTGGCTTTGACAGGACTTTTTGGGGGTGCCTTGTCCTCAGTGGGGCTGGCTTTGACAGGGCTTTTTGGGGGTGCTTTGTCCTCAGTGGGGCTGGCTTTGACAGGGCTTTTTGGGGGTGTCTTGTCCTCAGTGGGGCTGGCTTTGACAGGGCTCTTTGGGGGTGCCTTGTCCTCAGTGGGGCTGGCTTTCACAGGGCTTTTTGGGGGTGCTTTGTCCTCAGTGGGGCTGGCTTTGACAGGGCTCTTTGGGGGTGTTTTGGCTGCTGGGGGGGCAGCTGGAGCTGGGGTGGCAGGAGCTGGGGGAGCAGCAACAGGGCTCTTTGGAGCAGTTTTGGCTGCAGGTGGGGTGGCTGGAGCTGGGATGGGGGGAGTTGGAGCTGCAGCTGAGGCAGCAACAGAACCCTTGGGAGCAGCTTTGGCTGAGGGAGGGGCAGCTGGAGAGGGTGGAGCTGCCACCGGCAGTGTGACAGGGACAGAGGGGGCAGTGACAGGGCTCCCAGGAGCTGCTTTGGCTGCAGGAGGGGTGGCTGGAGCTGCCACGGTCGGTGTGACAGGGGAGGCAGGAGGTGTTTTAGGTGCAGGAGGGGTGGCCAGAGGTGCCATGGGCGGTGTGACAGGGACAGAGGGGGCAGCTGGGGCAGTGACCGGGCTCCCAGGAGCTGCTTTGGCCACAGGAGGGGTGGCTGGAGCTGCCATGGCTGGTGTGGCCACAGGTGAGATGGCTGGAGCTGCCATGGCTGGTGTGACAGCGGCAGCAGGAGGTGTTTTAGGTGCAGGAGGAGTGGTCAGAGGTGCCACAGGTGCTGTGACAGGGAGGCAGCTGGCAGAGGGGACAACAGGCACAGCAGTTGCTGCTGGGAACACAGGGCTGGCTGGAGGCCCTGGGACAGAGATGGCAGCTCCCAGTGCAGGTGTGGACAAGGCAGGAGCCACCGGGGCTGCTGCAGCCACAGGTGCTGCCCGAGGGGCTGGGCTCCCAGGAGGGGTCCTGGCTACTGAGGGAGGGACAGGGTGTCCCACAGCTGGGACCACCGGGGCAGGGCCCATGGGACAGGCCTTGGAAACAGAAGGAGCAACTGGGACCAGTGGTGAGACTGGGGCACCAGGGGCTGGGCACGGTGGGGCAGCAGCAGGATGCCCAGGGGACATCCCAGCTGGCAGCAGAGGGATAGGGGGTGACAAGGGAGCTTTGGGGGCAGCCAGGAAGACAGGGGGAGAGATGGCACCGACCAGGGCTGGAGTTGGAGCTGGGGCTCGGGGAGAGGCTGGAACAGAAGCAGGAATTCCAGGAGACACCGGGACTGTGGGAAGTGGGGGTGACCCCGGGCTCTGGGGACACACTGCCACGGTGGGAGCAGGCAGCAAACTGGGAGACACTGGTGGGGGAGATGCCAGAAGGGGACGGGATGGGGGAGGTAGGAGAGGAGCTGGGGCTGGGGCTGCTCCAGAGGTGGGAAGTGGGGCCAGGGGTGCAGCTCCCACAGAGGCAGCAGCAGGAGCAGTTTTCATGGGAGAGGTGAGAGCAGCTGGGAGAGAACTGGGGCTCACTGGGGAGGCAGAAGGGGCCACTGTCACTGCAGCAGAAGCAGCAGCCAGGCCGGGTGACACTGGAGCTGGGAATCCTGGAGACACTGGGCTAACTGGGGCAGGCCCTGGAGATCCTGGGGCTGCAAAACCCACCGGGGCCTGCGGAGCTGCAGGAGGGGCAGTGGTGACTGGGCCTGGCAAAGCCGGGGCAGGGGGCTGGGGGGGCACAGAGAACACGGGGATGGCTGCAGCTGGGACCACGGGAGGGGACACGGGGCCTGGGGGCCCCGGCAGAGCCGTGGCAGCGCTGGGTGGCTGCGCTGGGACAGCCTGGGCGGATGGAGATGGAGTCAGAGGTGGGGAATGAGCAGCATGAAGAACAGCTAAAGGAGAGAAACAGAGTGAGCCATGAGAGGAGGGAGGGAGAAAAGGAGAGGAGGAGAGACAGGGAGGGGACAGGCAGCCAGCCTTGGCCTTCCCCTGGCCTCTGTGCCTGGCTTCTGGCCCAGCAAGCACTGCCTGGCCTGCCAGGGTCAGCACGGACCAGGACGTTCATCCCCTTCTAAAACACAGATTTTCCCAAGAGCCCTGGAACGGCAGGAGGCACTCCCTGAACCATCAGGAAGGCCCAGCAGGCCCAGAGATCCAGCTCTGCCCTACCAAAGTGGCTGTCACAACCTCTGTTGAGCCCCAGAGGTCTGGCAGGACCCCCAGGGCCTGGGGTCACCCTCAGGGCTGCTGGGAGCATGGGGGAACAAAGACCCACCTGACAAGAGGATGGAAAAGTCAAATATAACCCACTGGCACATGGAATTACTCCTGGAGTGCCCTAGGAGTCCCCTCCCTCCAGCCATGGGTGACATGGGCAGGTGCCCTGAAGGCACAATATGGGGGTGGTGAGGCCAGGCCCACCAGTGCCCCCCACTTCCCTGGAAGCTGTTAGGGTTAATGGAACTGCAACCCCCAGAATGGCACACGCTGGTTAATGCGGCACACGAGGGGTTACAGGAGGGTCCCGAGTACCTGGAGCAGGGATGGGAGCAGGAACTGGGGCAGCTGGAGCTGAACGGGGAGAACAACAGTTTATTAAGGCAAATCCCTCTGACCAGGAGCAGCTTCCAGCTCCCCAGCCAGGTCCAGAGAGCCTGGAGAGGGTCTGGCCATTCCCAAAGGCATTCCCAACATCATGCCCAGCTGGTGATCCAAGGGCACTGCTCAGACCATGACAGGGCTGAGCTTCCAGCTCCTGAGGCAGAGCTGAGAGCCTGGAGAGAGCCCTGACATTGCCAATGAAATCCCCAATGCCAACCACCAGTCAAAGGTTGAAGAAGAAACCATGAGGACACATTTAGGGAACAAACCATGAGGACACAGCTTCCAGCCCCTGAGGCAGAGCTGAGAGCCTGGAGAGAGCCCTGACATTGCCAAAATCATTCCCAGCACTCGCTGGAGCTCCAAGGGCAGCACTGAGGGAAGAGCAGGGAGGGCAGTGCTGGTCCAACCGGTGCTGCTGGATGGGAGAGCAGAACCGGCCCGGCCGCGGTGCCGCCCCTGGGCAGCACCTCCCGGCACAGCCCCGGGAGCTGCAGAGCCCAAATCCAGCCCCACGCCATGGATCCTGTCCCTGCCAGGTGCTGTGTCCCTGTCCCACCCCGGGATCAGGGTCACGCTCGTGCCCAGGTCTCGCTGTCACGCAGGGAATGACATCCCTGTCTCTGCTCCAGGAATGAGGTCCTGAAAGATGCTTTTAATGCCATGGTTTATCCTGAACCACGGCACTGTGGGAAGCACGGGGAGGCCTGGAGCTGGACATCAGTGCCAGCGGGTGGCAGGACACTTCCTGCTCCAGGGAACGTCCTGGTGCCTCTGAAAGGAGCAACAAGTCCTGCCAAGGGCTGCGCTGGGCCTGGGCCCGTCACAGAACAGGCTGTGCACAGCCACCCTCTCCAGAACAATTCTTTATCCCTGCCTGCTCTCCCTGTTCCTTCGCTGGCACCATCTGACCACATTCCTGATAAACACAATCATTCCTGCTTGTTGCTTCTCCCCCACAGCCCCACCTTTCCTTGGTCCCTTCTCAAACATCACCAAGCCAAAGGATTCCCCAAACCCACGGGACTTTTAACGGATGCTCAAACCACCTGGGTGGCAGAGCCTGCCCAAAGCCCCTCTGGATCTGCGTGCACCAGCCCCATCTCCAGGGTTTTTCCAGGGACCAGCTGACCTCCATGGAACAAGAGGAAAATCCAAGGAGTTGCCTGAGGAATCCCGTGACACCATCAGAGACTTGAGAGCAGCAGAACTTTGGTAGTTGTCAGCTGAGAGGGACAGAAGAGCCATTCCAGAGAAGGGGCCCCCAACAAGAATTCCAGCTACGCTGGGAGGGATAAGGAGCTCAGCAGCTCCCTGGGAATCATCAGTGCAGCTGTCACAGCAACAGCCATCACTCAGCTCCCTGCTTGTGTCCCCTCTCTGTCACCAACCTTCGTGGTCCCCCAATGGGACAGTGCTCAAACCCAATGAGAAACCCCCAATCTAACAGGGCAGACCTTCAAAAATCAGTAAAAGACCCCCAAATCCAAAGGGACAGACCCCAAATCCAACAAGGCAGACCCCCAATCTACTGGAAGACCCCCAAATCCAACAGCAGAACCCTGTTCAACCCTCGTGCCCTGACCAGCCCTCTCAGATCAGGTGACAACATCCACTCATGGAGCAGACCCAAAATCCAATGGGAGACCGCCGAACCCAGCAGGAAAAACCCCCAAAATCACACGGGACAGACCCCCAAATCCAACACCCCGGCCTGGCTATGGCTGCTTCCCTCCCACTCCCACCCGTAACCAGGGACCACCCAAACCAGTCTCTGAGCTGTCCCCGTGATTTCGGGACACGAGGCGTCCCCACTCCCATGACTCCAGTCACGTTCCCTATGGGATAGCCCGCGAGTTTTGGGTGGGAAAACACAAAACCGGCCCGGTTTGTTTTGGCCACAGCACGAGGACACGGAGAAACCACGGAATGGACACCTCAAAACCCCCGCGGCGGAGGTGACAAAACTGGAACCGGGGTCACACAACCCCCGCCGACACCGGGTCCTGGCCCACCGGGCGAGCCCCGTCTCTCCCTCCCGGTGAGGGGATCCCGGGAATCACCCCCAAAACCGCCCCACAGCACCCCTCGGTCTCACCTGTCTCTGCCTGCGGCTGCGGCAGCTCCTGCTCCGTGGCCGGGACGGTTTCTGTGGCTTCGCCGGGCATTTCTAAGGGAATGGACAAACCAACAGGCCCGGGCTCGCCGGGGCTCCAGGACAACCCGGGGGCGACCACCGAGAACTCGTCCTTCCCACCCCGCTCGGACACCGCGCGCCTCCCACTACCGCGAAAATCTACCAAGACAACTCGGCCGCACGACACAGGCAGAGCTCGAGTCCAGTCCCGGTCCCGGTCAGGGGCCTAGGCCGCCTCCTCCCCCCCACCGCCGGTACGCGGGGCCGCCCCCTCTGCCCTGCCCGGCGGGCCCACGACTCCATCGATGGCCTCAACCGGGTCCTCCCGGCCACCCGCTCGTCCCGCTATCGGCGAGCGGCGCCCTAAGCGGCGGATGGCGGTGGATGCCAGCGGATGGCGGCGCGGGACTCACTGTGCGGGGAGCGGGTTCCAAGATGGCGGCGGAAAGAGACCGAGAGGGCAGCGCGACTTCCGGGAGCACGAGACTTCCGGGGCAGGGGGAGAGTCCAGCAACACGGTCCGGCCCGGCCACTATGGCCGCGCTCCGGCGTTCCGGGGTCTGTTCGGGCCCCCACCGTGGGTGCGGGGGGCGCCCCGGGGTGCGGGTTGGGATCCCCCGGGCTGGGGTGGGACCCCCGTGGGAACGTGGCGAGGAGACCTCCGGGTGAGGGATGAGATGCTGTGAATGCCGAGCCTGGTTTCAACCGGTGGGGCAGGGATTCCTGGGGCTGGCAGAGACTCCAAAGGCAGGGGTTCCAGAAGAGTTAGGGGGTCAGCGGTCCAGGCAGGGTTAGGGGGTCAGGGCAGGGCTAGGGGGTCAGGGCAGGGTCCAGGCAGGGTTAGGGGGTCAGGGCAGGGTCCAGGCAGGGTTAGGGGGTCAGGGCAGGGCTAGGGGGTCAGGGCAGGGTTAGGGGGTCAGGGCAGGGGGTCCAGACAGGGTTAGGGGGTCAGGGATCCAGGCAGGATTAGGGGATCAGTGCAGGGGGTGTAGGGTTAGAGGGTCAGGGCAGGTCCAGGCAAGATCTGGGGGGCAGGGCAGGGAGTTCAGGCAGGGCTCAGAGCAGGGTGTCCAGGCAGGGTTAAGGGGTCAGAGCAGGGTCCACGCAGAGTTAGGGTGTCAGGGCAGATCCAGGCAGGGTTAGGGGGTCAGGGCAGGGGTCAGGGCAGGGGGTCCAGGCAGGGCTCAGAGCAGGGGTCCAGGCAGGGTTAGGGGATCAGGGCAGGGGGTCTAGGCAGGATTAGGGGGGTCCGAACAGAGGGTCTAGGGTTGGTTAGGGGGTCAGGGCAGGGTCCAGGCAGGGTTAGGGGGTCAGGGCAGGATTGGGGGGTCAGGGCAGGGGGTCCAAGCAGGACTCAGAGAAGGAGTCCAGGCAGGGTTAGGGGATCAGAGAAGGGTGTCCAGGCAGGGTCAGAGGGTCAGGGCAGGGTTAGGGGGTCAGGACAGGGGTCCAGGGGACTGGGGGCAGTGACCCCACAGTGCAGAGCAGCGTCTCCCTCCCCTGACTCCCCCCCACAGGGAGGGGACCCCCACCCATCTCAGCACATCCCGGTCACAGCACAGGGGTGACCAGAAACATTTAATGGTCTTTGAGTAGAAAACAGTACAAAAGGTACAAAAACTGGGGAAAGGGCAGGGAGCCCGTGTGGTTTGGCTGCTCCAAGGCACTGGGACCCCCATGGCCAGGGGAGGTGACAGTGACAAGATGTGACACTGGCAGTTGGTCCCTCAGCGTCAAGGCCTCAGAAATCTCCTTGCAGATCTGTGAAGAGGAGAAATGGGAAGTTTTTTTCCAGGCAAAGGAAAGCTGTCACAGCCAACAGCCATCACTCAGCTCCCTCTTGGTGTCCCCTCTTTGTCACCAACCCTCGTGGGCCCAAATCCAATGGGACAGACCCAAAATCCAATGATACAGACCCAAAATCCAACAGGTCGGACCCTCAAATCCAACAGGAGACCCCCAAATCTGTTATCAGAGCCAGAAGGCCCCACTTGGGGTCCTTTTTGGGGGCACTCACCGCTCTGACGGATTTTCTCTCCCCGCCGGGCATTTTCCATCCCCTCCACGAACTGCTCAAAGACCCTCACATAAGGGGCCAGGCTCGTCTTCTTATAGTCTGGAGGGTTTGGGGAGTGGACAGGGGCAGGAGTGGGTGCTGGGGATCCCCAAAACCCCAGCCTTGACCCCCAAAACCCCACTCCTGACCCCCAAATTTCAGCCTTGACCCCCACACCTTGTCCTCGAATCCCCAACTCTGGTCCTACTTCCCAAAACCCCAGCCTTGTCCCTCAAACTCCAATCTTAACCCCCAAACCCCATCCCCGACCCCCAAACCCCATCCCTGACCCCCAAACCCCAACCCTGACCCCCAAACCCCAAACCCTGACCCCCAAACCCCGGCCCCCAAACCCCATCCCTGATCCCATCCCTGACCCCCAAACCCCAACCCTGACTCCCAAACTCCATCCCTGACCCCCAAACTCCATCCCTGACCCCCAAACCCCAACCCTGATCCCCAAACCCCATCCCTGACGCCTAAACCACAACCCTGACCCCAAACCCCGACCCCCAAACCCCATCCCTGACCCCCAAACCTCAACCCCTAAACCCCAACCTTGACCTCCAAACCCCATCCCTGATTCCATCCCTGACCCCCAAACCCCAGCCCTGACTCCCAAACTCCATCCCTGACCCCCAAACCCTGACTCCCAAACCCCAACCCCCAAAGTCCATCCCTGATCCCATCCCTGACCCCCAAACCCCAACCCTGACCCCAAACCCCGACCCCCAAACCCCATCCCTGACCCCCAAACCCCAGCCCCTCTCACCCCTCATGCGGCGCTTTGGCTCCGTCTCCCCGGTGTCCTCCCTCTCCCCATCGCTGCCGGCCGTGTCCAGCTCCTGGCACAGGGAGCTGCCAGACAAACGGGACGTGCTGGGGGGGCTCTGGCACCACCAGGACCCCCCCTCCCTTTGCTGCCACCTCACATACCTGATGGTGGGGACAGCAAACGGGTCAAACTGGTCCAGTCTCTGCAGGTCCAGCGGCACCGAAACTCGACCTGTGACAGAACAATGTCCCCAGGTGTTTTTATCTAACCAAAATATGGAACCAAAAATGTGTATTCTATTGGCCAGCTGGATGTTGGGAAAGGTGATGCAGGAAAAGCTTACAGATATCATTGCCTGGCAAGAGATTCTGAAAATATAAAAGCTGTGAGTAAAGTTGAGTGATGGCACTGGGAGCGTGTGTGTGTGTGTAGTTGTACAGCAGTGTGTAATGTCACAGGGTGAAATATTTAAGGTTTGGGGTTTTAGGATATAGAATAGTTATATATATATATATAAAAGAGACAATATGGAGGGATTTGGGTGTTGCCTGAGTTCTTCTTCACTTTCTTCTTCCTTTTTCTTCTCGGCTTTGGGTGATCTTTTCTAACTGGTTGGTGAAAGCCCACATTGAGGACACTAAGTGATCTTTAATATTAATTAAAATAAATCTTAATAAATAAAAATAACTTAGGTGTCGGGTTTTAATTGGTTTTGCTTATTGTTTAAAAGTCCTTGAAACACATTAGAAGGGGCCATTTTCTCGCCCTGTAAGACAGAGCTCACACCTGGTGATACATTTATTATTATTATATTTATTTATTATATCTTAGGTAAGATATAATAAACAAGATACAATGGTGTCTAGGCTCTTCTGTCCAGCCCTGGCTAGAGCTAACACCTCAAGAGGCCAGCTGTTAAAGCCAGGTGGAGCAGTGTTCTTTATCTCCTCTGTGACCCATCCTCCCTGTCCTACAACCGGGAGGATATCTTCTGTTAATGGGCCATTAAAGCTCACCACAAGACTGATAAAATTACATCATCCCATGGTGAGGTGCTCCACCCAGTGAGAAGAGCCAAGCGTTCTTACCCAATAAAACCTGCAATTCAGAACTGCAGGACACCCTGTTTTCCACTAGATTTCCCAGAGGAAGACCAGACCCATCTCACCACCACTGGAACCTTCTACAGGATCATCTCTGCTCCAGCAGAACCACATCTGTCACTTCAAGAAGATTTATTAGACTGCTACCAACACCCCGACCTACAGGGTGTGTTCTGACCCTGTCAGTGTTTCTAGGATTTTTTTTTTTTTGTACTACTACATTTTTATTTTTAATATTCCTACTGAAGAGCTGTTACCCCTATTCCCATACCTTTGCCCGAAATCCCCCTTAACTGCAAAATTACAACAATTTGGAGGGAGGAGGGTTTACCTTCTCCATTCCAAGGGAAGCTCTGTTGGGGAAGATGAATCAGGGAAACCTTATAAATATGATTGCTTAGCAAAAGATTCTGAAAATATGAAACCTATAATCGAAATAGAAATGAAAGCTGACTCTGAGTTGTAGGATACTGAGTCTTAGTTACTCTATAACCTGAAAACAATGATCTAGCTGAAGGAGAATCCCTTTGGATTGAACAATCCCTTTCTGCTGGCTAAGGGATCCAAAAGTCAATATAGCAAACCAGAAGTCTAAAGAGTAGTTTTTAGACTTTAAAATATAACACAGTATGGTGATATAGTAGTTCTTATAGGCTGGATGTAGATTCTATAGGATTTTGTCTCTTGTGTTGGTTGGTCACTGAAAGTTAGAATATTCATCACATAAAGGAGATACAATGGATTGTAACAAGGACCTCGCTCTCTTAACTCCCTTAACTCTCCTAACTCTTACCTCTTCGTCCTCTCCTTCTCGCTGCTCTTAGCTCTCTTAGCTCTTAACTCTTACTCATACCTCTTCTCTTAACTCTTAACTCTTCCCCTTCCTCTTCCCCCTATTCTCGCTCTCTCTTGCTCTCTCACTCCCTTCTCTCTCAGCTCTCACTCTGCTGTTCTCTCTCCCTTTCTCTTTGGGACTTCCCATGAGCCCAGGCTGGTGGCTGAAGGCAAGGCCCTTTTTACCCATGACCCTTGCAATAAAACCACATGTTCTACAATATACAGGTCGGCAGAATTCCTTGTCCCAGCCAGATTCACCTACAAAGCTCCAGCTCCCAGCCTGTCTCCCCAAACCAAGACACCAAGCTGTCAGAGTCCAGGACATCCCCTTGGATGGCCTGGGACCCGAGGAAGGGAATTTGAGCCCTGGACAGGGGGGTTTGGAGCTGGTCCAGGGGCTCGGAGACCTTGGCACAGAGCCCAGGAAAACACCGGGTTTGATTTTAATCCATGGGAAAAGCTTCCAACACTGCAAAAGGAATTACAAACCACCGGGATGTGAAAATAGTAGTTTTGTACAGTAGACGATACAGAATTCAGTAGTTTTAGAGTTTATCGAAAAGAAGTAAATGGGGACAAGATGGTGGAATTTGGGTGGTACCTCATGTACTTCTCCTTCTTCCTCGTCCTCCATCTTTTGGGGTGGTGATGGCACAAAGTAGTTAAGAGTGGATTGGAGCAAGGTAGAAATGTCACTTTTAGTGTGGGCACTGAGCATTGGCACAAAATAGTAAATAACCAATACGTAGTTATCTGTACAAATGTTAGGGGACATCCCCTGAGGCAGTCGCCTCGTGTCCCAGCTGCTGTCCAGACCTCAGCTGGGAGCAGAGAAAATCCTGAGATATCAAATAATAAACACCACAAGAAACCAGAAAACAGATCTTGAGGACTCTGCTTTTTTTCACCGACGCGACTCGGGGCTTTTAGAGGGCCAAGGACTTTAAACCACCTAAATCTCGGGTGAGGAAACCCCCTTGACACCAAGCCAACCACAACCCACCTGTCTTGGGGTGGACACTGAAGGGGCTCTTGAGGAGGTGGCCCAGGCCTTTGCTGACGTTGATGTCGAGGCGAGGGAAGCAGAACTGGAGCATCACCTCCCAGTCGGCGTAGCAGGGCCCCGTGGTCGCCGCCCGCCCGCCCGCCCTGCTCCGCTCCATGCGGGTCCTCAGCAGCTCCCAGCGCTGCACCGAGTCCTTCTTCTTGGGGAACTCGGCCTGCAGCGCCTCCCGGTGCTGTGCTGGGGCTGGGTCAAGGCTCAGCACAAACTCCTAGCCGTGTTTCATTTTTACAGGGCACCACTTACCCTTCCAGGACACCATTCACCCTTCCAGAACCCCATTCACCCCTTCCAGGATCCCACTTGCCTTTCCAAACCCCATCCCTGACCTTCCAGGATTTTATTTACCCTTCCAGAACACCATTTACCCTTCTAGGAGCACTTTTATCCTTCCAGGACCCCATTTACCCTTCTAGGAGCACTTTTACCCTTTCCAGAATCCCACTTACCCCTCAGGGCCCCATGTTTTAACCCCACATTTTAATCCCATTTTAACCCCATGTTTTAACCCCATGTTTTAATTTTAACCCCATGTTTTCATCCCATTTTAATCCCACTTTAACCCCATGTTTTAATTTAAACCCCATTTTTAACCCCATGTTTTAATCTTAACCCCGAATTTTAATCCCATTTAAACCCCATGTTTTAACCTAGTGTTTTAATTTTAACCCCATGTTTACACCCCATTTCAACCCCACGTTTTAATTTTAACCTCATATTTTAACCCCATTTCAACCCCACGTTTTAATTTTAACCCCACGTTTTAACCCAATGTTTTAATTTTAACCCTACATTTGAACTCCTCATTTTAACCCCACCTTTTAACCCAACGTTTTAATTCTGACACCATGTTTTAACCCCATTTTAACCCCACGTTTTTTAATTTTTTTCTCCACGTTTTAACCCCTTGTGTGCCCTCCCTCCCGACACGGAGCAGCTCTGGGAAGGAAGGATATCCTCTGGGATGAGAGCCAGCACCTTGTCCCACTTCTCGGGGCTGCCCAGGATGTCCTGCCCCACCAGTGCATACTCCTCAAAGTATTTCTCCACCACGTCAACCGAGCGCCTGTGGGGAGCAGGGTGGGCTCAGCACCCACCGGAGCCCGTGGGGATGGAAAAAAGGGTCCTCACCCACCTGATGAAGGGGTGGATGGGGTGGGAGAGGGTCACCTTCTTCACCATGTCCGCACCGCCCTGGGGGACAGCAGTGGTCAGTGTGGGGGGGTGGGCAGGGGGGGCTTGGCCACCTGAACTCATCTGCTGCAGGGTCATGGGGTGCCTAACCTCCCATAAATCCATCTTCTCCAGGGTCAGGGGGTGCCTAATCCCCCATAAATCCATCTTCTCCAGGGTCAGGGGGTGCCTAACCCCCCATAAATCCATCTTCTCCAGGGTCAGGGGGTGCCTAATCCCCCATAAATCCATCTTCTCCAGGGTCATGGGGTGCCTAGCCCCCCATAAATCCATCTTCTCCAGGGTCAGGGGGTGCCTAACACCCCATAAATCCATCTACTCCAAAGTCAGGGGTGCCCAGACCCACGTGCACCCACCTTCACTAGGGTCAGGATGGGCAAGGGGTGCCTAAGTCCCATTAGCCCACCTTCTCCAGGCTAAGGGGATGCCCAAACTCCCATAAACTCACCTTCACCAGTGTCACAGGGTGTCCAAACCCCTATAAATCCACCTTCCACAGCATCACGGGGTGCCCAAAGCCCCACAAACCCACCTTCACCAGGGTGAGAGGGTGCCCAGACCCCCATAAACCCACCTCCTCCAGGGTCAGGGGGTGCCTAACCCCACATAAGCCCATCTTCTCCTAGCTCAAGAGGTACTCAAAGCCCCATAAACCCACCTTCTCCAGTGTCACGGGATGCCCAAAACCCCACCTTCTCCAGGGCCAGGGTGGGCAAGGGGTGCCCAAACCCCCCGTAAACCCACCTTCATCAGGGTGAGAGAATGCCCAAACCCCCCATAAACCCACCTCCATCAGGGTTAGGGGTGGGCAGGGGGTTCCTGGCCCCCCTTGCACCCACCTTCACCAGGCTCAGGTACTCCACAGCAGCCGACCGCAGCGCTGGGGACCATTTCCTCACCGCATCGTCACACACCCAGCAGTGGACACCTCTCCTGCCAGAGTACACCCACAGGCGGTGCCGCACGCCCAGGTCCTCTGTGGGGAGGCACAGATGGGTTTTAGGGGGCACAGATGGGTTTGGGGGGCACAGATGGGTTTTAGGGGGCACAGATGGGTTTTGGGCCACATCAGGACAGGCTGTGGCGACCACCCAAAATGATGGTGCCACAAACCTGCCGGGCACCAGCGTGTCCCCCAGCTCGGTGAGAGCATTGGCCTGGCCCCTCTTTGGGGTCTGGGCACAGCTGTGGGGCTGAGGGTGGTCTGCACGTGCACAGCCAGGACCCACGGGTGTCCCCAAGCCCCTCACCCACGAGCGCGCGGTCAATGATGCGGACAGCGATGGTCATCAGCGTCCAGCACTTGGAGCAGATATCGGCCGAGCTGGGGGCAGAGTGAGGGGTGTCAGCCCGACACCCCACATCCCCAAACCCCCCTCCCAGCTCAGAGCCCCCCGTGGAACCTGCAGCACATCCGGACGTCGTCGTAATCTGTCATGTCAATGTCAAAGACCAGCTCCTTCTCCTGAGGCTGGAAGGCTCCCAGGTGCACCGTGTTGTGCTGGTTGGGCTGCAGGAGGGATGGGATGGGTTCAGCGCGGCCAGGGACCCCTGCAGACCCCCGGTCACGGCGGCCGGGACTCACCCGGTGCGAATAGACGGCGCCGATGTCGATCTTGTAGGGGTTGATCTTCTGCAGCTCCCGCTCCAGCTCCTGGGGGCTGCCGAAGGACTGGAACCGCAGGTACACATCATCCCGCAGGGTGAAGGAGAACTCCCGCTGCTGGAAGTAGTTCTTCACCACTGCAGGGACGCGGGAGGGTCGGGCAGGGCGGGGGTGGTCAATGCCCTCCTAAATCCCCCCGTTACAGTCAACCCCAGGCTATTCCTTCCCTGCTCCTCCCGATGTCCCGCTGAGCGCATCCACCCACCGCCTGCCCCTGCACCTCAACGTGGGACCCGGGATCGCGGTGTTCCCGTCCGGTGTGGGTGCCCTCCGCCCGGTATCGCCACCCCCAGCCCAGCATCGGTCCCTCTCCTCCGGTATCGTGGTCCCCGATGGTGCCCCCGGCCCAGTATCGATGTCCCCATCCCGGTAGCCGTGCCTCTGCCCAGTACCGCATCCCCGACCGCGTCCCCCGGCCCGTATGGACACCTCCCGCCCGATATCGGTGTCCTCCCCCCGGTATCACCGCCGGAGCCCCGCCGCCCCGTAGGGATGCCCCTGCCCGGTATCACCGCATCCCCGACGGCGCCTCCCCGCCCGGTACCGGTTCCCCCAGCCCGCTCACCGCCGCCGTAGGTGAGCCAGCGGCCGTAGGGGCCGTGCGGGAAGAGGCGGCGGTAGAAGACCGGCAGCAGCTCGGGCAGCGCCGCCGGATCAAACGGCGCCATGGCGGGAACGGAGCGGCGGTGCCGGGCCCCGGGGGCCGCCGGGAGTTGTAGTCCGGCCCCGGGGGCCGCCGGGAGTTGTAGTCCGGCCCCGGGCAGCGGGGAACGGGGGGCACCGAGAGCGGGAGTGCGCGGCTCGGGGAGAGTGAGAGGAGAGCAAAGCACAGGAGCGGTGCCGGGATGGAGGGGAGGAGATGCCCCGGGGTGTGCGGAGTGCCGGGGTCTGGGGTCCGGGGGTGGTCCTGGAGCGCGGAGGTCCGAGCGGTCCCGGGATCCGGGGAGGTTCTCGGATCCGGGAGGGTTGCGGGGTGCTGAGATCCGGGGATGTGCCGGGATCCGAGGGGGTCCCGAGGCGGGTGGGAGCCGGGGTGCTGAGGTTAGAGGGGATTTCGGCGTGCTGCAATGTCCCGGGGGAGTCCGGGAGCGCGGAGGTCCCGGGATGTCCCGGTGGCCGGGGGTCCGGAGAAGTGCGGGGGCGTGGGGGTCCAGGGTATGTCCAGACACCCAAGAGGGTCCCAGGAGGGTCTGTCTGGGACTGTCCCGGAGTCCGGGCGGGTCCCTGGAGCGGGGTCCGGTAGACCCTGAGGTGCTAAGGTCCGGAGGGGTCCCGCGTTTCTGGGTGGTCGCAGAGTCCGGAGGCTTCCCGGGAGGGCAGCGCAGCAGTGCGGGAACCCCCGGGCGCTGCCTCGCTCCCGTTAACTATTCCCCGCAAGAGCGGCGGGAGCAAAGCCCCGGGACACATCCCGGGGCACTGCCCGCAGCCCAGCGGGCTCCAGGCGGCAGCAGCGGGACAAGTCCCGTAAGAAGTCGGGGCGGAGCCGATCCCAGATCCCGGTAGTGCCGGGAAGACCAGCAGCATCTCCGGGGTGGTTGTCCCGGAGTCCGCTAATTAATTATTAACAGCAAGGCCAAGGTCGGGACAAGCCGGTCCTGGTGGTTTTCCAGTCCCCATCCCGGTGCCGGGGATGTGGCTGTACGCGGCCGCGGTGCTGCTGGGGCTGTTCCTGCTGCGGCGCTGGCACCGGGAGCGGCAGACGGTGCCGAGGCTCTCGGAGAAGCACGTGCTGATCACAGGATGTGACAGCGGCTTCGGGAACCTGCTGGCGCGGCAGCTGGACACGCGTGGGCTGCGGGTGCTGGCCGCCTGCCTGACCGACGCCGGGGCCGCGCAGCTGCGGGCGGCCACCTCCAACCGGCTCCAGACCGTCCTGCTGGACGTCACCTCCAGCAAGAGCATCGCCGATGTCACCGCCTGGGTCCGCGAGCGTGTGGGTGATCAAGGTAAGATGGGGTGGCCCCTCCTGTTGTCACCCCATTGTCATCTCATGGGTCTTTCTTCCACTTTTCCCACTCAACACAGGTGAGGCTGGCACAGGTATGTGGACTGGGGAACAGCCTCAGCTGATCCTTTCTCGTCTCCCCCAGGGCTCTGGGGACTGGTGAACAACGCAGGGATCGCCATCCCCACCGCCCCCAACGAGTGGCTGACCAAGGAAGACTTTGTCAAGGTGCTGGATGTCAACCTGGTGGGGATGGTGGAGGTGACACTGAGCCTCCTGCCGCTGGTGCGGCGGGCGCGGGGCCGAGTGGTCAATGTGTCCAGTGTGATGGGCCGTGTGTCCTTCTTTGGTGGTGGGTACTGCATCTCCAAGTACGGTGTGGAGGCCTTCTCTGACAGCCTCAGGTAAGTCTGCTCAACTGGCTCCATCCTGATTTCCCAGTTTGTTTTCCTGGACTTTGTCTGTCACAGTTGTGAACCTCCATCCTCATGCAAACGTGAGTGAGCACAGGTCAGACTCTTCTGCTGAAGTGTGAACAGCTCCTGTACTGGCATGGAGCCTCCCCTATGGACATTGTCCCTGTCCAAGATCCTCCTGGACATGGCCCTGCTGTCCTGAGCTTTGCTTTGTTCCCAACCCGTCCAGATTTGGCAAATGCTTGCTGACACACTGTCTCGGCCGTGTGCCGGGCTGGCACAGGGTCCGCTGGCGTGCTCAGGCTCTGCTCCACACCTGTGGCATGAGGCTGCATCCCATGAGAGATGCTCTGGTGCTGCTCCCATGTCCCACAGGACTCAATCCCTTCCAGGCTTGAGATGCACAACTTTGGGGTGAAGGTCTGTGTGATCGAGCCGGGCTACTTCAAAACAATGATCACCAACACTGATAACCTGGAGAAGAACTTTCATTGCAGCTGGCAGAAGCTTCCAGAGGAAATCAAAGCCAGTTATGGGGAGAGTTACTTGAGGCAGTGTAAGTACCTCTCCCAAAGGCTGTGTGATCCTCTTTCTCTCCTGACACAAGGCACATCCCTTGGACCACGAGGGTCCCATGGGGATCCCACTGCCCCAACACCCCATGGAGCCACTTGGCTCTGCTCGGCTCCAGAGTCTCAGCAGCATTTTCTGCCTCTGCAGTTGTGGAGATGCTCAAGATGATGGATAAGTACAACAACTCCAACCTGTCACTGGTCACTAACTGCATGGAGCACGCACTGACCAGCCTCCACCCCCGCACCCGCTACTCGGCTGGCTGGGATGCCAAGCTGCTCTACCTCCCCATCAGCTACCTGCCCTCAGCCCTCACCGACGCCCTGTTCACCTTATTCTACCCCAAATCCGTTGGGAAAGCCTAAGGTGGGGATACAGCAGCCAGCCAGGACCAGAGTGGGATCCGATGACACACGGTGGGATCCAGAATCAGCTGCTGCCAGGACCACACTGCGGTCTCTGAATTTGTAACTGCACGTACATCTGACCCTCTGTCCCCTCCTCACGGATGGGTTTGTCCTGAATAAAGACTCCCTATCCCCTCATAGCAGACCGTGGTGTCACTCTTAGGCTGTGGCACCAAGGCTGTGCGTAGAGGCTCTAACTACTCCCCTGAGCACCTGCTGCATGCAGGATCCAGCCCCTGACAAGTTGCTGAGGGACTTGCCCAGACTGGCACCCCAAGTATTGACACACATAAAGTAAAACTCAGACCTGTTCCAACCTGAGCAGATTTCCCTCTAGGCAAAGAGCCAAGCAGCCTCTTATAGAATCCTCCTCCTCTGCTTCCTCCTTCTCCTGCAGAGCTGCTTGTGGGGGTCTGTCCTGCTCCATCACCACATTTGGGGACATTATCCCCTGGCAACACTGAGTAAGAGGGAAAGGTCTGGAAAGGTCCAGGGTTGGTGCTGCTGGCTGTATCTGGATGATTCCACCAAATCCAGCTCCGTGAGGCATTGGGATCCACCTGCTAAGGGCACAGCAGAGCCCCAGGCACACGGAATGGTGCAAGGCAAAGCCGGGAGTTGCAAAAATTACAGACCAAGAGGAGACAAAATTCACCCAGGTGCTGCCGCAATCCTGGCCCTATAAATGCGGGCTGAGTGCGGCTGTCACGGGCTGTCCCTGCTGCCGAGGATGTGGCTGTACGCGGCCGCGGTGCTGCTGGGGCTGTTCCTGCTGCGGCGCTGGCACCGGGAGCGGCAGACGGTGCCGAGGCTCTCGGAGAAGCACGTGCTGATCACAGGATGTGACAGCGGCTTCGGGAACCTGCTGGCGCGGCAGCTGGACGCGCACGGGCTGCGGGTGCTGGCCGCCTGCCTGACCGACGCCGGGGCCGCGCAGCTGCGGGCGGCCACCTCCAACCGGCTCCAGACCGTCCTGCTGGACGTCACCTCCAGCAAGAGCATCGCCGATGTCACCGTCTGGGTCCGGGAGCGTGTGGGTGATCAAGGTAGGATGGGGTGGCCCCTCCTGTTGTCACCCCATTGTCACCTCATGGGCCCTTATTCCACCTTGCTCACTCAACACAGGTGAGGCTGGCACCGGTACGTGGACTGGGGAACAGCCTCAGCTCATCCCATCTCCTCTCCAGGGCTCTGGGGACTGGTGAACAACGCAGGGATCGCCACCCCCAGTGCCCCCAACGAGTGGCTGACCAAGGAAGACTTTGTCAAGGTGCTGGATGTCAACCTGGTGGGGATGGTGGAGGTGACACTGAGCCTCCTGCCGCTGGTGCGGCGGGCGCGGGGCCGAGTGGTCAATGTGTCCAGTGTGATGGGCCGTGTGTCCTGTTTTGGAGGCGGGTACTGCATCTCCAAGTACGGTGTGGAGGCCTTCTCTGACAGCCTCAGGTATGGCTGTGGCAGCTCCTGGAGTTCTCCTGTCCTTGTCCAGCAGCCTCCGCCTTGCCCCGTTCCCCAGAGAACTTGTGAAACGCTGACCACAAGTGGGCTGGGAGTGTGGGCAGGGCTGGAGCCGTGGGTGTGCAACCAGGGGAAGGGATTTGAGGAGCTCTGGAGCGAAGCACTAAAGGGATCTTGGGGTGGGGGTGATGGACCTGTCTGGTAGGTCTCAGGGTGTCCCAGGGTCTGGGGTTCTGGAGTTCAGGGGAGTCCCGAGGTACTGAGATTTGGGGAGGTCCCAGGATCCTGGAATGCTTTGGGGTCTGGGGTGGTGCCGAAGCACTGAGGTTCAGGAGGATCCCAAGGGTTCACGGGACGCTGAGTTCCGGGGATGTGTTGGGATCCAAGAGAGTCCCTGGAGCTTCCCTGTGCCCATGATGGGATGCCTCGGGAGGTCACAAGCTCTCCCTTGCTCCCCTCCTTCCCTCTCCCCCTCTCCCGGTCTCTGCCCTCCTCTTGCAGGCGGGAGCTCCGTCCCTTCGGCGTGCAGGTCTCCATCATCGAACCTGGAGGCTTCCGGACGGGAATGATCGACCCCGCACCGCTGGTGAAGAGCTTCCTCCGCCTCTGGGAGCGGCTCCCGGCAGAAGCCCAGGCTGCCTACGGCCGCCACTACTTGGATAAATGTGAGTCCATCCCCAAACTGCACCAACACCCCCCCGGTGACCCCACCTCCATCGGGCTGACCCCCTTTCTGCCCACCCAGATGCCAAGAGCACCACACTGATGCACCGCCTGAGCAGCTCCCGCCTGTCGCATGTCACCGATGCCATGGCACACGCGCTGCTGTCCCGCTGTCCCCGCAGCCGCTACGCCGCCGGCTGGGATGCCCGGCTCATCTTCCTGCCCCTCAGCTACTGCCCGGCCTGGCTGTCTGACACCATCTTTGGCCTCTTCCTGCCCATCCCGGCCAGCGGCATCCCCTGACAATGGCCACCAGAGCGGCCCGTGGGTGTCTCACGCCCTCGAAAATGTGTTCAATAAAGTTGGTGTAATGCTGGGACTGCGGCCTTGGAGGTGTCTGATGGCCATTTGGCCGTGGTGCTGGTGACCTGTCCCACCCCAGGGTCCTTGTGGCAGGATCCTGGCTGCTGCCTGTGCCCAGAGCAGCCACCTATCCCGGGATACTCCAGTTTGGCTGTCAGGGAACGAGCTGGGAAAGGCAGAGCGGTGTTTTATCCATCCTCTGGGCATGGTGCATCCAGGGATGCCTCGGCTGAGCTGCCAGGGAACCGGCTTGGAAAAGCCAAGTGGTGTTTATCCATCCCCTGGCCTCGTGGGCGGTGATCCCTGCGTCACTCATCGAGCTAATTAAGAGCTGATTAACGATCAGTAGCTGAGGGGCAGGCTTCTCAGATTGTGCGTTTGCCTGCGGGACCAGAGCAGCGCCAACACAGTCCCTCTCCCCCAGCTCTGGCAGAGGCCAGCCCACCCTGGACCGGGACCCCCGAGATGGGGAGGGCGAGAGGGGTGAGGAGAACCCGGCACCTTGCACAAGCTGCCTTCAGCTCGCCGAGCTGCTTCCCCAGCCAAGGGGAAGGCTTCTCCCAAGTGTTTTCTTTGGCTTAGAAAGCACAACGTCGGCGGCAGCCCCCGCAGGTCGCGTTCGGGGCCCGCGTGTCCCCCCAGGGGTCGGGATGCGGTGTGCCAAGTCCCCGGGAGCTCCTGCCTTGGCTCTACCTGCCGAGGGACATCTGTGCCCGCATCCCTCCGGCAGCATCGGGCTCATGACGCTGCCGGGGAGAGAAGTGGGAGAACGACAGATCCTTGGGGCTGCCTCTGCCTGGAGCCCACCTCTCCAGACCCTGAGGGGGCTCCTGGGCACACATTTGGGGTGCTGAGAGCCTTGGGACGCCCCAGGCGTTGCGGTAGGGATGGGCTGAGCCGTCTGTCCCAACCCCGTCTGTCTCAACCCAGCTGGTTTGGAAATAAAACCGGCTCCCAGACTTCGCTATTCCCACCAGATTCAGTAGCCCCCGGACAATTTTTGACGGCTCCCAGATCCTGCTCAGCCCCAGAGCTCGGTGTGGAAATTCCCTGACCTGTTAAATAGAACCAGCAGAGCATTGCTTCCCCCTTGGGTGAGGTGAAGCTGCCCAGCCCCTCAGTGGCTGAGCGGCCCCTCACCACCCCCAAGGCCCCAGCTGATCCAAAATGTGCCCGGGGGCCAGCACGAAGCTGCCGAGTTCCTGTTTGGAAGCCGATCCTGCCGGGGTTGGTACCTGCACACGGGGTCACCAGCTCTGGGCTTGTTTGTTGTGAGCCCCGACTTATCAGCGCCCTGGTGCTTCCCCGCTCCCCATGCCTTCCTTCCGAGCCAATTGTTGATCCCGCAGTCTTGTCTGCGCTGGAAAAAAGGAGATTTCCTGCAATTGTTTCGCAGGACTTGCAACCCAAGGCAAATTTTTCTGCCTATCAGCCCCCCTCCCGAACACCAGGGCAAGGCTTGAGCCCCTTCGCTTCCCCTGCCAGACCGCGGGGCAATCACGGCTCTGTGATTAATTGCTGCCTGGCCAGAGGTGCTTCTCTGGCGACATCCATCTGCCATCGGCTCCTGTGGGAGCGCCGCCCCGGCAGAGTTCAGCGTTCAGCTCTTTTCCTCTGAAAAGTGCCCTGAGCTCATCCTGGTATCGAGGTGGCATCAGGCACAGTTTGGGCACCTTTGTTATAACCCACCCCAACCCCTCAGGATTCCCAGACCCGGGAAGTATTTTCCCCACAGAAGGATCCAGGAAGGATCCAGCCTCTGAGCCCAGCGGGGTGACAGTGGAGGGGACACTCAGGGACACCCATCCATCCCCAGGCACCTGCGGCTTCCACACCGACACCTGCCCGGGCCCTCCCTGTGCCCGTCCCCATCCTGCGGCAAAAATCAAACGGGAGGCAAGTCCCAGGGCTGGAAATCCAGTGAAATGTCACCCGCCCTGGGCTGTCTCAGGATGTTGCACCATGACGGTCATTTCCTGCCCAGCGAGCGGCCACCAAGCCCACCCGAGCTCCGCGCCCACAGGAGCGTGAGCTGCCAAGCCGAGAGGATCCCCCCGCTCCCGAGCAGCCCCTGCGCAGCCCTCCGGTGAGCCGGCGCCGTCCCTCCTCCCTCGTGTCCCTTCTCCTGTCCCTCTGTTCCCTTTACCATCCAGTGTCCCCTCTCCCACCCGTCTGTCCTTACTCCCGTTTGTCTGTCCCTGGTGCTGTCTGCCTGTCCCTTCTCCTGTCCACCTATCCCCTTTACCATCCATCTGTCCCCTCTGCCATCTCTCTGTCCCTTCTCCTGTCCACCTCTCCTCCCTCCCGTCCACCTGTCCCGTCTTCCGTCTGTCTGTCCTCAGTCCCAGCGGTCTCTCAGGACCTGCAGCACAGGGAGGACGGGAGGTTCAGGATCCCTGGGGGTGGCAGCTCCAGCCTCTCCCTGGTTTTGGGGCGGGTGGGTGGCAGCCTGGATGGGTGCCACAGCGATGACACTCTCACGGAGGACACTCGGCTGTGGCTCAGTCCCAGCTTGCCAGGCTCCAAGTGAAGCGGGAAGATCCCTCTGGAAGGGCACACTCCCACAGCATTCCCAAGGGGACGGCTGCTCCTGAATAATTCCAGCGGCACGAGGCTGGACGGGGTCTGCAGCGTCTTCGCTGTGTGGACGCAGCTGTGCTGGGATCCGAGCTCTCACTTGGAGCAATAAGAGGATGTTCAGGTCAACTGCATTTTCCTGATATTTGTAATTTTGTCACCTACTTGGACGTCCTGACGGCTTCCGGCAGAGCGAGGGAGGCTGGCGAGTGACCACACCCCGAGGGCTCGGTGGGAGCGGTGCCTTTCCCGCCGGAGCTGAGTCTCTGGGACAGTCACCGGCACCCGCGTGTGTCCCAGTCGCAGGCCCTGGGACAGGGAACAGCCACCACATATGTGACTGCTGTTTGTGGCTGGCATTTGTCCTGGGATGTGAGGGGATCGCCTGGGTGGACACAGCATCTTTTGAGGGTTGATGTAGGCAGTCACCATGGGAGTAAAAATCGGGTTAGAAACCCCTAGAAGGATCTTTTCGAGCCCCACACAAGCACTCTGTGTTTCAGGCTGCTCAGCTCAGTGCTCTCTCTTTCCCTGCAGCCACCAGGATGGCTGAGGTGACCACTGTCCCCACGGAGACACACACTGTCCCGAGCGAGTCTGGGGACTACCACAATTTGTCCGAGCTGTTCTACCTCCTGAACCACACCTACACCTACTGCGAGTTCAGCCTGGATGAGAACGTCAAGCGGGTGTTTCTCTTCATCCTCTACCTGGTCATCTTCGTGGTGGGCTTAGTGGAGAACCTCCTCGTCATCTGGGTCAACTGGCAGACACGGGGCCACAAGAGCTTGGTCAACCTCTACATCATCAACATGGCCATCGCCGACCTCGGGGTGCTGCTCTCGCTGCCCATCTGGATGCTGGAGGTGATGCTGGATTACACCTGGCTCTGGGGCAGCTTCCTCTGCCGCTTCACCCACTACTTCTACTTCGCCAACATGTACGCCAGCATCTTTTTCCTCACCTGCCTGAGCGTGGATCGCTACGTGACCTTGACCAGCTCCTCCAACTTCTGGCACCGGCACCAGCACCGCGTGCGCCGGGCGGTCTGCGCCTGCAGCTGGGTGCTGGCCGCCACCATCCCCATCCTGGAGGTGGCTCACATGCAGCTGGTCAACACCGGGGACCCCATCTGCATCTTCATGGCTCCTTTTGAGACCTACGATGAGTGGGCGCTGGCGGTCAGCTTGGCCACCACCATCGTGGGCTTCCTCATCCCCTTCCCCATCCTCGCGGTGTTCAACGTGCTGACGGCGCGGTTCGTGCGGCGCACCAAGCCGGAGAGCCGCAAGCACTGCCTGCTCATCTACGCCTACATCGGCGTCTTCCTGCTCAGCTGGCTGCCTTTCCACGTCGTGTTGACGCTGCTCACCCTCGACGGCAACCACATCATCCTGCACTGCACCTTCAGCCACTTCCTCTACTTCTTCTACGACATCATAGACTGCTTCACGCTGCTCCACTGCGTCGTCAACCCCATCCTCTACAACTTCCTCAGCAAGAACTTCCGCAGCAAACTCATCTCGGCCGTGGTCAAGTACATCCCAAAGGACCAGAGTGGCCAGAAGGGTGCTGGAAACTCCTCCTCCAGCACGCAGCACTCCATAGTCATCGCAAAGGACAACAGCCCCCCGGTCTAAGGGGGGTTGGACTCTCCCACCAGTTGTGGTGGCTCCCTGGGGACAGTGGGGTCGGTTTTCCCGTTGCTGAGGACACAGTTTGTTTGGGCACAGCCCTTCTTGGCTGGGCACCTCCCGTGGCAGGATGAGGTGCCAGGTTTGAGGAGAGTTGGGAGCTGCGGACATCTTGCCTCTAAAGTGCTGCTGTGTCCAACCTAAAGGAAGGATAAAAAGAAAATTTTATTCCCTGTTTGACAAGCGAAACCCTTGCAATAATAAAGCCTGTTACTCCACTCAGTGTCTGACACAACCCAGCCCCAAGATCAGATCCCCATCCTGCCCCAAGCTGTGGGGTTGGAGTGCACAATCTGCCCCATCACGGGTATTTCTGTATCCCCAGACTGCCCCTGACCCCCAGCCCCGGGCACGGCACTGCCTGGAGAGTCCCATCCCGAGTGAGAGAGAAGGAATCATCCCTTCGGAACACAAACCTCCCCTCACCATGTCCACAGCCTGATTTCTGAGAGATGAAGGCAAAGCAGCCCAAGGGGCTGAGCAGGGCACAGATCTGAGGGGAGGAATCATTTGGATTTGATCAGAGCAATTTTGCAAACCCAGTGGTAAATTAGCAGTGGCTAAACTGGGTTTGACCAGGAAGGACAGATCCAGACTGACTTTGGGTCCCCCGTCCCGTTAACTCCAGGTTTTTATGGCCACTGGGTGCATTTCTCAACTCCATCAGGCTCCAAAAGCCCTTCCCCTTCCACCAAAGTCCCTGTGGGAGCACGGGCACGTGTGGAAAACCTCACAGCTGGAGCACGGGCTGGGCTTGTGCTGTGCAAGGAACTGCAGCATCCGGAGAAAGTCCATCCTTGTCTGGATGCTGATCTCAGCAGGTCGAGCCCTCGCTGGGCGAAGGTGACAGAGCGACCGGAGCCCATAAATCTACCAGAGGCCTTGAGCTGCTCGAGGAGCACGTCGTGAGAAAAGCAAAGCATAAGCAGTTCTGGGGACAGGATGCTGTCAGAAGGGGTGGGAGCAGGATGTCTCGGGAGAAACCCATGAGCAGAGGTTAAGAGGGATACGGGGTTATCATGGGGCTGGCTGGGAAAGTGCCAGGGGTCCTTGATGGGGTAAAACCCTAAATACCTCAGAGTTCCTTCTGCAGGGACGTTCCTCTATATCTCGGGACACAGCACTGAGGGAACAATCCAAATCCACATCCTACACAGAAACTCTGGCAAGGCTCCAGCCCCCCCACCAGAATTCCCTTTTCAGCTGTTCCCCTTCCTCTGTTCCTCACACTTGTGAGTGCAGAACCCCAGGGGCTGTGAGACCCCCGGGCTGAGATCTGCACCCACAGGACCCCACTACCTTCATTCCCTGATCCCAAATCCTCCCCGAGCTTCCCTTTGCTAATTCCCTCCCATTTCCAGTGAAGAAATGGATGATAAATACACAACCAGTCACTCACCAGGGCAAAAATATATTCAAGATCCTTAATCATGTAAAATTTGGTATTTCACCTAATAAACCTAATTTTTAATTGTCTTAATTTCTCTGCACTTCTGTCCATGCACATCAGGGCCAGAGTGGCCTCAAATAAACTGTCACCCATGAGGTGACCTGGGCTGGGGTACCCTTTTTTTCTGTTCTGCCACCTCTATGGGAAGTTCTTCCTCGTGTCTGGGTGGAACTCCTTGTGGTTTTATTTATGGCCATTTATTGCTCCTTGTCCTGTCACACAAGAGGAAAAGTCCTCTTTGAGGTATTATTATGGATTGATGAGACTCCCCTCTCTCAAATGAGACATTTATATTGATAACTGAGATATTTTTATGGACTGATAGAATCTCCTCTGTCTCCTCCAGACTAATCAAGCGCAGCTCCCACAGTCTCTCATCACTGAGATACTTCAGACCTCTCAACACCAGCCTGGCCTCTGCTGGACCTGCTCCAGTAAATCTTTGTCTTTGCTGAACTCAGTTCCCAGCCCGTGGAGCTCCAGTTCCTGGCAAACACAGCGCTGGCAGCACAGGAAAAGCTCATCCAGGCACACAAACCCTGGGATTCCCCAACGGATGGGCTCTGCTCCCACCCTGCTGCTGCACCTCTCGCTCTCTCCTGTTCCTGTATCCCACAGGAATGTCCCACCCTGTTCCTCTGAGCCATTCCCAATCCTGGGGCCACACCACAAATCCAGCATGACACAGGGATGGCCTCACCTGCTTCCCAGGCGTTCCTGGGACAAAGGTGTTTCATAAAGAAGCAGCTACAAGAGGGCAATGTTTTCCATTTTATTATTCTAAATAAAAAACACACTTTGTGCTGAACAATGGAGTAGAAAAGAACCCGATGTACAACGATTTTAGACATCTACCATTTGGAGGGGAGAGGGGGAAAAAAAGTTTACAAAATATACAAAACTTTACAGCAAATAGATAGTAAACACTTAAATAGCAGGAGGTCAGTACCTACGATTAACTTAACAAAAAGGTTAGACAGCAAGTTCAACTCTTGTTCTTTCTTCTTCTGATCAGTTACTCTGATGAGAGACCTGGATCCACTGAGAACAGGGGAAGTGAATTTTGTGTTGGGGATGGGAGTGAGCCTGGGCTCGAAGCACAGCCCTCAGAGGGAATTCCCTGTCCGGGCTCCCCAGGAGGCTCCGTGACCTGGACACTGCCAGAATTTCCCCTCTGCAACTCCCTCTCCTACCCCAGGATCCCAAAGCACTTTGCAAACACCTCAGGCTGCCCCAGGAGAGGTAGGTGGGTGTCCCCACAGTCACCAAGAGCAGTGGGGACAGGAGAGAGCCAGGTTTGCCCACTGTGGTAGAGAAGGAACGAAATCCAGTATGGAGCCACTGCTCTGACTCTCCCAGTGCTGAACTGGAGCTCCCAGCCAGGTTGTCCAGACACAGGGACAGGGATGATGACCTTGCCAACTCCTGAAGGCTCGGGAACACCCAGGACCCTCCTGGGGGGAGCACTCAGGTCTCTGACGCTCTGGGAAACATCCCCCAGGAGTTAGCAGCAGCAGGTTCAGACCCATCCCTGCAGCCCCTCCACTGCTGATTTAGGGATGTTCCATGTGGGAATGATCCATTTAAACTCAGGCAAACAGAAATTCCCTGGATCAGAGCCAGCAGCAAGCAGAGGGCTCCTGCTTTCCCCCTCCCAGGGCCAGGAGCAAGGGCTGGCTGAGCCTTGTTGGTGTTTCGGTGTAAAAGCTTCTCTTTTTTGGTTCATGCGCACAAAAGGCTTTTGCTTTTCAGCTTAGCGAGATCCAGGGCTGCAGACCCTCCCTGAAGCTCACCACAGCTTCTGCAACATTCCAGGAGGGTCTCAAGGCTCTCCTAGCCTTGTCTATCCCTCACCCCCTTCACAGCCACCTCCAGAGCAGTGCAGGTCGTGTCCATCCCTAGCCCTGGCCCCAACCTGTCATCAGCTGGGCACAGCCCTGAGTTCTGCACTCGAGGGGACCCTGCACGAGCAGAGGGTGGGACTGGGTGACCCCTGATGGTCCCTTCCAGCCTCATCCATCCCACGATTCCACGACAGAAACCTCGGAACACAGAGAGCAGCTCAGAGGAGCCCACAGAGAAGCTCCCACACTTCCCAGAGCACCACACCATTCCCAAAATCACCCTTGCTCTTGTAAAACCTAACACGGCTCGACACAGCTCCACAGTGATCTCAGGACCACGAGGCCACAAGGTTCAGAACTCAGAGATGCAGCAGCCAGGCCAACCCAGAGCTGACCTTGGCTCTGGTGCCTCCCCTCCTCCAAAGCCAGGCTCCAGACACTCTCCCTGCTCCTGGAGGTAGGTCGGTACCACGGGAGGTACCACCCTCATTTTACAGATGAGGAAACTGAGGCAAAGAGGTGAAGCGACTTGCCCAAGGCCACGACGGAGCCAGAAGAGAGACCCACGAGCACTCTGAGCACTCCAAATCCAGCCCCCACTGCAGGATGGCCCTTCCTGGGTGTCCCTTCCTGGGTGGGGGGTCCCTTCCTGGGTGTCCCTTCGCAGGGAGGGGGCAGCGGGGTGAATTTCCAGGGTTTGCAAATCACTAGTTTAAGTTTAGTTTAGTTTAGTTTTAGTAACAGTAAAACTTGACAGAAGCGCAGGAGCCGATCCACGACCACCGAGGCTGGAGAGCCCCGGGCACTTCCATGTTTGTGAGGTAGAATGAGTTACCCGAGGGCAGTCCCAGCTTGGAAATGGCTGTTCCTCCCCACCTCTTGCCCCACAGCAGGGTAACATGGGGAGAAGCTTATCCGTGCCTTTCCCAGTGTTAATGCTGTTGGCACCAGCTGACCTGGCCTGGGGTGGCCAGGAGAGACCCCCAGGAGTGACCAGGAGAGTCCCCCATGCTGAGGTGGACCTGACACAGGGTCAAGAGACCTTCCTGTGCCCAGGAGAGCTCCCTGTGCCAAGGAGAGCCCAACACGTGTCCAGGAGAATTCCCCATGCCCAGAAGAGCCTCCTGCACCAAGGGGCACCGAAACATAGAGGGGGAGAGCCACCCGTGCCCAGGAGGGTCCCCCACACCCAGGGGAGTGGTCAGAAGTGCCCAGCACGCAGCCAGAGAGGCCAAACCATCACCGTGGCTCTCACTCCATGAACAAACTCCCATCACTCCAACCACACACACATTTGCCACCGGAACGTGTCCGGGATGTGGCGATCCAGGTGTGGGAAGGGGGATCCCTTCGGCAGGAGAAAGGTCCCTCCTCCTTCCAGGGAGTTAAGGCAAAAGCTTCCTCCTGACTCGTCTGCCTGGGGCACAGCGTGAGGCTGGGGCAGAGCAGAGCCAGGAGACTCCAGGCTCTCCGTGGCCACCACAAATCACCTCCCAGGGAGCATGGACCTGCCTCCCCTCCCTCTCCAGTCCGCTACTGGAGATCTCTGTGCTCACACGGCCACAGGCTCTGCAGGGAGGTCGTGTGGCTCTTTCTTCATCTCCTCCTCCAGGTCTCAGGGCATGAGCGAGTCCCAGCCACAGCAGAGAAAACACGACCTGGGAATCTGTGAATCCCCTGCTCCTGGTTTCCTGCTGGGATTCCTCCTTGTTTACACACTCAGGTGCTTCCTGCTCCTCTCCTCAGCAACACAGCAATGGCCAATCCCAGAGCGCACTTTGCCCATCTCCTGGCAGTAGCAGCAGGACACCAGGGATGCCCAGAATGTCTTTTTTCTTTTTTTTTTTTCCTTTTTGCTTCCTTTCCTTCGAGTCCAGCACCTGCTCTGGCTCTGTCCCTCTCCACTGAGGTCAGGTGTGAAAATCTTAGCAGCATCAGTTTGTGGACAAGCTCAGGGTTAGCCTGGTCAAGTGGGCTAAAAGGTACAAAACAAAATAAAATAGAATCTAGACTCAAAAACTAGTGAGAAATGCTAAAAGCACAGAACTCGATGGCCTCTAACAGGACCAGAGGTAAGTAAACACGACAGACTCCTTGAAACAGTGATGTACCTCACGTGCTGTTAATTTGTACAACGCCACCAATCTAAAAAGCCCTAGCAAGGCTTCCTCAAAAAAAACCCAAAAAAACCAAACCAAATTAAACCAAAACCAAAAAAAAAGAACTCCATCCATGATGCCTGACCATTAAATAAAACGAAACAACTTCTTTTTTCTTCTTCTTTTTTTTTTTTCTTTTTTTCCTTTCCCTCCACGGCTTCCGCCACTAACACTCGCTCCCTCCTCCGCCGGCCCGTGCCCCATCAGCTATCCGTGTTTTTCTCGGCCTCTTTGGAATGGATGATGTACATGAAAGTCTGTTCGATGGTGAAGTCCGGCGGCAGGCTGCCCTTGTGCACCCCTATGTGCTTGCTCATGAGGTTGAGCGTGGAGCTGTAGTGGCCGCACACCGTGCAGCGGTACATCAGGGCCCCCGAGTGCGTCCGCAGGTGGCACTTGATGGTGGAGCGCCCGCGGAAGAACTTGTGGCACACCTTGCACTGGTACGGCTTCTCCCCGGTGTGGATGCGCCGGTGGTAGTTGAACTCGCTGGTGTGGGCGAACCTCTTGCCGCACACCTTGCAGCTGTACTTGCTGTTGCCCGGTTGGTTCTGCAGAGCCAGCTCTTCGCTCAGGAACTCCTCGGGCAGCTTCCTCTTGGGCAGCCCCTGAGGCTGCAGGCGCTCCCCAAATCCCGCCCGGATGTCCAGGCTGCCCCCGCATTTGTGCTGGCTGACGTGGTAGCGATAGGCGGCTTCCAGCTTGAAGCTCTGGCTGCAGAAGTGGCACTGGAAAAGAGCCTCCTCCACGTGCTGGTGCACGGCCAGGTGCTTCTCCAGGAGCTGCCGGTCCACGAAGCTGCTGGCGCACACGGAGCAGGAGAAGACGGAGATGCCCAGGTGGGACAGGGTGTGCCACATCAGGCTGCAGAGGCTCAGGTGCCGCTGGTCGCACACGCCGCACGTCTGGCTCTTCAGGTTCACGTGCTCCAGCAGGTGGTTCCGGACCGTGTGGAAATCTTTGGCCAAAGGTTTCCCGCAGGCGGCACAGGCCAGCTCGGGGCCGGGCCCTCCCCCAAACACGGCCACTTTCCCCGGCAGGGGGTCACTGGGGTGGACAATGACATTGTTGTCGAAGACACCGTCCCGCCGGTGCAGAGTCAGCTGCCACTGGGTGAAGAACTTGGTCTCGCACATGTCGCAGGAGAAGAGGAAGATGCCGATGTGGGACAGCACGTGAGTGACCCTGGAGTTGCGGTCCTGGAAGTGGGTCTCGCAGACTTTGCAGTTCCCGGTGAGCAGGTCGACATGGTCCCTGGCATGCTGGCGGATCAGCTGGATGTTGGGCTCCAGCACCTTCTTGCACACCTGGCAGGGCATGGCTTTGCTGTCCCGGCTGTCACTCTCAAAGGCCAGTTCCTCCTCGCTGTCATCGCTGAGCTCAATCACTTCCTCGGATGGGACCAACTCTTCTCCAGCATCCTCAAAATGCAGCTCGGCCTCTCCCAAATCCTCCAGCTGGAGCTCATCCATCTGCTCGAATCCCTGCTCTTTGGAGTGGTCGCTGTTGCTGGGGCAGGAATTGCTCCCCGTGGAGACATCCAGGGAGGGGTCAGTGGGGAAGAAGCCACCCTTGCTGTAATCACCATTGCTCTGGGCCTTGTACTGAGGGCAGGAGTTGCCGGTGGTCTGTGCCATGACATTCCCACCGGGCTGGGCCCCCAAACCCGTGACTGGAGCGAACTGCCCCGGATCCGACTCCTGCTCTGTCTTGGGAGGCTGCTGTGGGTGCATCAGGGGAAGAGCCTGGCTGACCTCACCCACGGGATTCCTGTCATCCTCTTTGTAGCTGCCCGCCACGTCCCCGTGCAGGAGGTAATTCCGCTCGGGACCGAAGTGCTCCGCGCCGCTCCGGATGTCCCCCAAAGAGTGGCTCTGCTCCGAGGAGGCGCTGCTCAGCGGCCCAGCCCGGCCTTCCCCCACAGACAGGGCAGGCTGCTTAGTGATGGCCGAGCTCTCCAGGTCGGGGAAGGTGGAGTGACAGGCCTGCAGCAGATCCTCCATGCCCAGCCGCTCCGCCACCTCGTAGATGACACCCACGTTGATGAGGTCAGTGAAGAGCTCCGAGGTGTACACGAAGCTCAGGATCTTCTCGAAGTTGGCCGGCGTGATGAAATCCACCACGTAGGTCCTGGCAGCGTCCAGCCCCGTGTTGAGGAAGAGGTTCTGGAAGTAGCCAGCAGCACAGGCCAGCACGGCCTTGTGCGCGGCAAAGGAGCGGGAGCCCACCAGGATGGTGACGTCACACATGGTCTCGGACAGCCGGCACTTGTTGAGTTCCTTCAGCAGGTTGTTGGGGTGGTTGGTGCTGTGCAGCTTGATCCTCATGCCCATCTTAGCAGCTGCTTAAGAGTCCCTTCTCCTGGTCAGCTCGGCCTTCACGCTTTCATCCGCGGCGGGAGCAGGAACTGGCAGGGCAAGGGGCTCTGCAGAGGGGAAACGCAAAAAAATATTATTTAACCACCAAAGCAACACCATTTCTGGTCATTTTCCACCTTTTTCAGGAGCCATGGAGCAGCAGCTCAGCTGGAGATGGACTAAACCTGTCTTGTCACCTCACAGACCGACTTTTGCGAAGCAGCAAAGTCGAAACAAAAAGATGCTGACTCTCAGAGGCAACCTGAAGGTCCCACTGCTATTGGGGCATGGACAGAGATCCTGCTGACTCTGAAACCCAACCGGAGCCTGTTCCAGACATCTGCCTTCTTCCTGAGCTGGGGATGAGGCTCCTCTCCAAAGAGATGTCACTCAGGCTGGACATGCCAGTTGAATTCGCCTCTAGGTCTCTTCCAGCTGCAGCCACTTCATTCCTTTGCTTCAGGTTCCACCTGTACCCACAAGGAGACTTCAGGCTCCCAGGTGGGATTCTCTGCATTCCAGCCTTGTGGATTCCCCTGGGATTTCTTGTTTGCTCTAATGGAGCCCATGGCACCTCTCAGATTCCCTAGCTGCCACCACACTTGTCCCTCAGCACTGGCCATTCCCCCCAGTGTCCTCCCAGCTTGTCCCACTGCCTTTGTCCCCCTGTCCTGCTCACGGATGCCCCAAAAGTTCTTGGGATTTCACGAACTTACCCAGGGAGCTCTATCCTTAATTCCCCTATTCCTAATTCACTGCCTTTCCCTCCTTGAGGCAGGGAAGAGCGAGCCCAGAAGAAGGCAGCAAAGAGCGGGAGTTTGGAGGAGGCTGGAGCTGCCCCTGCCCCGGGGCTTTGGGGACAACCAAAGGACGGGCTGTTCTGCCCCGGGATGCGGAGGGATGGGGGAAACACCACCGGCGGCTGGGGAGGGCGAGGTGGAGCACGGAGACGCCGCGGGGAAAGCTCTGGAAGGCAAACGCTCCCCAACCCGAAAAGCACCTGGGCAATTCCTGCGGGGTGGGGATCCTGTGGAGGGGATGGGGCAGGAGGGAAAAGAGCGGCAGAGAGGATGGGGGACCGGGGGGGCACCGGGAATGGGGGGCGCGGGCGGGCAGGAGGCTCCGCGCCGCCGGAGGACGCGGGGTCCCGAAGCTGCTCCGGGAGAAACGGGAGGAGATACGGGGGAACGGCGGGGTCCCCCCGTGGGGCCCGGGGAGGGGGGGCAGGAACGGGCCCCGGGGCAGCCACGAAAGGCGGCGGGACGCCCCGGGGGGAGGTAGGAGAAGGTCGGCGCGGGGCTGGCGGCGGGGGCGCGGCGCGGGGGCCCTGCGGGGGCCGGGGGTCGCGGGCGGGGGTCGCTCCTTACCCGCCCGGCGCCCCGCACCATCCCGGCCCGGCTCACACAAAGGCGCCGACCCGCCCCGCGCCCGCCCCGGCCCGCGCCGCCTTCCGGGACCCGCCGCCCGCAGCGCCCCCAAGCGGCGTGGAGGACCCAGAGCGGGGGCACCGGCCCGGGGCCGGACACACGGACACGGGGACACAGGGACACATGGACACATGGACACACGGACACATGGACACATGGACACAGGGACACACGGACACGGGGTGGGACACATGGACACATGGACACACGGACACACGGACACGGGGTGGGACACATGGACACATGGACACAGGGACATACGGACACATGGAAACACGGACATGGGTCGGGACACACGGACACGGACACAAGGACATACGGACACACGGACTCGGGACCAGACACTGGTCGGGACACACGGATATGGGACCAGACATACGGACACAGGGACATGGGGCGGGACACAGGGACACGAGCACATAGACACGGGGCGGGACACACGGACACGGACACAGATGCATGGACACGGGGCGGGACACACGGACACAATAAGGGACAAGGGATGGGACACAGGGACGCTGGAAGGGGCAGGGAAAAGGGCACGCAGATACGGGAAGGGACACATGAACGTGGGCATGGGCAGGAGCACAAACACCGACCCGGTCACGGACACGGGGACGAGCAGAGACACATGGACACAAGAAGGGACACGGACACGGGAAGGGGCACGGACACGGGAAGGGACACGGACACGGGAAGGGGCACGGGGACTTCCCCAGTTACGGGGGCTGCTGTGGGGAAGGGAACGGTCACTGTAGCCCAAGATCACACGAGTCCCGGCCCCGCAGGTCCCGTGGGCTCATCCCCGCATCCCCACCCCCGTGGGCTCTTTCCCGCAGCTCCACCCCCGTGGGCTGTCCCGAGCGGGTCCCGGAGGCGCAGCCAAGACACAGAGACGCCGTTTGCGCGTGTCCCGCGCAGACACGGGTGGGTGTTTAGCGGGGCACGTCCAGGTGTACACGGGTGCACGGACACGCGCGCGTGGGGCAGAACGGCCGCGTCCCCGGCGGGTCCCACGACGGCACGGTGGGCGCCGGCTCCCGGGACGTTCCCGCAGTCGGTCCCACCGTCCCCGGGACGCCGGGCACATTCCCGGGACACCGGGCACAACCCGGCCGGGGCCCCTCCGCGCGTGGGGGGCTCGTTCCTCGGCTCAGGCCGCCCTCAGCGGAGCCTCGCCGGGAACCGGGGGTCCCGGGGAGCACCGAGGGGACGAGCCGCCGCCTCCCCGCCCCGCCGCTCGCCCGGGCTCCGCTGCTCGCTTCCCCATGAGCCCCACGAAGAAATCGTGCATGTCTCCTGCGGAGAGACCGACGGTCAGCGGCACCGGCACCGGCGGCGGCACCGGCGCCGGTACCGGGCGGGACTTACTCTTCTGCGGCGCCGCGGGGGGACCTGGAAGAGACCGAAGCGGGTGAGCGGAGACCGGGGGGACAGCCACCCTCCCACCCGAGTCCCCCCCGCCCCTCACCGGCGCCCTCCTCCCGCAGCAGCTCCAGCGCGGCGGCGGCGGCGGCCCCGGGGCTGCCGCGGGCGCTCCACGGCAGCGGCTCCGGGACGGGCATCCCCTGCGGGAGCGAAGAGGATGAGCCGGGTGGGAAGGGGTCCAGGAGCTCCCGGGGATCCAGGATCCGCCCGCAGCTTCCCCCACGACGGTCGTACCTGTGCCGGGCCCGGTGGCGCGGCGGGGACGCGACGAGCGAGGGCGAGCGGCAGCGCCAGGAGGAGCAGCACCGCCAGCACCCGTCGGTTCTTCATCCTCAGGGAGAGCTGAGGACGGTGATCAGCGACGGAGCGGCGGGGCCCGGGGCTGTCCCGAGCTGGCGAGCCCTCGATGAGGTGGCTCGGGGTGAGTCTGGGACCGAACCGGGCTCTGGGGAGGGAAATCAGCGAGACGGGAGCCGGGGGAGCCGGAGGCGGCGGAACCCCCTCTCGGCTGTGCGGAGGAGGGACCGCGCCGCTTCCCGGGCTGCCGGTGTCCCTCGGACGGGGCTGTGTCCCGGGGGTGCATTACAGGAGTGGGAGGCCCGTTACGAGGTGTGCAGAGGGACACGGCCCTGCTGTGGCCCCGAAGGTGCCGTGTCCCCACTCGTGCCCCTGGTGCCTCGGTTGTGTGCTCACACACGAGCCGTGCAAACACTCACGAGTGTGGGGCACGGACACGGCTCAGGCTCTGTCCTGCACCTTCACCCATCTCAGCACACCCGTGTCCTCGGACACACTCCCTGGCACGCATATGCTTGCCCACAGCCGGAATTGCTTCCAGAGCCCCCCACCAAACCCTCCCCAAACTCAAGCAACACCCTCACCCCATCTCTCCTCCTGCCTGTGCCCTCCCCAGTGCTGTCCCAACCTCCGCTTCCTCCTTCTCCCGTCCTTTAACCAGGGTGAGGACAGGGCACAGCAGTTCCCCGGCACCCTGAGAAGCCCCCGGGGCCGTAGGACACAGGGACACAGACCTGCCCAGCCCTCCGGTGGAGTCGAGGCCTGAGGGACCCTCGTCGCCGGTGGCTGTGGAGCAGGGAATCCTCGAGGCGTGGTGGGCACTGGTGATGGACGGCAGCGGTGGTGGTCAGCGGCAGTGGGCAGCGGTGGTGGGCAGTGATGATGGACAGCAGTGGTGGTGGGCAGCAGCGGTGGGCAGCTCCCCCGGCCCGGGCTCAGCCGGGAGGAGAAGTACCGGGGCAGCGGCTGCTGCACGGCGCTAAATAAGGGGCTCTGCCCATGGCACGGCGTGGGTGGGCAAGAGGAGAGCTGCCAATGGGGGCCGGGAGGGTGGCACCCCCACCCTGCAGCTTCACGCCCACGCAGGCACCGTGACACCGACAGCACACGCGGAGTCACACAGCGACACACGCGTGCCCACGCAGGCACCCGGGGTGGGGGGTCAGCACACGGGCACTGTGCCCACGCAGCCCCCAAGCCCCTCATCGTGGGGACATCACGACGTGTCTGTTGGCACGTGTGGGGACACGCATGGAGGGATGGTCTTGGCTGGATGCTGGGCTCTTGCAGCCAGGATTTGGGGGGTCTCAACGGGGAGAGGGGATCGGCCAGGCTTTCACCGTGCACACGCGATGCACGCACGGGTTCACCTGCACACACGAGCCCAGGTGTGCCCACACACACACACACACACATTTCTCACACCCTGCCCCATTGCAGCGCTCCTGGCCTGCACGCTCCCGCGCCAGGATGTGCCAAGGCGGAAGACGGGGAGGAAAATTTGGGGCAAAGCAGAGGGACACAAGGAAAAAGGGAACGACTGGGCCAACAAATGAGAGCCAGCCACTCCATCCCAAGCAACAGGCGGTGGTGACTGCTCCGCTGGCTGCAGCAGCCCCTCGGGAAGGCGGCCGGCAGCGGCGGCTCACGTGGCAACACAGCCCGGGGCAGGGCAGCATCTGCAGTGCCGGGAACGTTAATTAAATCGGAGCCTGGCCAGAGACGGTCTAATTAATTAATAACACCTACTTGTGCAATGCCAAGTGCGACGCAGCTGTGAAGAGCCCCGGTGCCCCGGGCTTGTTTATGGCTCTCGCCCCTCGCTGGGGGAAGGTCCCTGCAATGGGTGGGACGTGGCGGAGTCCGCGGCGGAGAGCGGGGAGCCCTCGGTGCTGAGACGTGGCCAGGCCACCAAAGTGCCACCGTGCACACGCACGTGCTCCCCCCACGTGCGGGAGCTGCCCGCACACGCTCCCCCCGCACGAGGAACTGCGCTCCGGGGCCCACCTGGGAGCTGGTGCTGATGGTGACGTGACGGAGAGTTGGCAGCTCCAGAGGGTAATGCGAGTGATGTGTGGGGACAGGATAAAAACCCTCTCCAAGAGCTCGATGAGTGCAGGGGGGAAAGGCAGCAAAAGGGGGGAGACCCTGTCATGGCAGCTGTGGGGTCGTGGAGGCTGCAGGACTGGTGGGAGTCCTGAGGGTTCAGGGGGCTGGGGGGCTGTGGGGGACTGGTAGGGGTTCTGCAGGTCTGGCAGGGGTCCCATGGATCCCTGTGGGTTGAAGGACTGATGGAGTTCCTGAAGGACCTGCGGGGTGCAGGGCTGATGGTGGTCCTGAGGATTCTTGGGGCTGGAGGACTGGCAGCATCCCACCGAGTCCTGGGCACTGTAGGACTGATGGAGGTCCTGAAGCACCTGGGGGGTGCAGGATTGATGGAGCTCCCGCTGGTCCTGGGCTGCAGCAGTGTCACTGGGGCTGTGCAGCGACTTCCCTCTATCCCATTTTCTGTGTCCTTTGTCCCTAAGTGCAGCTGCAGCACCAGCCCGGGCAAGGAGCCCCTGCATGTGTATCCTGCAGCAGGGTGGGAGGACCCTGGGTAGGGGGACAAGGACATCCAGTGCAGGCAGAAGGATGACAGGGACCTCCCATGGATCCACCCACGGCCACCAAGAAATTGCCTCTGTAGCAGCATGAGCTCGGAGCCACTTTGATGAGAAAAGTGGCCACAATTTGGAGCCTTTCCAATCACCGCAAGCTGAGCGCTGGCTGCAATCAGGCACCAGGAAAAGTCAGGAAAAGCGGGAGGCCAGGATGAGGGGCCAGGATCACCGGGCTGGGCTGTGCCCCCCAGCTTGGGCGCTGTGTCCTGAGGTCCCACCCCACCTGTAACAGGGTGACACCGCCCTGGTACCGACACCTCAGCATCCTTTTAATGGGTTTGGAGCGATTCCTGGGTGCTGCCAGCACCCACAGGGGTGAAGGATGACACAAGGGGGGGTCAGGGGTGCCAGTGTGAAGGTGGGGGTCCTGGTGATGGGTGAGGGGCCACTCATTGCACCAGGACCTCCATCTTGTTGCTGCCCCTTTTCTTGCAGACAGGGCCGTTAGTGCTGGCCTTGGGTGACTCCACCACAGTGACGGACACGTCGCCCTTTGGGAAGTGGGTGGAGAACCTGTGGTGGCAGGATGGAGGGGAGGGGTTTGGATGGAGAGGGGTCAGGATGGAGAGGTGGGAAGGGGACACGCCCCATCCCCTCATTGCCCAGTGAGCTGCCTTGGCTACACTCCTCAGCGTTTTTCCGCTGCAGCCAATCAGGGCACTCACATGGTGCCCTGTCCTTGGAGGCTCCACCCCCATCTCAACCCCACCCTGGGCACCGCCCTGTCCCACCCACAATAACCCCACCCACTGTAGCCCCACCCTCCAGTGCCCACACCCACCCTCCTGGCCCCACCTACAGAAGCCACGCCCTCTGTGCCCCCATTCACACAGCCCCACCTATTGTAGTCCTGCCCTTCCAACTCCACCCAGTGTAGCCACACCCCCAATAACCACACCCACCAAAGCCCCACCCACACCTGTCAGTGATGTGCAGGGGCAGGGCCTGCCCGGTGGCAGCCTCGAAGGTCTGGTGCAGACGAGTGACCAGCTCGATGAGGTGGTCACTGACGAGCAGGAAGTCGCCCTTGGCCCCCACTGTGGAGACCTGTGGGGCAAGCGGGGGGTCAGCCCTGCTGGGGACCCCCTGAGTCCCCAGGACCCCCCTCTCCAGGTACCTCCTTGAGGTGCAGGGCCAGGAAGCCGTCAGAGAAACGGGTGACTGAGACGCCACGGATGTCACTGAGGGTGAGCACAGTCTTGGGCAGGGCGGCCTTGGGGTCAGCCAGGACCAGGTGCTCGGTGGTGAGGAGCAGCAGGCGTGGGACTGTCTGTGGGTGGGGGTCAGCGAGGGCAGGGGGTCACAGTGGCCCTGTGTGCCCTCCTACTGTTCAGGGCACGGTGCTGAGGCAGGAGCTCACCTTTCCATTGGCTCTGTTCACCTTCCTCACGGTGTCGGCCATTACCAGCTTGTCCTTGGCCACGGCATTGAGCTTCTGGTACTTGGGGTTCTGCTTCAGCCCCAGGTAGTCTCCACGGAAGGGCTGCGGCAGGCTGGGGACGAGGCCATTAGCCACTGCTGTTCTGAGCTCCCCTGCACCCCCAGCCCCCTGCCCTGGCACCTTTTGGGGTAGAGGGTCTTCTTGTCCTTGAAGAGCTCGCTGGCGCAGAGCTTGGCCTGCAGCTGGGTCCGGCGCGACGCCGGCAGCTGGTCCCGGTACTTCTTGCACTGCCGAGGGAGGAGGCGATTTGGTGCTGCCAAAGACCTCTGGGGTGAGCTGGCGCACCAAGATCCCAACCGGAATTCTCCCCACCTCCCCCTGCTCCCACCTTCCAGTGGTAGAAGATGTTCTTCAGCTCCTGGTTGGTGTCATTCAGGAACCTGTATGGCGCCGGGGGCCAGGTCCGGTCCATCACCGACAGCGGCGGGAGGTTCTTTGCCAGCCCCACCAGGTACTTCTGCACCTGGGGGTGACAGTGCAGCAGGGGGTCAGGAGAGGACAGGAGCATCCAGCCCCAGGGCAGGGGGTTGGGAAGGCACCGTGGGCCCCTCTCCCCCAGCCCCACTCACCAGCCGCCGGTAGATGAAGTTGGCCAAGCAGATGCTGGCGCTGGAACGGAAATACTTCCTGTAGGTCCTGCGTGCCTGTGGGGACAGCACCGGTGGTGAGGACACTGGACATCACCAGCAGCCCCACAAAGACAAGGGTGTCTCATCCCCCACATGTCCCCATCCCTATTTGGCCCCAGTGGAGAGGACAGAGGCTCCAGCCCGACAGGGTGGGCAGGAGTGGGGTGGGCAGACAGACAGACAGCCCGGACACATGGACACAATAACAGACACGGACACTGGGAGGGATACACGGACACAGTGCCACAGACGGTGGCACGGACAGCAGGACAGAGGTGGCCTGAGGGCGTGTGGCCCTGTTACCTGGTACCCTCTCCAGTGAGCGGCGATGGTGGTGGCGGCCGCATGACGTCGGCATTGGCACTTCAGCTCCCGCAGGAGCCGGCGAGACTGCCGGGGTGAGAGCCCAGGGGGCCCGAGGGAGAGACACCAACACAGACATGGAGAGAGAGGGAGAGGCAGGGGAGAGGCAGGAGAGAAGGAGGAAAGACGGGGAGAGGAGATGAGGGTGAATCTGGTCCCACTGTGGGGCACACAGAGCTCCTGGTGCCACCGTGGGGCACACAGAGCCCCTGTCCCCACCTACCCTCCTCCCTCACACCAGGCCAGTCCCGTTGGTGGCCCTGGAGGTGCCCAGCCCTCACCTTCCAGCCCCGTGCATACGCCTGCAGGATCAGTGCCGACCGCTTCATCTGCTTGTACCGGTTCATTTGCTGCGGGGCAACAAGGGGGTGGTGAGTTGGGTGGGTTTGAAGAGCCACGGGCAGAGGGATGGGCAGGGGAAGCACGGCCAGGACCTGCCCTGTCCTCACCCTGTGGCCACGGAACCAGGCAGAGATGAGGATCTGGCTCTTGCGCATCAGCTGGTACTGGGTCCGGCACCGCCAGCCCCGGAACACCTTCTGGATGAGGGTGGCGAGCTCGGCCACGCGCTCCTGGCGCTGCCGCTCCAGGTCGAAGAGCTGGGGAACAACCATGGCAAGTGCTGGGTCACCGAGCAGCTCCAAGGGCTGTAGCATCACCCAGGAACTCCCAGGACGAGTCTGGATCCCCAATCTGAGACCCCCCCGTTCCCAGACTCACAGTGCGTGGCGAGCGGATGAAGACCTTGGTGTGGCCAAACGCCAGCTCCTCCTCGGGGAACGCCAGACCTGCCAGCAGCACCTCGGTCCCCTCCCTGCAGCGTGGCAGAGACGAGGCTGGTCAGAGACCCTCTGGCAGCCCCCTGACCCTCACGGTCCGTGCCAGCCCCGTACCTGTCCGCACCATCCCAGCGAGGCCAGGTGCGGCGGTTGAGCATCTTGTAGCGCTGCAGGAAGGGGCCGTAGGGCTGGCGGAAGGCGTAGCCCGCCCGCCGCACCCGCACGTTCTCCATCAGCCCCAGGTACCGGACCTGTGCCAGCACCAGCTCCGGCGTGAACACCATCGCCGACTTGGTGTCGTTGGGTTTGATGCACCTGCAGAGCGCAGCGGTGGTTTGGGGGGAGCGGGTCTCACAGGCACCAAAGCCCCCTGCGCCGGGGGTCTCTGCCTCTACCTGATGTAGTTGGGGTTCTTGGAGTAGAGATTCTTCATCAGCATTGCCACGGACGACTTGAACTGGAAGCCTGCGGTGGGTGGCAGCTTGAGGGAGACTTTCTGGGGGTCTCCCTCGGGGAAAAGGGAGCGCAGCAGCTCGTGCCGGGCCGCCCACATGGCCTGCGACAGGTCACGGAAGAGCAGGTCGTTGTTCTTCTCGATGAAGCCCGTCACGTTGTAGGTCACCTGAGGGGGCAGTGGGGTCAGCGCCGGGGCAGGGAGTGGGGCACAGTTCAACATCTCCATGCCTGTTCCCAGTCCAGCCCCACAGCTCCTGTGCAAAGCTGGGAAGAGAACCAGGGCTCTGGGAAGAGAACTGAGGCACTGGGAGGAGGACCAGGATGCTGGGAAGAGAACTGGTGTGCTGAGAAAAGGACTGGGATGCTGGGAAGAGCATCCCAGAGGAAGAGGATTAGGGCACTGGCAAGAGGTCTGGGGTGCTGAGAAGAGGACCAGGGCACCGGGAGAAGGACCAGGATGCTATGAAGAGGTCCAGAGAGCTAGGAGGAGGTCTGAGATTCAGGGAAGAAGCCTGGGGTGCTGAAAAGAGGTCTGGGGTGATGGGAAAAGAACCAAAGTGCTGGGAAGAGGTCTGGGATACTGGTAAGAGAACCAGAGTGCTGGGGAAAAGACCAGGGCACTGAGAAGAGGATTGGGATGCTGCAAGGAGAACTGGGACATTGTGAAAAGGACCAGAGTGCTGCAAAGAGAACTAGGGTGCTGTGAAAAGGATTGGGGTTCTGGGAAGAGGATTGGGGCTCTGGGAAGAGGATCGGGGCTCTGGGAAGAGGGGTGTGGCACAGGGAACAGGATCAGGGTGCAGGAAACAGGATCAGAGTGTTGGTAAGAGGAGCATGGCACTGGGAAGAGGATCAGGGTTCTGGGAAGAGGACTGGGGCACTGGGAAGAGGATCAGGGTTGTGGGAAGAGGAGCGTGGCACGGGGAAGAGTAGCAGGCACTGCCAGACCTTGCCGGCGTAGTGGTGGATGCGGAAGCAGCGTGCTGGCAGGGTGGTGTCGGTGACGTGCCGGGCATTCTGTGTCTCCTTGCTCTCATAGTGCTTGTGTGTGGCCAAGAGCTGGTTGAGTTTGGTGAGGAAGGTGTCCTCGTTGACCACGCCGGGCCGCAGGCACTCCTCATCCAGCATGGCCAGGATCCCGCTGGTGCTCTGTGTCATGATGGATGGTGTCACCCCAAACCAGCCCCACAGAATCCCAGTTTGGGCTGTGGGGGGAGCTGGAACCCCAAGATCCCAGCACAGGGTGGGCAACTCACATTCTCAATCAAGTTGCAGATGATGCTGTTGTCAAAAAACTCCACTGGGGTCCACTGGATGCCCTGAGGAGTAGATGTGGGTCAGACACACAGATAACAAACCAGATCCTGCCCCATGGACACCCCCAGCTGATGTGGGGCAGGAACCGGACATCCGGCCACGGGGATGAGGATCCCAAATCCCTTCCTGCCATTGAATCTGCTCTCGGCAGGGAGCAGGGCAGGGGAGGGGCATGTGGCTGAGCCGTCTCCAGCACTTCCCCATCCCAGAGGGGCCGAAGCTCCTTGGGGCTGTGCTCTGGCAGGGGCTGGAGGTACCTCTCGGACATATTCCTCCTGTTCCTCCTTCAGCGTCATCAGGATGAAGATCTGCTGCAGCTTCTCGTTGCAGTAGTTGATGATGAACTGCTCAAAGCCGTTGTCCTGCGAGAGAAGGGTCCTGTATGGCAGGTGCTTCCCGAGCCCCCAGCCCTGCCTCATGTCTCAAGTGCTGTTCCTGACCCCCTGAACGGGGCCGGGTGGTTCCTTCCCTCACCTGGAAGATCTCAAAGCCGTAGATGTCCAGGACGCCCATCACCTTCCTCTGCTCATCTGACTTTACCTGGGGAGATAAAGGGGTGTTGAGCCCTGTGTGGGGTGGGGGTCCAGGGTCCTGCTGGGACTCCAGGACCCCCTGGAGCTCACCTGGATGCTGGTGTTGATGCGTTTCACCAGCCAGTCAAAGAGGCGGCTGTAGATGTTCTTGGCCAGCGCGTCCCGGCCGTAGTAGCCCTGCGGAGAGGAGAGAGGGGCTGGGACTGGCTCATGGGGGGCTGCTGGGCCCCAGCCCCATAGCTGAGGGTGGTCCTGCTCACCTGGGGGACAGTGAGGGTGGTGAGCACCGTCTCATCCCGTGCCTTCACCGTGCGGGAGCACAGCGCCTGCTCCAGCGTGCTGGGGTCCAGCCCGATCAGCTGGCAGATCTCCCGCAGCTCTGAGTGGGAAGACGGCAATGCCAGAGCTGAGGAGGGGCTGAGGGGGTCCCCACACCCCTCTTAACCCATCCCTATCCCCATCCTACCCTGGGGCTCGGTGATGCTGCAGGCCTCCATCCCACTGGCCTGGAAGCTGCTGCTCAGCTGGATGTTGCCCAGTTTGAGCACCACGGCCGTCACCTCCAGAAGCTCTGTCACCTCGGCGGGCAAGAAGCCGATGATCCTCATGGCATCCTGGGGATGGACACTACAGCTCAGGGGATGGGGTGGGCTCCAGGATTTTTTTTGGGGGGAGTCCTGTCTTCCCATGGGTACCTGCATAGCTTGGAAGTTGGCAGCATCATCCATGCCAGGCAGGCTGGAGCTCTCCCGGTTCAGGTATCCATAGTGCCCACAGTCCTGGCGGAGCTTCAGCTGCTCTGGGTGAGGGGAGAAGATGCGGCAGTTCAGCCATGATCCCCTCCAGCTCCTATTCCACCTCCCAATCCCCCACACTGTGGGGTCTAGACCTACGGAGCAGCTGTGGTGAAGCCCCAGCCAGGAGCTGGTAGAAGATGTGGAAGTTCCTCTCGCCCTTCACGTGCCGGACAATGCGGGATTTCTCCAGCAGGTCTGCGAGGAGGGGTCAGTGTCACCGGGGACTGTGGAGTGGAACCCCTCCGGGATGGGTGGTGGATACTCACAGTTGCTGATGACCCCTCCCAGGGGCTCCCCCTTGAAGTCGAACTCAATGTCCATGTATTTGCCCTGGGGGAAGGGGTTGGGTCAGGGAAGCGGGTCCTGGTGGGACTGGCAGCTCCACTCCCCACATCCCCATCGCCTCTGTGCTCCCAGCCCCATCAAGGCCCACGTGGCCCCAGCAGGGTCCAAGCCCCCTCTGCAGGTCACTCACGAATCGGGAAGAGTTGTCATTACGGACAGTCTTGGCATTTCCAAAGGCTGCGGGAGAGGATGGAGGTCATGGTGCGGTCAGGGGGCCGGTGCTGAACCCTGGCAGGTCTGGGATGCAGGAGCCAGGGCTCAGGATGTGGGACACTCACCCTCCAGCACGGGGTTGGACTGCAGGAGCTGCTCCTTCACCTTGTTCACCTCCTCCCCTTTGCTACTCACGGCTGCCACGTAGGACATCACCAGCTTGCTGGCCTCTGTCAGGGAGGGGCTGGGGGTCACTGATGTGGGGCTGTGGGTGCTGGGGCTGTGCCCCTCACCCCACCAGCCCCTCGCAGTGCCCTGAGCCCCCCTCGCAGCCCTGGCTGTACCTGTCTTGCCGGCGCCGCTCTCGCCGGTGATGAGGATGCACTGGTCCCTGTCCCGGTCCCGCAGCGAGCGATAGGCATCATCAGCGATGGCATAGCTGGGGGCAGATGGGGTTGGAAGGGGCTGGAGTCATCTAGGCGCTCCGGGAAATGTCAAGACCTCCCCCTTGTGGCTGTGGCGTTGCCTCAAGTGGATTCCCTTGGACCCTGACACCCTGGGATTGCCTGGGAGTGATGCCCTCGGCACAATCCAGGGGACCAAGGGCACCACCAGCCTCCCCGTGCTCACATGTGGGGCTTCACAGCAAAGAAGCTGCAGTTGTGATACTCCTCCACCTTCTCTGGGGTGTAGATGGGCAGGGACTGGTATGGGTTCACGGAGATCACCACATTCCCAATGTATGTCTGCAGGACAGCAGGACAGCAGGGGTGAGGGGCTGGGAGGGCTCAGACCACGTCCCAGTGCTCCCCACCCCCATCCCAGATCCTTGACCTCATCCCAGATGCCAGATCCTGCTCCCCATCTCAGAAAATGTAGACCTTCTACTCCCCATCCAAGACCTCATATACTGCTCCCCATCCCAGAACTCTACTCTGCTCCCCATCCCAGACCCTGTAGCCCTCCTGCTTCTCAGATCCTTCTCCTCATCCCAGACCCCAAATCCCATTCCTCACCCTCGACCTTGCAGCCCTCTTGCTTTGCATCCCAGGCCCTATACCCTGTTCCTACCCTGGACCCCAAAATTCTCCTGCTCCCAATCCCAGACCCCATATCCTGCTCACCTTGAAGCTCTCCCATTCCCCATCCCAAACCCTGCAGCCTTCCCAATCCTCATCCCAGACCCTGTATCCCATTCCCCATCCCAGACCCCGCAACCTTCCCAATACCCATCTCAGACCTCATATCCTCTTTCCATCCCAGACCCCATTCCCCATCCCAAACCCTACAGATTTCCCAATCCCCATCCCAGACCCCGTATCCCATTCCCCATCCCAGACCCTGCAACCTTCCCAATACCCATCCCATACCCCACATCCCACTCCCCATCCCAGACCCTGCAGCCTTCCCATTCCCATCCCAGACCCCGTATCCTGTTCCCCATCCCAGACCCCATAACCCACTCCTCATCCCAGACCCTGCAGCCTTCCCGTTCCCCATCCCATACCCTGTATCCCATTCCCATCCCAGACTCTGCTGCCCTCCCGTTCCCCATCTCAGACTCCGTATCCCACTCCCCATCCCAGACTGTGCAGCCTTCCCGTTCCCCGTCCCATACCCCGTATCCTGTTCCCCATCCCAGACCCCATAACCCACTCCTCATCCCAGACCCTGCAACCTTCCCAATCCCCATCCCAGACCCCATATCCCACTCTCCATCCCAGAGCCTGCAACCTTCCCAATCCCCATCCCAGACCCCATATCCCATTCCCATCCCAGACCCTGCTGCCCTCCCGTTCCCCATCCCATACCCTGTATCCCATTCCCATCCCAGACCCTGCTGCCTTCCCAATCCCCATCCCAGACCCCATATCCCACTCCTCATCCCAGACCCTGCTGCCCTCCCGTTCCCCATCCCATACCCTGTATCCCATTCCCATCCCAGACCCTGCTGCCTTCCCATTCCCCATCCCAGACCCCATATCCCACTCGCACCCAAGCCTCCCTGTCCCCACTGCTCACATAAATGTCGTGGCGGCGGAATCGCTCCTGCAGCGTCTGGACCAGCGACTCCTCCGTCAGCGGGTCCAGCAGCACCAGATCTGCGACGGCCTCGGCGTCCAGCGGCGACGAGGTGCCTTCCATGGCCGGGCAGCTCCGGGGCAGCTGCGACACAGAAAGGGGCGGCTTCAGCCAAGGACACACGGCCCCTTCCCCAAAACACCCCACCAGGTCCTCAGCAGTCTCTGGGATCTTGGCAGCTCCCCCCAACCCTGGGGACAGGGGACAAGGCAGCCACACACAGCGGGCTCCTTCCCAGGGTATCTCGGTGCCCAGGACCCCGTGGTGGAGCTGGGGACAGCAGGACGCTGGGGGGAAGCGGGAACCCGGCCAGGAAATGCGGACACCTGGATCCTATTCTTGGGGCAGGGATTAATTCAGCTTCCACTTCCTCCCTCCTTCCTGGCAGTGGGAAGCCGGGGCGGGGAAGGGAGCCCAAGCTCCTCGACAGGTCAGCCTCAGGAACCCGTGTGCTGCTTCTCCCCGCTGTCCCTCATCCCTCACCTGCCTGTGACAGCACAGTCACGTTCCCGGAGGTGACCTTCACCCCCGCTTTACAGCTGGGGCGCAGGGCTGTAAACCCAGCCCCACTTATCTGTGCCCCGGGGAAAGTTCAAGAGCGGGTAGAAGGTGGGGAAGGATGGGGCAAAAAAGGTGATGCAGCCTGTAGAGATGGCAGTGACCCTCAGGGGTTTGAGTCCCCCGTGCTGCTGGGTTGAGACCCCAGGGTCAGCAGCCATGGGTGGGAGCCACAGTACGAGCCTCCCACAGCTCCAGGGCAGCGCTGGGCTCACCCCGGTCCCCACACCCCGTTTCCCCATGGCCCGTGGGGTGCAGGTGCCCTGGGATGGGGGTTATGGGGACAGGGTACCCCCATCCAGCTGAGGACTGGGGGGCTCGGGCGCTTCAGGCGCTGTCTGGAAGCAGAGGGGTCCCCGACTCACCTCCCGGTGGCAGAGCAGCAGATGCTGGAGCGGCTTCAGCTGGAGCGGCTTCAGCTGGAGCTGCCCCGGAACCGGCGGGGCTCAGCCCAACCCAGCCCCCAGTACTGGCCCTGTCCGGCCCACGGAGGGGCGGGGGGCCGCAGGGCCCTCCCCCAGAGCTCCCAGATGGGGAAACTGAGGCACGAAGGAGCAGCCGGTGGGGATGGACGCCGAGTGCTGCCGGCTACAGCCCCTGCTCGGCCGCTGTGTGCCTTCCCCACCCGGCAGCTCAGAGCAGGAACAAGGAGGGAAAATCCTGGAGCCGAGCAAACAAAGGGAGCTTCCTCTGCTGAGCTGCGGGAAACGGGCAAGGTACAGGGCAGGAGAACGGGGACTGCCCAGGGGTGCTCGATGGAGGACACCTGTCCCCAGGGAAGCATGTGTCCCCAAAGAGGACACCTGGTCCCAGCCCAGCCTGAGGCCACGGTAGGTCCTGCTACAGGGATTGTGTCACCCAGAGGCTGTTGTGTCCCCACACACCATCCCCAGCAGAAAGATCTCCCACAGGTGGCTGAGCCCTGGGGTCACAGCGGGACGAACAAATGAGGCTCAAGACCTGAAAAATACATCTTTATTAAAAATATAATCAGTCATTCACCACGCTGCAGGCGGGGGGGTCAGAGTAACAGAATCTGCTCACACACGAGCGGGGAGGAAAGTGCAGTGAGGGCTGGGGAGCAAAGGGACAGACCTGGGATTGGGACAAACTGATGGCAGAAGCTCCAGGTGAGGTAGGGGCTGGGCTGGGGGGTCCCCAGGGCAGCTGAGACACTGCGAGGAGGTGAGGGCAGCACTATTGCTTAGCAAATTGCATAGATTGGGATGTCCCCTCCAGCTCTGTGCTTTGGCAGAGCTCTCCAGCCAGCACTGGGGGCTGGAACATCGGTGGGGTCACCCTCGGTCCCTGCCCACACCCACTGGGAGTAACAGCAGAAGGGCAGTGAGGCAGAGAGGAAGCACATCCACACTCATCCTGAGCTCCAGCATGGGGAGAGGGGGCTGAGCACAGCCTCTACCCCAACATCCCACCCAGGGACAACCAGCAGACCCTGAGGCTCCACAGCTCCATCAGGGAAGCCCTGAAGATTTTGGTATCCAGACAGGATTGAAGCCAAGGCAGAGGAGTGGCCCGACCAGCTGGAGCCCTCTAACTTATTTGTAACAGGAGGAGGAGGAGCAGGTCACTGGCAGCTCACTCATCAAGGCTCCAGCCAGGTGCTGAGCACACAGGTACCAGCGGGATGAGTCCAAAGTTCTTCTCATGTGTGTCACCCTCAGGCACCTGCACAGGAGATGGAGGGGAAGGTCCATCCCCACCCCAGGCTGTCCAGTGTCCAGCGAGGGGAAAGGGGCTCCTGTCTGCAGCCCACAGCTGTGGCACTGAAGGATGGAGCAGGATAAGCACCCAGGTTTAAGAGAGGGTCCCTGCCCTGGGGGTGCCACCCTGGGAGCTCACAAACACCCACTGCAAAAGTTGGGGTGGGTCCAGGCTGCATCCAGGACCAGGTGGTCTCCCAGCCTTGGGGGGCTCCCATGTCTCCCACCCCCCAAACACCCAGAGCTGTGCTGACAACAGCATTCACACCTCAGGGAGGAGCTGCAGGGGAAGGGAGGTGAAACCCCCTTTTCTCCCTGTCAGAGGGGGTCCATCCCCACAAGGACCATCCCCACCATGACTGGAGCAGCCCCAGTTGTTGTTCTGCTCCTTGGCCCCAGGGCAGCTGACCTCACTGGACATCCAGGTGGTTGTGGGGCAGGGAATCACTCCTGTGATTCCCAGCATAGGAGTAATTGATATTTTCCTCCTCCTCTTCTTCATCATCATCATCCTCCTCAAAGAGCTGCTCGTCAATGGAGAGACTTGCCAGGCCGAACTCCCTCTCGTGGGCTGACACCTCGTTGGGGGTGACATGGGAAGCACCAGCCACAAAGTCAGCAAATCTGGGAGAAGACGTGGAGCAGCAGGTTGGGTTGGCCTCTGGACAGGCCCTGACACACACAGGTAAAGCATTTTGGTGCTGGGACCTGGTGTTATCCATCCTTCTTTTACAGCACTCTGTGCTCCCACACACCACAGATGCGTGTCTCTGTCTCTAAGGACAGAGGTGACAGCACAGAGGGACACAGGGTGGCCACCCCAAGCTTGCTGACAGGGATGTTACCTTTTGGGAGACTGGATGCGGGACACTGTGCTCCAGGCAGAGAATTCGGGGCTCTGGCAGACGCTCCGCAGCTCTGCCAGGGCCTTTTGGGTCTCCACCTCGCCCTGGAGCCGATATTCCTCCTCTGACAGCAGCCGAGGGGGGGTCGGGCCCAACCTGGAACTCTGCACCCTCCTGCAGGGGGGGCAACACCAGTTAATGCCTGCCTGGATGGGGTGGGAGCAGCTCCCAGGGCAGGACCCCAGAGGAGGATCCCTGGAGCAGGAACTCTAAGGCAAGACCAGATCCTGAGGCAGGATCACCTCCCAGAACAGGAAATCTGGGGCAGGACCAGCTCCTGGAACATGAATCTCTGGGGCAGAACCAGTTTCTGAGACATGAATCCCTAGGGCAGCCCGAGCTCCCAGGACAGGCCCAGCTCCTGAGCCAGCTGGCAGTGAGGAAAGTGGAACACACCCCTCTACCCTCTGCTCCTTGCTCCCAAGGGCCCTCTCCTGCACCAGTCCCAGGGGAAAAAGGGCAGAGTTACCCATCCCACTCCCAAACCCCAGTGAAAACAACCCCGTTCCGTGCCACAGGCTCCATCCAGCAGCTCATCCCAACCCAGCTGAGATGTGTGAGCAAGCTGGAATCCCACAGGCCTCACCGGTAGGCAGCGAAGGCCCATTGCAGGGGGTAGTCCAGGTTCTTGGTGCAGACAGCGATGAGCACCAGGGCCAGGGCGATGGGGTGGATCTGGATGCCCGAGTACATCATCAGCAGCCCCAGGAGCTGCAGGGCCCAGGAGAGGAGGTTGATGCTCCGCTCGTTCTCCAAGGGGCCGTACCTGTAGCACACGGCGAAGCTCAGGAGGCCCACGAACAGCAGGTAACCTGTGGGACAGGTCAGGGATGGGGCAGAAATTGAGGGCTCTTTGAGGATGAGGGAGAAGCTGATACCATCCCCTGGGAGCAGCAGCAGGGATAGGAAGCCTCAGCATTGCTCCCCAGCACGTTCCAGCTCCGCTGGGAGACTTTCACCTGGCGAAGTGGTGAATCCCAGAGCTCCCACCTACCTAACAGGTACTGCCAGTAGAACTTGCAGATCTCCTGCAGGTTCTTGAAGATCAGCTGGAGCAGGTACAGGGAAAAGGACCAACCTCCGACCAGCAGGAAGTACACAGGGCTTTTCTGGGGGAGCACAGGACGGGTTGCAGGCAGGTCATGGATACCTTCCCCAGGTGCTGAGCTGCTCTGTACCAAACCCAGTCCATCCCAGTCCAGGTATGGAAAGGGCTACAAGGCCTCTGAGCCCCTCAAGACATGACACCTACCTTGGGCATGACCTTGGACATCATGTAGACGAGGACAAGCAGCGAGGCCAACAAGCCAACACTGATCCCAGCTGAGTAGTAGAAGATTTGGCTCCTGCAATGATCACACAGGGAATCAATCCCAGCAGGTGTTTTATGGATACCTGTGCACAAACACCCCCACCCAGGAGCCAATGGGCACTGCCCACCTGCCCCAGCCCCCCGGGAAAGGAGGGGGCTCACCTGCTCAGTGTGTCCCCACAGAAAAACAACAGCAGGCCCAGGAAGGAAACAAGGAACAGCTTAGGATCAAAGCCTGGAAAGAAAACGAATCCCAGTGGAGAGGGGCACGGCGGGACAGGGTCACAAGGACAAGAGATGGGACAGCATCCAGGTGAACTTCCAAGCACCCCAAATTCCTTCTGCAGACCAAATTCCCTTCCTGAGGAAGGAACAGGTCTTTGGATGATGAGCTGCCACGTCCTGCTGTCCCCTAGGCAGCCCCAGGCCCCCTTTGCCCCACAGGGGAGGGGACGTACGTCGGAAGAGGATGACGGAGTAGATGGTGCCGGGCTCCAGCAGCTCGACCTTGAGGCAGGTTTTGTTGCTGTAGAGATCCACGTCGATGCTGGTGTCGTTGAGCTTCCCCCGCAGGAAGGAGAACACCACGTTCCACACGCTGAACTTCTCCAGCTCCTCTTCGCTGTCCACCTGGGTGACGCGGATCATCCGGCTGCTGGTGACGCGGATCTGCGGGAAGCCAGGGGGAAATGGATGGAAGGGGTGGGGCAGGGAGGATCTGCTGCCTCCTCCTTGTCCTCCTCCTGCTGTCACCTGTGTCCTGGTCCAGATGTCGTTCCATTGTGGGACACGTGTGTTGGTGTAGCAGAAGCGTTGGGATTCCTTGTAGTGGGACGTGTGACCGTCCTGGAGCGGGATGATGGGATCCTTGATGCCTGGGAAGCACAGAGGGAGGGATTCAAGCCCTGCTGCCCTCTGCTTCACCTACCAAACCCTTTCCCTCCCTGAGGATCCTCCACTTAGGCATACTGCCCACAGTCCTTCTGCTGTTTTCCTTGGAAAACACCCTCTGGTTCCTTTTTGGGATAACCCCATGCCCTGGGCTGAGGGGATCAGCACAGGCCCATCCCTGCGTCCCTTCTAGATCGACTCCTAGTTCCAAAACCCGACCTCAGGGACGTAAATCCGAGGGTGTCTCTGGCATGCACTCGCCCCTCGAGGTGAAGAGGTTCCCGAATCACACGGGAGGCCCGATCATACTAGGGGATCGGAACAGCGGGACATGAAATCGCGGTCCCGCCGGGCCGCACCGACCCTCTGAACGTGGAGGCCCCGGGAAGGGTTCCGAGGGTGCTCTGGGGGCCTCTCAGCGGGCACCGGGCAGTTCCCCGTGGTCCAGGCCGCTGGTCCCATTCTCCCGCCATGTTGGCCCGGCGGCTATCGCCGTCCCGCTCCCCACCATGACTCCCTCCGGTCCCCGCCCATGGACGCCGCTGCCCCCCGCACCTGCAGCCTCCAGGAGAAGGAAGGACAGAAACACCAACAGCAACAGCAGCACGGGCTGCTCCAGGAGCCGCCGCCGCCCCGGAGCCGGTTTCATCCCTCCCGCCGCGGCTGCGCCGGCCATTTCCGCTTCCGTCTGGCTCGGCCGCCGAGAAGCACCCACAGCCAATAGGAGAGGACCTCGCCGGGCTTTGTCGTTGATTGACAGCTGATTTACCCTATCAAACATCCCCTCCTATCTCGCGCCCGCCCCCTGCTGCCTGCCACTTTGATTGACAGTGGATTTAACCTATCAACAGTGCGCTTGCAGGAAGCAGCCGTATTCCCGCCCCCGGTTACCACGGTGACCAGCATGCCCGTCCCCGCCAGTCACTCAACAGCCACGCCCCGCTCCGGTAACAGCTCTGACGGACACGCCCCTCGACCAATCAGAGCGCAGGCCCGACCGGCCACACCCTCCACGCCCTCGTGTATCCATATGATTGACAACCGCCCCCGCCTATCAGGGCGCGGCCTCGCGTTGTTTGTGTGAATGGGTCACGCGTGGGGGGCGCGCAGCTCCCGCCCCTCGCCCCCCCCGCCCCTCCCCCGGCAGCCGAAGCTGTCCCGGGCTCCGCGACCCCACGGCCCCGCCGGGGCTCTGCCAGGGCGGACACGGCACGAGGGTCACTGGTGACCCGCGGCGCGCCGCGGGTGTCCGCATCCCACGGGAGAAAGAGCGGTTCGCCTCTCGCCTCGGCCGGGGGGCTCCGGTTCGCCCCGCTGCCGGCACCGTCCCTTCCCCCAGCCGCGGGAAGTGGGTGCCGCCCTCCGCGGGGGTCCCTCCCCGTGGGGCGGTGGCCGCCCGTGGGCGGGCAGCGGGGAGCGGGCTCGGGAGGCCCCCCCGCTCCCCCTCCGCGGGCCGTGGGCGGCGGAGCCGGGAAGCGGCGGGGCCGTGGGCGGAGGATGTGCGTCAGCCGGGGGCAGCGCCGGGGCTGGGAACGGCCCCGCCGCGCCGGACGCTTGGTCGTGGAGGGGGAGGGGGGCGTGACAGGGCCGGTGGGGAGGGGGGTGAACCGGGAGAGCTGGGGCAGGACCCCCGCCATGGGGACCGTGCCCGTGCGGGATCCCCCGGCTGTTCCCCCGGCAGCTCCGGGGATGTGCCCCGGACACCGGCACGGCCCCCCCGGCCAGGATCGCGCGTGGGCGGCTCTGGCCCCACGCCAGGCGCCGGTCGCGGTATAAATAGCGCCGAGCCACGCAGGGCCGGACCCGGGCGTGGGCCGTGACACCCCGCCGCCTCCCTCCCAAGGAAGGGACCCCTGTGCTGCGGGCGAGGGGCTTCAGCATCCCCCCAGCCCATCCGAGAAACCTCCGTCCGCTCCCGTTCTCGCTGCTCCAGGGCGCCGCTGGGGTGCTCACCCCAAAGCCTATCGATGGCAGCGTGTGCGTGCCGGTGACACCAAGTGCCCGCCCTTCGCAAGGGCTCCCGGCACCGGTGGGGACTGCCGGGACAGCGGTGCCGGTACCCGGAGCATCTCCGCGCCCCGTCAGGTTGTCACCCAAACGGGGGATGCTGCGAGCGCTGCCCGCGGGACCTGCGGGATTCAGGGTGTCCAACACCGAGCACCGTGTCCCCTCTTCGGGGGGTTCTGCTTCTCCCACGGACCCCCCTTCCCCCGTGCCACGCGTGTCCTCCCCGGTCCCTGCCGGGGCTGCAGGACCCCCGATGCCGCTGTGCGGGGCGCCGCTCCCGTCCCGCTGCTCCGGTACCGGGGGGGGAAAGAAGGGGGGCCGGCGCTGCCGCCCCCGCCGCTGTCCCCCCCCCGCGCTCGGCGGGGGCGGCAGCCGCGGGATCCGCCCCCGGGGCCTCCCACGCGCGGCGCAGCCGGGGCCGCTGCTATTTCACGGTCCCGCCCGTGTGGGCGGCGCGCAGAGCGGCGCGGCGCGGCGGAGGGAGCGCGCCCGGCCCCGGCCGCGGGACCCCCCGAGCCCCGGCACCCCCCGGACCCCCGGCTAGAGCCGGCCCCGGAGCCCCCCCGCCCCTCCCCGGCCGCCCGGCGGGGCGGGCGGAGCGGACGGAGGCGGTTCCAGGCGGCGGTGAGCAAGCGGCGGACGGCGGGAGGGGACGGGGCACCGGGGGGCACCGGGCAGGGCGGGAGTCCCGGGGAACGTGGCCATGGTGGCACTGGGGGGATCGTAGCGGGAGGGAGCAGCGGGGGACACCGGGCAGGGCGGGGGGCCCACGGGGTGTTGGCCACGGGGCTCCGGGCGGGTCCGGGGCGCCGAGATGCACGGGGAGAGGATGGTCCCGATGGGACCGGGGGCACCGCGGCACCAGGGGGTACAGGGCGGGGTAGGGGGGTTCGTGGGGGGATGGCCTCGATGGGACCGTGGGAGCACAAAGGGACCGTGGGGACGGCGGGGGGATGGGACACCGGGGGTCACCGGGCAGGGCAGAGAGCCCGGGGAAGGGATGACCCTGGTGGGTCTGGGAGGAATAGGGGGTGGATGGAGCACAGGGTGGGTTCGGGGCACTGGAGGGCACGAAGCAGGTGCAGGGAGGCTGGGGGAGGATGGCCCTGGTGGGACCGGGGTGGAGATGGGGGCACCGAGCGGGGCGGGGTCACCAGGGAAGGATGGCCGTGATGGGATCCAGGGGACCGCAGGTGAACAAGGCACGGCAGGGCGGGGGGCCTGGGGGATGTTTGCCAATGGTGAGATCGGCACTGGCACATTATCCCTGGGGCTGGGAGGGCTGGGGGAAGCCCCACGTGTGTCCTGCCCCGTGTGAGGACCTGGTGTGGAGGGGTGGACAGAGGCTGAGCACAGCCCAGGGTAGGGCGTAGGGGCTGGGATGGAGGTGACCCCACTCGTGTCTGTGTCATGTCCAGGGGCTGTGGCTGCAGGGACCGTCCCAGCCCGGAGCACATGGGTGGGACTGAGTGCCCCCGTGGGGTTTAGGGACACTAGAACACCCACACATGGGAGTTCTCCGTCTGCCCTTTACCCCCAGGCCCCAGGGCGGGGAGGGGGTTTCTCCTGCGTGTCCGTCCATCCCGGTGGTGAGTCCGTCTGTCCTCTGTCCACCCCAGGCTCGCCATGGCCCTGCCCCGCACGCTGGGGGAGCTGCAGCTGTACCGGGTGCTGCAACGCGCCAACCTGCTGGGCTACTATGAGACCTTCATCCAGCAAGGGGGGGACGACGTGCAGCAGCTCTGCGAGGCGGGCGAGGAGGAGTTCCTGGAGATCATGGCGCTGGTGGGCATGGCCACCAAGCCCCTCCACGTCCGCCGCCTCCAGAAGGCCCTGCGTGAGTGGGCCTCCAACCCGGGGCTCTTCAGCCAGCCTGTCTCGGCTGTCCCGGTCAGCAGCATCCCGCTCTTCAAGCTCTCTGAGACCGGCGGGCGCAAGGCGCTCAGCAATGGGCACGCCAGTCCCGGCGAGGCCGCGGGCAAGGGGAGTGGCAGCGCCGGGACACCCCCGGCCCGCAGCCCCACGGAGCCAGGGGAGAAGCTGTCACCGTCAGCGGCTCCACCGTGGCCGGGAAGGAGCACCCCCGAGTCGGAGGGTGGTGGGGATGAGGAGCCGGGGGTTCCTCCCTTCTCCCCGGGCGGGAGCAGCGGGGAGCAGGCGGTGGGCACGGAGCTGGAGCCGGAGTTGGCACGGACGGTGGTGGAGAGCGTGGAGCGGCTGCTGCAGAGCTGCCCCCGGGGCGGCGAGGCCGAGCTGCGGGCGCTGATGAAGCTCAACAAGAAGCTGGCCAAGGCTGTGGGGCACATCTTCCAGCTGGAGGATGGTGACCGGCAGAAGGAGGAGGAGATCCGCCGGCACAGCGCGATCTACGGCCGCGGCGAGGCTCGGCGCCGTGAGGGCAAGCAGCTCACCCTGCACGAGGTGGGCTCCGTGCTTCAAGTTCCTGGCATGTGCTGGGTTGGGACAGGGACCGGGGCAGCTCTGAGGGTGTGCATGGGTTGGGATTCGAGGTCTGCTCCCACGCAGGTGGCATCTGCCAAGCCTGGATGTGGCGTTGCCTTAGCCGAGGGTCGTGTGGGCGCTGCTGTCCCGTGGGCGCTGCCATCCCTGTCCCCGCTCACGCATCATCTCTGCCCCCAGCTCATCATCAATGAGGCGGCCGCCCAGTTCTGCCTGCGGGACAACTCGCTGCTGCTGCGGCGCGTCGAGCTCTTCTCGCTGTCACGACAGGTCGCACGGGAGAGCACCTACCTGTCTTCACTCAAGGTCGCCAGGTGAGCCCAGACCTGGGAAATGCCCACCTCGTAGGTCTGGGGGGGTCTGGATGTCACACCCTGGGAGCTGCACCATGATCCAGCACCTCTGGATGGGGCCAGGACCCTGCGGCCCCCAGTTCCCCTTTGCCAGTGTGAATGGTTTCTGCCTGACCTCGGAGCGTGGGAGGTGGGGAGGATGGGAATGACGGGGATGCCAGGCGTGGGGGGGGGATGCCAGGCAGCAAAGGGATGCCGCTGGGGATGCCCCATCTCTTGCCTGCATCCCCAAAGCCCCCTGCCCACCGTGCCAGGGCTGCCTTTTCCCTTTGCTTTCCAGCTGCTTCCCTCTTTTTCCACCCCCAATTCCATGTGTGGCAGAACCCCAGCTTCTCTGGCAGCGCCCTGCCTGGTGGCTTGGCTCACAGCGTGGGGCTTTGCCGTGGCCACCCCCACAGGGCCTGACACAGCCCCTTTCCACCCCCAGGGCCCATCCCGAGGACGGCGGTGCCATTGTGGCTAAGCGGCTCAAGCAGGAGGTGGGTGCAGGTGCAGGAGAGCGTGTGCAGGTGTGCACACCTGTGAGCGTGGGTGTGACGGCACAACGTGCCCAGGGCTGCCCATGCCAGCCCGGGGTGATGGCCGTGGGTGTTCGGGGGTGGGTGGCGCAGGGGACCTGCTCACCTGTGTGCTCCTGGCAGGCGGGAGAGCAGAGCCGCCCTGAGCTCCTGGCACTGCCCGTGGGGCTGGAGCCCCCCGGGGCCGGGTACCGAGCCAGCTTGGAGGAGGATACGGGCAGCATCTCGGGGGAGAGCCTCGACGGCCACTTGCAGGGTGAGTGGGGGTCCCTCCTCTTCCCGGGGAGGCCGGTGGTGGCCGATCCCCGGCGCCTCGCGCTGACTGTCGCCCCTCTCTCGGCAGCGGCGGGGGCTTGTCCCCGACTGACCCCTCCGCCCGCTGCGGCCCCGGACGTGCCCCTCGGCCTCGCGCCCCACGGGCTCTGGAGCCGCCACATCCTCCAGCAGACGCTGATGGACGAGGGGCTGCGCCTGGCCCGGCTGGTCTCGCACGAGCGCGTGGGGCGGCTCAGCCCCTGTCTGCCGGGGAAACCCCCGGGACCAGGTGAGCCCCCGCGGGGCCGGGGGGGCTCTGCCGTGGGCAGGGGTCAGGGCGGCACCGCTGCTTTCTCCCGTGGAGTCCTGTCCTGACGCTATCTCCGTGTTCTCCCCCGCAGAGTTCGAGGACGGGCTGGCAGAACGGGGTCCTCCGGCCCCCCCAGACCCCCCTCGGGGCAGCATCAAGGTGGAGCAGGAGACCAGCAGGCAGTGAGGCCCCTGTAGCGCCCCCGCCACCATTAACGAAGCAATAACGTGCTGGGGGACGGGTGCGGCGGAGCTCCGGGCCCGGGGAGCTTTTGGGGGGGGAGGGTCTCAGCCACAGCCCCCCGGCCCCCTCCCGTCCCACACCGACGCTCTGGTTACCTCAGCCGCGGCGGGATGCGACTCCCCGCAGCAGCAATACCCTCATCCCGCCCGGCTCCGCTCCCCCGCCGCCCGCCGGGGCTGGGGAGCCCTCGATGGACTGGAGCCCCCTGTACAGCCCACCCCCCTTCGTCCTGACCATCCCCCCACCCCCGGCCCCGTCACCGAGCGGGGACAGACGCGTCGCACTGTGCGCTCCCACGTCAGCGCTGCCGCCCACGCCGGGCACACGGTCCCCCCCCCACCCGCAGCGCCCACGCACCAGCCGCCAGCCCCCTCCCCGCAGCACGTGCCAGCTCACTGTGCGCCCCCCACCACCCTGAGACCCCTCCCCAGCCCCGCATCGGCTGTAAATACCCCCCCCGCACGCGCCCCCCCCGCCCGCACCCCCATACCTGCGTGTGCTTCAAGCATGGTCCCTGTGCCGGGGGGTGTCACACGTGCCGTGGGGTGTCACCTCCTCCCAGCACGACGCAGGCGGCGTTTGACGGGCACTGGGGAGGTGCTGTTTTTCCCCCCCCCCCCCGCCCCAAAATCCTCGGGGTTCCTCCTCCTTCCTCATCCCTAAAAGCCGTGCCCAGCCCCGGGGTTCCCACCCCCCCGTTAGGACTGTGTGGTGTCTTTTTAGAGCATTAGCGACTCTTCCTTTGTACCGTGTACAGTAGATTATTTATTTTGTTATTTTGGAATAAAACTTTATTTTATGGCTTATCTTCCTGCCCCCTGCTCCAGCCCGGTGGGGAACAGCTCAAAACCCCAAAGCAAGCGCTGACTGCGGGGGTGCACGGGGACCGTGTTCCCCTCCACGGGGGTCCCGGTGTTCCCCCCGCCGGGCACCGGGCTGGCACCTCCGCCCCGGCGCCGTTCGCGCTGCCGCCTCCCGCCCCCGCGGTGACTCATCCCGGCGGCGTGGGCTGGGGGCACCGCGTGCGGCTGCCGGTGCCCCCCACGCAGGACGGGGCCCCTGCACCCCCTCACCCGCGGACCCCCGGCAGCGGCGGGGGCGGGCAGCAATGCACGGAGGAAGGGGGGGGGGCGGGGGTTACCCCAAATCCCCCCAACCCCGCCTTTCCCAGCTGGAGTTTTCCACCCCTTGCAGGAGTCGTATCAAGTCCATGAACCCAGGCAAGGCTGGGAGGAATTGGGGAGGGGTCCCAGTCCGTTGCCGCTCCCCCCAGTAGCCCCCTCATGCGTGTCTTGGCCGGATGCTGTCATCCCACCGTGCCTCCTGGCCCACGCCCCAGGAGGCCAGGCTGGAATTGGGGTACCCGCTGGGCTGCGGGAGAGGCGCGAAGGTGGGCATCAGGGGCACCTCTTGTAGGAGCTGGTCCAAATCCGAGGCTGATGACTGCTCCATGCTGGGCGACATCCTGGGGACAGAGGCAGCGGGGTGACCGGGGGGACTGGGAGGGGCTTCCCCCTGCTGACCTCTCCCCGTGCTTACCACCGCGGGGAGCTCTGCAGCGACGCATCCTCCACGGCCGGGAACGGGGGAAGCTCGGGCATCTCCTCGTCCTGCGGCTCCGCAGAGGGACCCGCGGGCAGCAGCTGCGAGACTTCCCCAGACATGTACTGGTTGGGCATGAAGGGTCTGGGAGGGACAAAGAATGGTGTAGACCCTGTCCTCCAGGGCACTCACCAGCCCCAAGGTATTGGGGGGTTACTGCTTGGTTTGTGGGGGGCTGGTGCAGGGCTCCTCCTTCTGGGAGCACTGGTCAGCTGGGGATGGCCACTCCAGCTCAGCCAGCCCGGGGCTGGGGGGGAAAGGGGTGCAGGGCAGGGTGCCCCCCTTTCACCTGTGTGCCAGGTCTTACCCAGGGGGCCTGAAGGCAGGGTCCTGGCAGTGGGACAGCGAGGGAGGCGAGAGCATCTGTGATGGGCTGTGGGGAGCAGGAGCACTCAGAGAGGGAGGAACAGCCCCAAACCTGTTGGGGTGTGGAGGGGTGTCCACCGTGCCCCCCACCCTGCCCCACTCCTACCTGTGGAAGGGGGAGGTGAGCCTCTCAGGGACCATCATCATGTTGCTCTCAACTGCGGGGTAGCCCGTGGGCATGGGCTGGGGGCAGAACGGAGTGGTGGGGCTGCAGTGCACACACAGAGAGGTTTAGATTGAGGGGGGGCTCGGCCACAGCCCCCACCCCATGCCCCACAGCAGGGCACTCACCAGACGGGGGGCAGCAGTGGCTGCAGGCTCTCAGGGCGCAGCTCGTGCTGCAGCATGGGCAGGTTGAACATTGATGTCTGGGGGGCCTCAGGGGGGGCTCCCATGGTGCTTGGAGGCTGCTGGTCTCTGCAAAAGCACATGGTCTCCATCAGCACTGCCAAGTCCAGGCTCTGAAGGGGGCCTTGTACCCGTGGGTGCTCAGGGGCAGGTGGGGAAGGGCACAGACGTGCCCCAGTGCAGCTTGGGGGCCCACAGGGGGCTCTTTGCTCTCCAGCACAGCTCCGTCCTTCCCAGTCAGGGGTTTCCCTGCCCAGGGGGATGCTCAGGCTGGCCGGGGGTCTGTGCAAACCCTGGCCCATGTGCACACGCCTCCAGCACAGACATGGCCTCGCACCCACCTTTCACTTTCCACAGTCATCTTGATGGCAGCGGAGACGTAACCCCGGCCGTCCTTGCCTGTCTGCTCTTCTGCTCAGGGAGGAGAAGCACTCATGAGCCGTCACCCCCACTGTGCCCTGCCCACCATCTCTGCCAGCCCCAGCTGCCCCTGCAAGCCCTGGGGCCACCTGGGTCAGACCCATGATCCCCCCTGCAGCATTGCTGGGGCACAGAGGGGCAGCCCAGGGCCCGTCCCAGCCCTCCCCACTCACTGTTGTAGTGACTCCCAAACGCCTGGTCCTTGGGGGTGTTGGGGTAGAGGTTACGGAGCTGCACCAGGTCCCGGATCCGGTCGCCGAGGGAGCGGATGGACAGGTCCTTGGCAGAAAAGGGCTGGATGTTTTCCACCTGGCTGGAGCCTGAGTGAGGGGAAACACGTCAGTGGATTCCAGTGCTGGTTCCCCTAACAGCCCACAGCTGCTGGCAGTGAGGATTCCCCCTGCACTGCACAGCCTCACCGTCCTTGCCCCACATGACGTAAGCGATGGTGACGCCCCCGATCTCGGAGTCGCTGAAGCGGAGCAGGAAGGTCCCATCCGGCTGCATGCTCAGCAGTTTGCACACATACTGCTTGCTGATGAAGCCCATGATGAGCCTGGAGGACAGGTGGACAGGTGGGGAACAGGGATCAGGACTACCCAGGGCGGTAGGGTGGGATCAGGACCCCCAAAGCCCAGCGCCAGGGCACCCACCTGTCTGACCAGTAACTTTTGAGGCATCTCTTGGTGAGGTCTAGGACTCCATCAAACCACTGCCAGAAGGTGAATCCCCGTCCAGGGAGGATCTCCTGAGGCAGAGAAAGGCCATGAGGTTCCCCATGGCCATGGCCACACTGGCCCCTGCCCACCCTGGCCAGCCCTCCCAGTCACCTTGTTGAACTGGGCCCAGGAGACGTGGCGGTTCTGGAAGTCCTCGGGGCTGGCGCTGTGGTCATTGAAGATCTTCTGGGCCAGGAAGAAGTAATGCTCCTTGAGAAGCCCCTTGGTGGTCTGCACTTCTGCCATGAACTTCAGGTTCAGGGTGTCACACATCTTTTCCCAGGGCACTCGCTCGGCCACCACGAAGGGCACCCGCTCCTGTGGCCGGGCAGGGGGTCATCAGGATGGGACACTCACCATGTCCCACCCCTGGGCTCCCACTCCCACCTGCACTGTTTCCCCCACCTCCAGAGCCCAGCCAGCCCCAGGTTCCAGCTCCCTCCCTCCAGCCTGTGGCACTCACAATGTCGGAGAAGGCGTTATCCCACAGCACAGTGGCTTTGGCATTGTTGTCCTGGTTCCCATGGACGATGACAACGATGGGCAGAGACAGGACCTGGGGGCAGAGAGTGGCCCTGAGCCAAGTGTGGTGTTGCCCTGGGACTGTCCCAGTGCAGCACGGGTGTCCCCCAGGGGAAGGCTCAGCACACCCAGCCCCATCCCATGGGAGAGGAGCTGGTACCTGGAGGTGGATGGAGATGTTGCTGGGGGTCAGGGTGACGTTAGTGCTGAACAGGACAGCGCATTTCTCCTCTGTCACTGACTCAGAGCCCTTCCGCTCACAGCGCTTGATCTTCTTCAGCAGCTGGGGATGGAGAGCTGAGCATCCCTGCCTCGGGACCCCCAAAAACCTGACAGAGCCCCCCAGCACAGGCCCCCAGCCCCTCACTGGTGGCACTTACCACGTTCTTGAAGTTGGCACAGCAGGTCCCGCTGGTGGGGTTGGTCTCCAAGGCCACCGTGTTGTGCAAGATCTCCCCCGTGCTCTCACTGGGTGGAGGAGAGGGTCAGGGTGGAAACAGCAGTGGAGAAACCCCACTGGTCCCGCACTCACTGCTCACCTGAGGGTGTTGCTGTAGTTGCTGAGCTCCAGCTCCCGTGCCTGCTTCTCTGTCACCATGTCAGCCCTCACCATGTAGGGCTTGGGTGCTGCCTTCAGCAGCTGTGGGCCCAGCAGGAACCGGATGCTTGCCTGGAACTTGGTCTGGGTCTTCAGCACCTGTGGGGGCTGCTTCTCCACCAGGAAGGAGCTGAGGGACAAAGGGACACCACAGCACTTGGCACAATGCCCTGCCAGCTCTGCCACCAGCCCCTGCAGACCCATCTCAACCCCTGGCCACCACAGTTACCTCTTGACCAGGCTGGACAACACCTCGTTGAGGCGCTCCAGGAGCCGGGGCAGCAGCTCAGCCCCCAGCTCTGTGCTCGCCGCCATCACCTGCTGCTGCAGCTGGAAGTAAACCTCGACTAGGCTCTCGCACCTGGGGGAAGGAGGACCCTCAGTACTGCACCCTCACTCACCCAGAGCCCCTTGGGCCGGCAGGAGAAGCAGGAGGCTGCCCAGAGTCCCCCAGTCCTGCCTTGTGCCACCTCACCTCTTCTGCAGCGGTGCCAGATTCTCCTCAAAGATGGCCCCATTCCCTGCCAGCTGCTGTTGTCTCTTCCAGATCTGGATCCTCTTCAGGACTTGCTGCTTGGCTGCCTCCAGCTCCTTCACAGCCTCCAGGATGAGGGTGGGCAGCTCCCTGGGGGCCACGGGGCTCTGCACGGCGCCGTCCCGCCCTGGCCCCTCCTCCTGGAGCGCCTTGATCTCACGGACTCGGTGCTGCAGCCGCTGCAGCCCCAGGCTGAACTTCAGCTCCTCCTGCCGCCGGTGGAAGCTGAGGGGCAGGTGGTGGTCCTGGGGCAGAGCACAGCGGGGTCAGCAGGGGCTGGGGCCGGCCCTGCACCTCGGGGTGCCCGGGAGGGAGGCAGGGAGCACCCACCCGTTTGAGCACGGCTGCTTTCTCGCCCTCCAGGATGGCTCTGATGACGGCTACCAGCCGCAGCGGGTCCCGACGGAAGGTGTTCTGGGGGGGACACAAATGGGGGGTGTCAGGGGGGACAGTTCACGGGTTCCCTGCTCCTGGCCCCTGTCCCACCCCAGACCCTTCCCACAACACCCGGCCAACGCAATTCAGGGGTTCCACAGCCTGATTTCCAGCTTTAAAACCACTTCAAATGGTGCACAAATCATGGAATATCTGGAGTTGGAGGGAACATCAGGATCATCGGCTCCAACTCTTGTCTTTTTTTGTATAAAAAGTAGAAGAATAATCAACTCCCATTTGAAAAAAAAAAAAATCCAAACCAAAAGGAATTCTCCATTCCTGTGAGCATTTTCTCCAGCCTCCAGCCTGACACCTGGGGGAGACTCTCCCAGCTGCCCTGGGTGGATCAATGCTTTCTACTGAAAGCAGGGAGAGGAATTCCCCTGCTGGCTCCAGCTCCCGTGTCCCATGCCAGCTCCTCCGGCCTTCACGCATTTCCCAAATTAGCTACTTCCCAAAACAGCAGCAGAACCACGATGGGGGGAATGGCTGATGACGTGCTTGGTGGGTTTCTGTGCCGGTGGGAGCTCCAGTGTGGGGGTCTGGATGCAGCACTGGAACCCCGTGGGCTCTTCCAGGGAAAATGTGGGATTCAGGGGATGAGAAGCCCAGGTTTGGTTCCCACCCACACCCTCAGCCCTGTGGTTGCCCATCCTGGGGGCCACCAGGCTCCCACTGCCCACAGCAGCACTGAGAGCAGGGAACAGCCTGGCCAGGCATGGAGAAATGAGGATTTGGTGTTCTGGGATGAGGGGATGGAGGGAGGAGGGAACACAGTAGGGCTGCTCCGGTTCAACATTTTAAATAATAAAAATTCCCTAAGCTGAAACATTTGCTTGTTTCCTACAGCAAAAAGCAACAGTCTTGTTTTGGAAAGTCACCCTGCTCCCCAGAAGTTGTGACTAAAGCTGATCCCTTCCCAAATGCTGCATATTAAAAAGGTCTGTTATCAAAAAAGCAGAGTTTTCAACCAGAATGGGGCCCTGGGAGTGAGCCCTGCTCAGCTCCGGTTCTCTGAGCTCTGCTGGCCAGAGGGGATAAATCAGAGGGTTGGGAAAGGGACAGAGCAATTCCAACAGCCTTGATAAAAGAAAGCACACAAAAAATGAAACCCAGAGCTCACGGCAGGAGGAAACGCAGCCTCACACGGCCTGGAGGAAGGAGAAATCAAACACTCGAGCAGAAAATGGGGAACATCTGGTGAGACAGCCCTCAGGTGCCAACAGCTGGGGGCGAGTGGGGCCATGGGGGCTGAGGGACTCAGCAGGGTCCCCACAGGATCATTTCAGGGAAGAAGTGGCAGCTCCCTGTGGGCCACTGGGCTGCAGAACCCGGGTCAGCCCCGGGCTGCAAACAAATCCCCTCTTGTCCTCTGGAACACCCCAAAAACCCAATCGCTGAGTCCACTCATTGCTCACAAGCCTGGAAAAGGGTGTCACACAGAGGCCATCCTAAGGCATTGAGCCCTTCCAGCATAAAATAATCAAGTTTTCCTGGGTGATGGCTGCAATCCCAGCCCCAGGGATCTCTGCACACCTCAATGCTGTTGACTTGCTGCAGGATTTGGCACTGCTGCCCCTCGCTGCCGGCAGCGCTGCGGAGTTTCTCCAGCATGGCTGAGAGCATCCCGTTGGCCACGCTGCTGCAGAAGGCGTCTGAACCATTGATGAACTCCCTGGAGAGGAGAAAAGTTGGGAGAATGGGTATGGGTCCCCCACTCTCCCGTGTGACCCCCCAGCCCTTAGGTGTTCTGGGGAGGAAGGGTCCTGGGAGACTCACCAGGGCTGGTTCTCCAGCCACTCGGCCAGGAGACAGCGCAGGCTCCGTGGAAACTCTGTGGAGAGGCTGCTGAACTCCTCCGGTGGCATGTGGGACACGAGGTTCCAGAGGGACATCTTGGAACAGTCACCTGTGGACAAAAAGGAGAGGGGATAGGAGCAGGGCCACTCAAGCAGCCCCGAGCCCTGGGGGGGTTGAGAGCTGAGAGCCCCTCAGGGACGGGGTAAGAGCTGCTGCTTGTCCTTCCAGGTGTGAACCTCCTGCTTCACTGGGCTGTGGCTGCTGGAGAGGAGAAGGAGGAGGAGTGAGAAACGTGATCCAGGATCATCCTGTTGGGCAATCCTGGGCAGGCTGGCAGCCCACTTATGCCTCAGTTTCCCACATCTCTGGAGAATCCCTGCTCCTTCTGCCCAAAGGGAGCAGGGACGGGCAAGCGCTGCTGGACTTGGCATAGGAGAGCTGTGAGAGCAGGAAGAGTGTGGAACCCTCTGCGAGTGGGAGAAGTGTGAACTCCTCCAAGCTTGGCGACGCCGTTCCACCGGGGCGATCCCAGTGAGGCGTCCTGGCTGCCCCTCACAACCTCCTCAGGTGTCCCAGCAAGGAGGACCCCTCCCCACCTGCCCCTTACACTCGGTGGGCTTCAGAGACCAGGGAAAGCAAGAAGAGGCCTGGAATGAGGCGCCAGACAGGCAACTCCACCTGGTACACCCAGACTGGGGCCTCACGGCCCCACCTCACCCGGAGGTGGGCGTTGGAACTCCGACAATTCCCACCCCGTTCCCTCGGCGTTGCCCGCACCTCTTCCCGACAGCTCCCGCCCTTCCTCCCGTTCTCTCGCACCCTGCGGCCCGTCCGCCGCCCCGCGGGCCCGGCCGGCCAGGGGGGTCCCCGGGCACACACACACACACCTCGCTGCCGGTTCCGCCGGGCCCCGCCCGGGGCCAAGGCCCGATCCCGCGGCGGATCCCGCGGCGGATCTCACGGGGAAGCGGGGGAGCGGCGGGGAGCCCCGGCCGGCGCAGGCCTGGCCCCTGCCCTCAGGGCGAACAGGGGAGCGCGGAGCCGCCTCACGCCCCGAGTCCCCGCGGGCAGCGCTCCCCACGGGCCTGGGCCGCGCCGAGCCGCCCAAGGCGCAGGGCGGAGGTGGAGCTGAGAGACTCCGAGAACCCTGCGAGGGGAAGGAAGCCAGCGTCACTGGGCAACGTCGCAGCCGGAGCAAACAAACGCCTGCGGCCTGCCCCGAGCGCTGGGTGCAGCGGGAGCACCCCGGGGTGGCGGCGGGGTGACCAGCGCTGGGCTCGCCAGCCCTCACGGAGCTCCGTGTGCCGCCCCTGTAAAGGACCAAACCGTGGTGGCTGGAGGCTGACGCTTTCCAGAAATGCTTTTGCTTTCGACTTCGTGCTGCCCGCAGCAAACAGATCCAAGGGGATGAGGTTGTTCCGAGGGGTCAATGCCCGGTGCGAAACGCACACGACAGTTCTGGGAATGCTGCTGGGCTTTTTCCCCACTGTCCCAGTGGGACGTTGGCAGGAGAGGAAAAACAGCTTTTGCCACCTTCCAGGCTAATACCTCCCTTCCTCCTGCCCTATTAAACCTGTATTTCTGCTCAGCCCTGGGAGGCAGCTGCTGGCTGGAAGCGCCAACCTGGAGCGTAAGCCTTAAGCCAGGCATGCCTGGATCTGCTGAGAAGCTGCAGGAGAAGCTGCGCTGCTCCCTCCTCCCACAGCCCAGGAGGAGCTCGGGGCAGGGACGTGCCTGTCCCCTCCTGGAATCAGTCACAGCTGTGCCGTGAATCCTTCCCATCCGAATTTCCATGTTTCCTTCTTCTTCTCCTTCTGCAGAAGAGCTTTTCCCAGTTCCCTCCTGGGATCAACATCCCATGGGGACCCTCCTCCAGGTCACCCCGGGAGGTTGCAGGGACGCAGCTGAGTTGTGGCCGGGGAAACTGGCTGGACACGGGGCAGGTTATGGCACTCGGGGAGAGGGAGCACCACCCAGCACCCGCTCCGCAACCCCAAACCCCCTTGACACAGCCACTTTCACTTCCTCCTCCAACCGAGGGGCTTTGTGCCCTTGTGGGGCTGGGGTGTCCTGGGCGAGGAGGTGGCTCAGGAGGAGCCCAGACACGGGAGAGGGCTCAGGGACCCCCACACTCTCAGTAGGGCCTTTGTGCTTTCTCACTCAACAGGAAACCCTGTCCCCAAGTTGTACACTCCCCGTCTCCTTCCCTGTCCCGAGGTGCCGTACATCCCACGGATGTTACTCATTAACTACCAGCCCTTCCTGGCAGCTAACCGCAGCCCCCCACCCTCGGGGCAGCTGTGTCGGGGGGACGGGGAGGGACCCCACCCCTGGCCATGTCCCCGCTGCCCTCTGCGATCTCCTAACCTGGCGCTGGTGGGTCCCTCTGCACCCTCCTCATCCTGCGGGGCACCTTCCCTGTCCTGCCAGCAGATTCCCCGCGGCTTTCGCAATGACAGATGTTCCGAGGTTTTCCAAATGCTTTGGACACCCGGACTTCTCTCTGACTCTGCCCTAGCCGCGAAGAGCCCGAGGGACATCGCTGTCCCTCAGCGTGCCTCAGTTTCCCCGGCGTGCTGGGGACGCCACTGCTGCCAGCGTTCTCCAGCCGAGGCCAGAACACAGGACACGGTGGGACACTGGTGACAGTGCCATGGGGAGGTCACCCACATGCTGGAGGCGGAGATGCCCACTGCTGACCACTCGGGGAGAGAAAGTTCCTCCGGTGCGTAGGAAGAGGAGCGGGCCTTCCCAGCCGACCCAGCCCAGGATGACTCACGGCTCGGGGAGTCCGGGCTGGATTCGATTCCGCTCCCGTCCCGAGGAACTCGCTGTCCGGGTCCACCGGTTGGACGGGGGAAGGGGTCTTCCTTTGCCCCACGCGCCCCCCATCCCCAAACATCGCCATGCCAGGAGAGCGGGGTGCCAGGAGAGCTGCGTGCCATCCTCTGCACCCACCCAGCAGCGGGTGCTCTGGACTTCGGGTCGAGCTGGGCTGCGTTTCCACCTGGGCGGCCGATGCAGCCTCGGCGCCACCGCTCCCGGAGCCCCTTCCCCACCCCATCCCATCCCCAAACACCCCAGCGAGGGGACTGACAGTCGCTTCGCTCCCCCTCAGAGGTCCCGCTCAGCCTGTCACATGTCGCACTGCCCACCCCCGGAGCAGGGAGGTGCCCATGGACAGCCGTCCGGCCCCGGGCAGCCTCCGCCCCTGGAATACCCCGCAGAGCCCCGTTCTCTCCCAGCTCCCAGCTCGGTGCCCCTGCACGAGTTCCGGCCGGGGCGAGAGGTGTCAAGCAGCGGCAGAGTCCCCGGTCCCGTCCCCTCGTTACCTGGCGAGAGCAGCCGCGGGCAGGGGGCGGCCGGTCCCTGCGGCCCCTCGTTCACTCGCTAGCGGCGGCGGGCGCGGCCGGTCCCCGCGGCGGCCCCGCTCCGCCGGGAAGCGCCGAGCGCAGGAAGGGGGAGGAGACGTGCGAGCGGAGGGATGGGAGAACACCGGGAACGGGACCAACCTCGGCAGAACCGGGGACTCCCGGACGTCCCCACCGAGGGGCTGCGGCACCTACCGGCTCCGCGTTCGCCCCATATCAGCCCACACCCACTCGTGACTCCACTCTTGCCCCGTATCTCCCCATTCCTGTTTCCCATCATGACTGCACTTTTACCTCATATTCCACTCGTGACCACACTTCTGCCCCATTCAGCCCCCACCCACCCACTGCTAGCACCCACGCGTATCCCCTCCGCCCCATCTGTGACACCCACTCCTGTCCCTTACTCCTGCTTTAATCAGGTCCCTCTTTGTTGCCCTTCCAAGGCCCCCGCCCATCCCCGTGGGTGCCCCCCGCCCGTTACCGCGGGCGCTCTCGCACCGGGGCAGCCCCGGCTCCGTGGCCCCGCCATTCCCGGGTGTACCGGGCCGGGTCTTTGGTCCTGGGCTGCTCCTTCACCGCTCGGTTTGAACCCCGGTCCTGTCCTGAGGTCCGAGCCCGTGACTGGTCCCGGGCTGTGCCCGCCTCTGCCTGCGCCCTCCGGTATACCGAGCCGAGGACGGGAGCGGGGGCACGGAAAAGGAGTGCTCGTTGCTTGGGGAGTCCTTGCTGCTATACAGGGATACCCGCCCTGCCCCGGGACTCTCCTTCGGCCGCTGAGACCCCCGCGTCCCCGGAGCGGAGGGGCAGCACCGGGCACGGCTGCCTCAGGACCGCCAGGGGGCGCTGCCGCACCGCCGGTGCCACCGGGGCGAACCGGGGGATGCGGGACCGGTGCTGCCAGGGCTGGGGGTGCGGTACCGGGGCTGGGGTAGGGCCGCGCGGTTCCCGCATTCCCCCCGGCTCTTCCCGCCGTGGCGCCAGTGAATTCTCCGTGCTGCCATTTCACGCAAGCATCAAACGCGGCCGCGGGCCCCGGGAGCGCGGCTCGCTCACTGCGTACCGGGACACCTCGAGGGGGTGGACACCCGGCGGGGCAGTTCGGGACTGGGAAAGGACTTCCCGGCTCCCCACGCCCCCCTCTAGGGTGCTACCTAGTGGGGAGGGGGCTGTGGAGCGCTGACCGGGACCCACGCGTGGAAGGAATCAGAATCGCACTCTCTCCCGGGGTCGTGTGCGACGTTTGGGGGCTCTGGGGGAATGGGGGTACAGAGCCGGCCCCCAGAACCTCTCCAGCTCACCAGGTTCCACTGCGCTTTTTGCCACCCCGGCGCTTCTGCAGGGGCGGCGTCCCGGGAACATCTGGACCTTCTCCCGAACATCTGGCGCCACAGCAGCCTGAATCACCCTCCCCCCCCCGCAGCTGCCTGACCGGGGTGGGGCGGAGCAGGCGTGTGACATAATTAAAAAAACATATGACATCACGCGGAGGGGTCGCATGGTGCCTGATGACGGTGCCGGCACCGCTGCCCAGCCCCGGCCCTGGGCCCTCGCAGGCAGTGGAGTGGCCAGTGGATGACGTCACGACTCTGGCTCTGACGTCACGGTTCTCAGTCAAAGCCGGAGTTGGGTGAGTGATGGCCGGCCTTGCGGATGACGGGACCCCAATGTTGGGTGTCCGCTGTTCTGGCCCCCCGGCCCTGAGCCCTGCTTCCATAGCCCCGACGGGACGGCTGCGGGGACGGCGAGTGTCCCGTGCCCTGGGGGGTGACGAGGGACCCCCTGCCTTGGGGACACAGTGAGGGTCCCACTAGCCTCGGACATAGTGGGGGTCCTGCTGCCCTGGGGGAACTGTCAGGGTCCCAGCGCCCTTGGGGGTGGTGATGTTTTTGCTGTCCTGGGAGAATTGGAAGGCTCCTGTTGCCTTTGGGGATGGTGAAGGGCTCACTGCCCCGGGGGACAGCGAAGATGGGAGCTCCAGTGCGGGGGTCAGGAGGGCTGCCCTTGGGGATGATGAGGGTCCTGCTGCCTCGTCCGTCTCTGACCCGCAGCCGGTACCGTGTGCCGGTAGAGGGGAACTGGGCCGTCCCCGCACCTGGGGGGAACGGAGGCCACCACAGCAGGGGCGGGCCGGGGGCTGGAGTGGCATCGCGGGCCGGTACCGGGTGTGGGGGCAGGACACGCAGCGCTGTACCGGCACCACACCGGCCCCGGCCTCGGCCCCCTGCTCGTACCATACTGACACCAATACCGGCACCGGACCTCTGCCCGTACCATACTGACACCGATACCGACACCGGCACCGACACCGCACCTCTGCCTGTACATTATTGACACCGACACCGGACCCCTGCCCGCACCATACCGAGACAGATACCGGTACCGACACGGGACCCCTGCCCGGACCCTGTCCCCGCCCACACCCACCGGGGGGCGCAGCCCCGGCACCGCACGCGCATGCGCCTAGGACCCCCCCCACCGCCACGCGCGTGTCCCCCCCCTCCCCGTTCCCGTCCGCGGCGGCGGCGGCTCGAGCCCGGTGACGTCAGGCGGGCGGCGGCGCGCGCTCCATCGCCCCCCCCTCCCCATCACCGCCCTCCCTCCGCCGCGGCGGCGGCGCGCGCAGACCCCCCCCATCCCCCGCCGCCCCCCGGCCCCGCCGCCGCCGCCGCCGCCGCCGCCCAGCCCGGAGGGTCCGCCCGCCCCCCGGCCCGGCCCGGCCCGGCCGCCGGCCCGCCCCCGCCCGCCCCCCGCGGATGTCGGTGCGCGGGCCCGGGACGCGCCGCCCCACGGGCAGCACGGCGTGAGGAGCCGCCGCCGCCGCCGCCGCCGCCGAGCCGCCGGCATGGGGCCGCTGCTGGCCCTCGCCGGGAGCCTCCTGGCCCTGCTGGCCGCGCCCGCCGCCCGCGCCCTCGAAGGTGAGTCGGGGGGCGGCGGGGGCCGGAGCCCGCGGGGCGATACCGGCGGGGAGGGGGAGGCGCCGCAGCCGCTGTCGGGGGTGCGGGGCTCGGCCGGGCCGGGGAGGGGGCGGGGGGCGCCGCGCGTCCCCCCCTCCCGCCGCCTCCGTGACAAAGCAGAGCGGCCCCGCCGCGCCGTGGGGGCACCGGAGGGACCGGGGGACAGCGGGGGGCAGCGGGGGGCAGCGGGCCGGACTGGGGAGGCGCGTCCTCCCCGCAGCGCACCGTGCGCCCCCCGCCCCGTTCCCCCGCAGCCGCGGGGGCCGCTCGCTGGCGCTCCCCGTTTTCTCCTCTTTGCCCGTTCCCGTTTCATCCACCCGCCCTCCATCCCATTTTCCTCTGGAATCCAAAGTTTTCCCCGCAGCCAAGCAGGAAAGTTGGAGCTCAGCACCACTGCGGGAACCGGGGCCCGGGGTCCCGGTGTCCCGGGGGTGGCCGGCGCCGGGGTCCCACCGGTCCCAGGGGTGGCCGTGACAGCCCGGCCTCGCCCCAGGCTCCCGCTCTTGCATAATCGGGGCTACTTCTCCCGAAGCCGCGGCGCCCGGCTGTGGAGTTTGGCTGTGACCGGGCCTGGTGGCACTGGGAATGTGTTTATCCAGCGAGCGGACTGTCCATCCCCCCGTCCGTGTGTCCGTTTGTCCAGCTTCCCCCCCATCGGTTCATCCAGCTCCTTTGCCAGCCGCTCGTTCCCAAGCCGTGCACGTCGCGTTCCCGGCTCTTATTGATCTATTCAGTAAATGCTTGAGCTCGTCAGCTCCATGGCCGGGCTGGGAATGTGCGAGGGGCCGCTCTTGGCAGCGCCCGTGCTCCGCGCTGGCAGCAGATCCAGCCGGGAACCGGCGGCCGCGGCGAACTTCTTCGCAACGCTTGGATGGACGCGCAGGGCTGTTTTTTCCCCTTCAAAAGCAGGGAAATGAAAGGGTCTCGGCTTTCCTGTGACGGATTCCCCTCTGTCCGCATGGGAACCGCCTGGTGAAATGGGAGGCTAGAAGGATGGATGAACCAGAGGGTTTTTTGGGGTTTTTTTTTTGAGGGAGGTTTTTCTGTCCCATTTCTTTGCCCACCTTGGAGCAAGGTGGGAGAAGGGATTTGGTGTCGTGGCAGTGGCAGCATCTGACCCGTCGCTGGGTCGGAGGGATGGAGGAGGAGGAGGAGGTTTGGGCAAATGCCAGATTCCTGCCCCAGATTCATGTCTGGGGCTGCAGGAGGCCGGAGCCTGTGGTTTCCATCCTCCAACCCCTCCTCGCCCTACTGGGGGTGCAGACACTTGATCTGTGTCCCTCCAAGGGAGGTGACAGGAGCAGAGCAGCTCAGGTCACCCTGCAGCTCCCCCTCGGTGGCACCTGCAGGGCTGATGGAGCCGCTGGCACCCGCCCGGTGAGCTCAGCAGTGCAGGTGGCCAGCAGCTGAGCCCTCTGGGGTCACCCCTCCAGGGATCTGAGGTCTTGGAGGCATCATCCCCGCTCGGAGGTGGCTCGGAGCAGCCGGCGGATCCAGAAGTTGGTGGGGGCGGAAGGGAGGCATCACTCATTGCATAAGCTGCGTTGCCTTTGGAAACGAGGCTGCGGAAATATGATGAGCTGGAGGGAAGTTCCTCCATCCTCTTCTCCACACCCCAGGAGCTGGAGTGGGGCAGAGGCATCCCTTCCTCCTGGTGCATGTCCCCCTCTTGAAGGGCTTCCCTTTGGGGCTTGTGATGGGGACAAAGTGCTGCTCCATCACCTCAGTGTGCTGGGAGCTGTGTGAGCCTGTGGGTGGGAGGATGTGAAGGTATGTGGCGGATGTGGAGGCACCGTAAGCACGTGGTTTGCCTGGTTAGGAGGCAGAATGTGCCACCAAGGTGCCACCTGAGCTGGTACCTCAACCCTGGCGGTCCTGGCTGGGCTCTGGTTTCCCTGATGAAAGTCTCCCACTGCCCCAGCTGGGTACAGTGGGGTCTGGGAGAGGCCAGGATGTCATTGGGAGCAGGGTGCAGGTCCCCATCCTTGTCTGGAGGGCCAATTCCTCACACTCACTGCCTCTGTTTGCAGCTCTGGAAGCTCTTTGCGTGTTCCTGGAGAAGAAGAGGACAAAGTCCAGCCGTGGGGTGGGAGGAAGCTCTTGCATGGGGAGCAAAGGGCACCGGTGTGCAGCTCCTGTCTGCCCAGTCCTCTGCCACTTCCCAGCATAGTGCGGGGCATCCCTGGACCCTGTGGTGGCAGAACCCCAGGAATGGAGTGAGGGCAGGCAGAGGTCACGCTGTTCCTGTTCTGGCAATACTTGTGGTTAAGGGTGGCTGGGGTGTTTTGATGCAGCACTTCCCTCTTGCCACCTTGGTGGTCTGCCGTGTCCCATTGCGTTCCCATGTGTGTTCCCGGGTGTTCCCTGTGTGTTCCCAGGTGTTTTCCCATGTGTTTTTCCGGGTGTTCCCATGCGTGTGCACACGTGTGGGTGTGCACACACCGCTTCCCGAAGCGTGCACAGACACGCCCGGAGCTGCGCCGGGTTCAGTGGAGGTGAAGAGTGGAGGTTTGGGGTGCTGGGAGGAGAAGGAGCTGCTGGAGGGGCTGCCCCTGGGCAATGGCTGAGGATTCCTCCGTGCAGTGTCTGGATGGGTGTTTGGCATTGCTATATGGAGCATCCCAGCGGGATGCTTGGGTTAGGTTAGGGTTGCCCCAGCAGCCCCGCGGATTGTCCTGCCCTGAGAGGTACCTGCTGCCACTGTGGTGTCTGATGAGAGGGCTGGGCTCTGCCTCCCTCCCACATGCTCCCTGTCCATGACAGGCACTGACGTAGGGAGCATGGGGCAGCGCTGGAGCATCCCTGGCAGCGGTGCCAGGTTTGGGGTGAAGCCGAGGCGTTCCTCCTCGCCGCTTCCGAAGCTCCTGAGGTGCGGTGGGCGGCGTGGGGGTGGCAGCAGCTGTGGCAGCCCCCTCGCCTTCGGTGTCTCAGCCCCACCACTCGCTCCTCGTGTTCTCTCCGTGCTGGTTCCATGTGCTCCGGGGGAGCCTGAGAACCGGGAAGGAGCGGGGGCTGCTCCAGCTGGTGATGCTTTTCCTCCAGTGTTAGGTACCAATTAGGATGGTGGGGAGTAAAACCACCCAGGTCTTGCCTGTGCCTCCAAGGCCCTGCTTCCTGGAGCATCCTCCTCTGGAGGAGCTGACTCCAGCTGGTGTTCTGTGGTTCCTCTTTGCCCCCAGCCTGTGCCTGACCTGTGGATGCCCACTGGGGCTGTCCAGGCTCTGCTCTGCTGCACAGGCATTCCCCTCTCCTCACAGGAACAGCAGGATTGGAGCAGAAAATCAGAGACAAATTAAGGGAAAAGCTGTGTAAACCAGCTGCTGGGTGGGGTCCTGAAAGCAGCCCTGGAGTCGGCCAAGGGGACGGGGTGGCGGCACGAGAAGCTTTGAGGAGGGAGGGTTGGCTCCCAAAATCTATTCTCCCACTGCCTGGGATGAGGGTGCTGGGGGAAGGACCACGACTCCTTCCCTCTCCAGGAGGGTCTGGGGATCCTGGCTGCCCTCCCAAGGTTGTGACAATGTCCAGGTCACCTCCCAGTGCTCACTGAGGTGGGGAGGGGGATGGAGGATGGGCAGGGTGAGGACCAGGAGCCCTTTGGGCAGAAACTGGGCGTACTGGTAGCATCTGTAGAGGTGATGGTGGTGGCAGGGTGAGTTCATTGGGCACTGGGGTCTGTGCCAGCACTCGCCTGCCCTGTGGCTGCCTGGTGCCTCCTGTGAGGCTCATCCTGGTGCAGCAGCACTGCTGAGGAGGGTTCTGCTCTATCAGATGGATCCTGTTGCTGAGGACTTGCCACCATCTGGTGAGCACTGGGATGCTCTGCAAGGAATGGGACAGCTTGTGGGGTCCCTGGGGATGGTATCCACACTGGGGTTTCGCTGTGCTGGGAGGCAGCAGGAGCTGTGCCCGTGTCTGTGACCCAAACAACACTCCAGGGGGGTTGGCTGTGCCATTGGGGAGCTTTCCCAAACCCTTGGATGGTCTTTTGGATGGAGAACAGTGCAGGCAGCACGTGGTTCTGCGTGTGTCCTTTGCCCAGCAAGAGGGTGGAGGGGAGGCGCTTCCCGAAATCACAGCCAGGGCTGGGCCCTCGGGAGCTCTGGAGTGCCTGGGGAGGGGGGGACACACAGGATGTGCCACATCCCGCTGAGTCAGCACCACTGTGAGCCCACAGCTTTGTCATGGGGCAAGAGGTTCCTCTTCCAGGCGTGGGGATGATTTCAGTTCCCAGATCCAAGCGCCCTCCTGGTGCAGATAAATCCTTTCCCAGCCTGGTGAGAGCTGCCTGCCAAGCCCAGAGTCCTCTCCCAACTCACCCCAACAAACCATGGGGCTCCACTGAAGTGCCTGGGGTGAATCCAGCAGCCTCAGGGTTGGGAATGGGCTCCTTGGAGTGGGTGCTGATCCCAGGAGTGGCATCTGCCTTGGACTGTGAGCAGTGGATGCATCAGCCTGTTTCCTTCCCACAGTCCTGCCTTTGCCAAGCAGACAGGACTCTCCTTGTGCTTGGGATGAATTTTATCTCCATCATCTCCCAGAGAGCGTGTCCAGCTGTGTTCCCATGGACATCCCTCCCCAGGGACTCGGCCTTGGTGGCCAGTGGCCTTGCCGAGCGCCTGGGGACGTTTTGCATCCAGCTCTGCCATCCTCAGGCTCTCTCAAAAGGAGCATCTGCCCCAGCTGCAGCTTGTTTTCCAGGGGATGCTTTTCCCTTCTCCTTGGGATTTTGCAATCCAAGGCCACCTCGAGCTATTTACAGCCCAGGTTTTGCTGTTGACTTAACTTTCCAGCCCTTTCCACGCACTGCTCCTGGGCAGAGACTCCGGCTGCGGCCGCACCAAATGTTTTCAACATTTTCTAATTCGGCTCAAACTCGTTGTTTTCTTTGCTGTGTGACTCTTATTTCTGAAGGAAAAAGCACAGGGTGGGCCGTGAGGGCTGGTCTGGATGTTATTCCATCGTGAGAGGTTCTCCAACGTGGTCCGGCCATTTCTAGGGCTAAATATAGACTCCAGTGTCCTTCCTGAGCCAGGGAACGGAGTAGGCTGGAGCTGCAGTCATGCAGATGCTGTGCAGGATCACAGACAGTCCCAGCACCGCTCGTGGGGTTGGCAGCAGAATTGTTGGATAATGACCTTGCTGGCAGCTCTGAGCTTCTCCGGTGGGACCATGCTCGCAGTGACACCGAGGGGAGGGATGGGAAGAGCATCCCGGGCTCCAGGGAGTGTCAGGAAGGTGAGAGCAGGTCTGTGATGTCCAAAACACATGGACTGGGGCAGCAGTGGGAATTGTGGATGTCTGGGAGGGAGTCTAATTGAGTTGGAAGTTGCATCTTTAATTGAGTGGACTAATTAGCCCCGTGCCAGATGCTGTTTCTCCAAATGAGACCACGGGCAGGTGTTGGGGGTCACATCCTGGGGACAGGCAGGTTTTGGGGAGGTCTGTCCTGAGAATGGGCAGGTGCTGGGGGTCACATCCTGGATGTGCCAGAGCTGGGCAGGTGGGGGGCAGGTGTGGGGGTTGCTGTTGAATTGAGGGGGGCTGCAGTTACAGGAGGTGGAGAGGAGTCACTGCTCTTGGGCTCAGGGCTCTGCCATCCATCCCTTGGGGACTGAATCCAGGAGGATTCCAGCTGGGGGAGGCTTTGGGAGCCATCCTGCTGCTGCCCCCATGCCCCAGCCTCTCTGGGGGTGGCTGGGTTAGTTTACTGGGGGCTGCCAGGTAACTGGAGTGCGCTGAAAGCTCGGAATTGCATCAATCTCACCCATTTACCTGCAGCTCTTTGTTCTTGGGTCACACATGGCTCATTCAGGCCACCAAAAGTCACGGCTGGCCAACAGTGTGGCCATAGATGTGCAGGAGTGTCTGCACCCGCTGGCTCTGCACTGGGCTCCTCAGCACTGAGTCCCTCCTGGTGTCCCCTCCCTCTGCTTCCCTGTGCCCTTGATGCTGGCACCTGGTGATTTTCTCACAATTAGAATGTTGTGGCCTAAAGGATGGCACAGGGACACAAACCCTCCGGCCCTGAGGAGCAGCAGGATGCTCCTCTGCCCACCCTGCCCTCTGGCATGCTGCTGGTGGGCTGCCAGTGTGTACCCACCCACTCCAGCCTCTGCTGGAGCCTCTGCCACGCGTCTTGCCCATCCTCTGCTGCCGATGTCGACACCCCGTGACTGTCCCTGGCTCTGTCACTGCCGGGAGAGCGGCTCCAGATGATTTATGACACTTGAGGGTCCCTGACTGGGGGGCCACAGACACTTCAAACCACGGTGCTTACGGTGGTCCCATCCTCTCCAGGCACTGGGAGCTGCACCCCTCCGGCCTCTAGCGCAGGGAAAAGCTGTGAAAGATTTCCTCCCGGCGGGATGTCGTGGTGCTTTTTTTATTGTTTGGAAAAGGAAGCACTTGGGTTTAATACTTCCCGCTGCAGCAGCCGCCTTCCCAGCGCCGGGGCGGATGCTGCGGGGCACCGGGGCCAGCGCCGCGTGGAGCGAGGCTGTGCCGGCGCCTCCGCCCCAGGGCTGGCTCTGCATCCCTGGGTCCGTGCCCACGCCACGGCCCCGCTTCCTGCCGCAGCCCCCGGCCCTTCCAGATGGGTTTGCTCAGCCTCTGCCGGCCCTGGAGCGTGTTTTCCCTCGGGAGGAGAGGATTTGGAGCCCGGCGCTGCTTACTCACCAGCGCCGTGTTCTCCTCCGCAGCGGCTCTGATGCCGTCGGCCTTTGCCTAGCCCTACGCCCTTTTGGCTGCATGAAATCCTAAATTTTCTTTTCCTGCGACTTATAGAAGTTAAAACTGGTGAAAGCAGGATTCCTGACCCACAGGAGCATCCGGTGGAGATGCCAAGGGGTCAGGAGGCATCTGGGACGCAGCATCAGCTCAGGGATGACTGTGCCAATTCCTCTTTCAACATTTGTACCAGTTACAGACAGATGGGACATTTCACCATGCCAGGGATGTTTTTCCAGTGGAGCAGCTGCCACCTGGAAGCCGTGCAGGACCTGCTTTTCCAGAATATGCTGTCAAGGAATCCCCAGACCTTTGCCCTCACCGGCAGCACGTGCTCGCTGTGCTGAGGAGGCAGTGGGTGACTGGAGCTGTGTCTCCACAGGCTGGTTGGGCTTGGTTTTGGGGACTGGGACAGGAATTGGTGACAGCCAAAAACTGTTGCAGGAGCAGGGCAGGGCCGTGGTGTTGTTGGGGGTTCTTACCTCCAGAGAGACCTTGAAGTCACAGGAGATTGCACCCTGTGACAGTGGCTCCACGACCTTGTGCTCCCCAGAGCTGGGAGATGCTCTGAGGTCCCCCAGGAGACCCAGGTCCCCAGGGGGACCTCAGGAGGTGACTTGGAGGCTTGGGACAGGTGTGGGTTTCCATGTTCTCATGCCCCTTTTGCTGCTCTCCAGCCTCTTGGAGCATCCAGCATCTCCTGGGGGGTGACAGTTCCCTGCCCTGGCTGGGGTGGGACCCCCATGTGCTCTCCAGTGAGGACCCACAGGTGTCCCCACCCCGAGGATCCCAAACCCCAGCTGGATCATCCCTGGCTGCGTTCACACGGGCAGGTGGAGCCGAATCCAGAGCAACTCCCCGCGCGGCCGCGCTGCTCAGGAATAAAAGTCCCTTTATGCCGGAATAATTAGTGTACTCAGAGCATGCTAATTATTCTGGGATAAAAGTGACTTTTATTCCAGCAGAGTGTCCTCTCAAAGGGCCCTTTCTGCCCGCTCCCAGGGCACAATAGCTGCTCTGCTCCGTTTCCCCATCCCAGACAAAGTCCTTATTTGCGGAGGCAGCGAAATTGAGTTGACTAATGAATTAAGGCCAATGGTTCTGGCCGGGCTCCAGCCCTTTGAAAGCCTTGGCGAGCTGATGCCCAGCCCTGCGGGAGGAAGCACGGACCCTCCTGCCCCACGGAGCCCCCGGCAGCCTCCCCTCCTTCCCTCCCAGCTGCCGGGATGAAATGCCTATTAATCTATCCTGTGGAATTGCTTTATTCCCGGCGCAGGCAGGGCTCTGGAGGGAGCGTTATCAGCTCCAGCCACAGGCCATAAATAACCACCGCGGCGCAGAGCGCCGGATCCTGTTTGGGTTCTCAACTGCCCAGGGTATAAACATCCCGCTCCTATGGCTGGGATAAATACAGGGAATAAAACCCGGGCAGGTAGGGGAGGTAGGGGGGCACTGCAGGCCCTCTGCCCCCTCCCCATCCCTCCTCTGAGGAAGGAAAAAGGGGACATGGGGCACCCTGGCAGGGATGGCCACAGGCCAGGGCCGGCTGCAGCCCATCCAACTGCACCCAGAGGACTTAAGCCCCTTTCTCCTGGCTGCAAATGCTTTTTTCTTTCTCTTTTTTTTTTCCCTCTCCCCTCCACCACCACCACCCCCCCCCCCCCCCCGCCTTTTTTTTTTTTTTTTTTTTTTTCCATTTAAATTGCTGATAAGCTGCAAAAAGAAAGATACCTAAAAAGCGGGATTCTCCCTTGAATCCCTCTCGGCTGTGGGGCTGGAGCTGCCCCTTTTGCCCCTCCCCACCACAGTCTGGATGATCCAGCTCTTTTTTTTTTTTTTTTCCCTTTTATTATTATTATCCCCCGTTCTGACAATGCCGGAGCTTTCGTTTCATCTGGCTCCATCTCCTGCCATTTTTCAGCTCGTTCTGCTGCGGACTCTCCGTGGGGCTGGAGGCAGGAGGGGACGCGGGGGATCGCGCTCCAGCACGGCTCTCCCGGCTCCTGAATTTGGTTTAAAATGCAAATCTTTCCTTTATTCCCCCTTTTTTTTTTTTCTTTTTTTTTTTTTTTCCTTTTTAATGGATTTCATCTGAAGGCGGCGGAGCTGCTGGAGCCTGGGGAGCGGGAGGGGAAGGGGCTGGGCGGGATTGAGGTGGGGGGAAATCGCATTCCTCGCAGATTTTCTGATGCGTGTTTGCATGGAAATCGTCTCCCCCCCCCGGATGCGTTTGAAGTCAGGTGACGCCGCGGAGCTGCGGGATGGACGCAGCCCTGGGAGCCGCAATATGATTTTTTTTTTTTTATCCCCCTTCCCCCTCCGCTGTGGGCAGCTCCCAGCTCCTGCCTCTGTCTCCTGCCTCTCTTGGGATGCTCTCACCCGTCCATCCTCCTCCTCTCCATCCCCCCCACCCTCGCTCTGCTCCTTTGTCTGGGTTTGGAGGCAGGTCCTGGCTGCTGGGGATTCCATCCCAGTGCACGTGCTGGGGGTACTGGGGGGCTGCTGGGGACCCTGGAGTTGTCACTGCCCAGAGTAAGCTGGGAGCTGGACTTGACCCCAAAGGGGGACATTGGGATGGCATCTTCCAGCCCATGGAGTACCCAGGGATCCAGTGGCTCCCAGTCCATGTCCCATGGGGAGGGATGGGTGTCCCTTGCCATGGGGAGCGTCCAGGTGGCCAATAATGGGAGAATGTGTGGAACATGACCAGTGGAAAAGGGTCGGGGTGTGCTGGTGGGATCTGGGGATGGATGAGCAGAGGGCCCATCCTGTCTGTCCCTCTGGGATGTCACAGGAGGTGACAGCCCTGCCTGTGCCTCAGGATGGGTCTGGGGGCAGGTGGGATCTTCCAGCTGCTTCCCACCAGCCTCATCCTTTGGTCAGGGCTGAAAACACGGGTAGAAACTAGAGATGGAAAACCAGAGAAACAGCAGAGTGCTGGGGCTGAGGTGATGGTGGGGTTTGGTTTTGGTTGGATTTGTTGTTGCCTTCTTGGGTGGTTCCAAAAAGAGGGAGAACTGAAGTGAACCCTCTCTGGGGCCCATCTGAGCCCCCACATCCACCCCAGAGCCTGTCCCAGGAGTGACACGGAGCTGCCATTCCAACACCTCTGACACAGCAGACCCAGGCTTGCCTTCTCCGAATCATCTTTTTTTTGTTGTTGTTGTTGTTTGAGGAAGGTGAACGCCTCGTCATTCCAATGCCATGGTCTGACTTGAAGGGAAGAGGAGGGAAAACCGTATTTTAAAGTCAATATTTACTTAGCAATGGGCCGTCCCCCTCCCCCAGCCCGGCCACATACCTGTGGCTTCTCCAGCGGGAATGGCCGGGAGCCCCGTCTGTCCTGGAAGCTCTGGAGCAGGGATCTGGTTTGAATCTTCCCTGTTCGGAGGGGGGCCGGATGGAAGAATTGCAAAAATGCATTTGAACTGTTTTTGGGATCGTGGGTTTAAATGCAAAACAAACAGCTGAGCCTTCCTTTCCCTTTTCGCCCCTGGAAAAATGTGCCTCAAACCTGAGGGTTTGGTATTTTAAATGTCTCTATTACCCGGTTCAGCTTCTGGGAGCCGGAAAATTGACTGGATTTAAGGTTTGAGGATCAGTCTTGAGCCCCAGCCCAGAGAGGAGGGAGCAGGATGGGCTCCAGGCTTTGGCCTGCCCAATGCCTGTCCTGAGGCTGCAGAGAAACTCCAGGACACTGGAAGTTTTGAAAACACAAAAAAGGAACAAATCCTGTTTTTTTCCTGTAGTTGGGGACAAAGGATGGCTGTTGTGGGGGAGAGAAATGAAGCCTCAGATACCAGATGTGGTTTTGGTGGTTTTTGTGTGTTGAATGTGGTTGAGTTTGTGTCTTGGGTGACTCGAAGGCTCCGGCAGCTCCGTGTCACAGATTCCAAGCTGGCACTGGGGGGTCCCGTAGGGGCTGTGGGCTCGGCTCTGAATGGGAAGAGTTGCCATGAATTTCAGCCTTGATCCACAGGGAAGGAGGAAGAGGAGGAACGCTGGGATGAAGATGCGGTGTTTGTCTGGCTGATGGAACAGGCTCTGCCAAAGAAAGGCCAAAATTGCCCCAAAACACAACAGCCTGCCCTGTTTTGGGGATGCTGCGGCTAAATGAGCTGGGGATGGAGACCTTGAGGAGCACACAGTGGGAATATTTCCCTCTGGAGTGGGTTTATTCCCTCCCTTTTGTGCTCCCTTCTCCCCCAGAACATCTGGTTTGCGAATCCGCCCGTCCCAGCCCGTATTTATGGCCAGCACAGTTTCCTGGCCAGACGCCTCCTCCTGAGGAGAGGAGGAGGAGCTGGGCTGAGGAGGAAGCATGGCAGGAGTTCGTTCATATTTTTCTACTTTGCTTCCAGTCTGTCCAGGTTTTTATGTTGTCCTCATCCGTGGACTGAAGGTCACGTGGCCTCTGCTCCAGGATCTGCTTCTCCACCTCTCCAACAGCTCGTTTTGGTGTTTGTTTCTTATTTTAGGCAAAATATCAGATGTTTTTTGGTGTTTGTGTTTGCTAACCAAACCCATCACGCTCCAACAGAAAGCCTCCAGGTATACCTGGAATTCTGGTGTCAGGATCTTGGTCTCCTTCCCACCTGGAGAGATGCTACTGGGGTTTCTGTTCCCACCCTGTCCTGCAGAGCAATCCCCTTTCTTGCACCCAAATGGCTTTTTTGGTTGGACCTTTTATTTGGACCACTTTGGTTTTGAGCCTTTTTTGGATTTGGGCCTTTTAGTTTTTTTGGGCTTTTCTATTTTTCTGACTTTCTGGGAGGCCGTTTTTTTTGGACAGTCTTTTTTTTGGCCTTTTTAAATCGCATTTTTGGGATGCTCTTTTTTTGGGGTGTTGGGAAAGGTGGGACAGGAAGGGTTTCTAGAATATCTCAGGTCTGCAGAGTTCCTTTGTCCCTGCCATCCACGGATGCCCTTACATTGGGGTAGGGCCTTTTTTGGGGCACCTCTCTTTTTTTGTGCCTTTTTGGGGGCCCTCTTCTTACGTGCCTTTTTTGAGGCCCTTTCATTTCACCACTTTTCTCATCCCTTTTATTGTTTTTCTCTTTTTTTTGCCACATTTTAGTGCCCCTTCTTCTGCCCATTTTTCCCCAATTTTTGACCCTCCTTCGGGCGTGTTTGTTTTTCCACAATTCCTCCGCATCTTTTGGCTATTTTGATGAACTTCTGCCGTGTTTTTAGCACAGTTTTGTCCCCTTTGAGTCCCTTTTCGAGCCGGGGTCTCTCCTCTGGCTGCCAAGGCGGGGACGTGTCCCTGCAGCTGCCCCGGCCCCGCTCTGAGCCGCCCATTGTGCGCCGATGAAGGCGCCTTTATTCCCGATCCCGGAGCTCCGCTGCCATCGCCGCCGCTGGGGCGAGCGCCCGGCTCGGGAAGGGAATTTGGCTCCGTGTGAGGGATGCATGAACAGAGACACCTTCTCTAATTGTCCACCTGGCACCGAGGCACCGAGTGGAGGGCGTTGAACCCGCCGGGAACACGCTGTGCGAGGACAGGGAATGCGCCGTGGAGTCATCGCCTTCCGTCCTCTCCCTGCCCTGAGCCGCGGTGCCTCTGGCTCTTCCCGCGGTTGGAATGGCAAAGGGGATGGGTTTGGGTGGGTTTGGGTGCCCTGTGGTGATGAGGAACTCTCTGGGATCGTCCTGCTTGGGTCAGCACCTGTCTGGAAGGGCAGGTGTCCTCAGGACAGTTGTCCTTCCAATGCTTGGAGGGAATCCCACGTGTTCCTGCTCTGCTCTGGTCCTGGAGCTGGGAATGCTCAGCACGGAGATGCTGGTGCTGAGTGGTGGCTCCTTCGAGCATCTCTGCTCCAGGATTAGAGTCTCCAGTGCAAAACAGGCTCCTGGTTTCCCATCCCACAAACAGCCGTTTGGGAATGGATTCCCAGGATTCGCCCTCCTTGTAGCTCTGCCTGCTCCTTGGGGAAGTGAAACCTGTGGGTGAATCTGTAGGTCATGCTGTGGTTGCTGGAGACCTGGGAGGATGAGGGGGAGCAGGAAATCCAAGAGAGTGTCAGTTCTTTGCTGTGGTTTTTCTTAATGAGTCCTGCCTTGGATGTGCCTGTGGCCGGGGGATGGAGGCGTCAGATGAGTTCTGCTGGGAAGAGGAGGTGGAAGGGCTGGGTTTGGAGCAGAGCTGGACCTGGAGGATCCTGTCCCTGAGCCCGGTGGGAGGAAGGGGACAGGCTCAGGCTGGCCTAGGGAAGGTGGAGGGGAAGGACAGGGATGCTCCATCCATTTTGATCCGTCCAGTCTCCATCTTGGCTGTGCTGAGCTCCCGCCGTGGTGCCGAGCAGCAGCTCCTGTGCTGCCCGTGAGCAGGGAAGGAAGGGAGGCAGGGAAGCAGGTTGGCAGGAGGAGCTGCACTTCCTTCAGAGCAAACAGCATCAGGCAAAAAACCCTGTGCAGCTCCGAGGAGTAATCAGGGTTGTGACAGGGTGGGAAGTTTTCCTCCCACTTTTGAGGGATGGGGATTAGGGATGGCATCATCCCCTTGCTCTCCTCTCGCAGCCTCCCCTGCTGTGGAGCAGCCCCACGGCAGGAGGAAGATGCAGACAGAGACCCCCCTTTCCTGGGCTGAGCAGGAAGTGAAGTGGATCCTGGGAGCGGGGAATTTGGCAGCAGAGCAGGGATGCCACGAGATGAATGTTTTGGGAATTGCGTGTGTGGCTGCCTTTGCTTGAACAAGGGCTTACAGCTGAGTGGGGTTTGCAAGAGCTCCGGCCACCGCTGGGGCTGGGCAGTGTCCCCCCATGGCTGTAACTCCCCCCCAAATGGCAGCGTCCCCCCATGGCAGTGTCCCCCCCATGGCTGTGTCCCCCCATGGCAGTGTCCCCTCCATCGCTGTGACCCCCCCCATGGCTGTGATTTCTCCATGGCAGTGTTCCCCCATAGCTGTGACCTCTCCATGCCTGTGACTCCCCAGTGGCAGTGTCCCCCCCATGGCTGTGACCCACCCCCTGCAATGGCAGTGTCCTCCCATGGCTGTGACCTCTCCATGGCAGTGTTCTCCCATAGCTGTGACCCCCCTCCATGGCTGTGTCCCCCCTCCCCATGGCAGTGTCCCCCGATAGTTGTGACCACCCCTCCATGGCTGTGACCCCTCCATGGCTGTGACCCCCCAGTGGCAGTGTCCCCCCATGTCTGTGACCTCTCCATGGCTGTGACCCCCCCATAGCTGTGACCCCCCTCCATGGCTGTGACCCTTCCATGGCTGTGTCCCCCAATGGCTGTGACCCCCCCATAGCTGTCACACCCTTCCATGCCTGTGTCCCCCCATGGCTGTGACCTCTCCATGGCAGTGTTCCCCCATACCTGTGACCCCTCCATGGCTGTGTCCCCCCATAGCTGTGACTCCCCCCCTGCAATGGCAGTGTCCTCCCATGGCTGTGACCTCTCCACGACTGTGTCCCCCCGTAGCTGTGACCCCCCTCCATGGCTGTGACCCCCCAGTGGCAGTGTCCCCCCATGGCTGTGACCTCTCCATGGCAGTGTTCTCCCATAGCTGTGACCCCCCCGATGGCTGTGTGTCCCCCCCCCCATGGCAGTGTCGTCCCCCCCATGGCAGTGTCCCCCGATAGTTGTGACCACCCCTCCATGGCTGTGACCCCCCAGTAGCAGTGTCCCCCCCCATGGCTGTGACCCCTCCATCGCTGTGACCCCCCAGTGGCAGTGTCCCCCCATGTCTGTGACCTCTCCATGGCTGTGACCCCCCCATGGCAGTGTCCCTCTATGGCTGTGACCCCCCAGTAGCAGTGTCCCTCCTCCATGGCTGTGACACCCCCATAGCTGTGACACCCTCCATGGCAGTGTCCCCCCATGGCAGTGTCCCTTCATGGCTGTGACCCCCTCCATGGCTCTGACCCCCCTCCATGGCTGTGACCCTTCCATGGCTGTGTCCCCCAATGGCTGTGACCCCCCCCATAGCTGTGACACCCTTCCATGGCTGTGTCCCCCCATGGCTGTGACCTCTCCATGGCAGTGTTCCCCCATAGCTGTGACCCCCCAGTGGCAGTGTTCCCCCATAGCTGTGACCCCTCCATGGCTGTGACCCCCCATAGCTGTGACTCCCCCCCTGCAATGGCAGTGTCCTCCCATAGCTGTGACCCCCCAGTGGCAGTGTTCCCCCATAGCTGTGACCCCTCCATAGCTGTGACACCCCCATAGCTGTGACCCCCTCATGGTTGTGACCTCTCCACTTGAGGGGTGGAGTAGCCACCCCCCCATTGTAGTGACCCCACCCCATTTCAGTCTCAGCTCTGGGGGGAGCAGTGGCTGCCATTTTCAGTGACTCTTCCATTTCAATTACCCCCATTGCAGTGACCCCCCCATTGCAGGCTGGGTTTGGGGGAGGGAAGTGACTCCCCTATTACAATGATGCCCCCATTGCAGTCTCATCTCTGGGGGGGCTGCAGTGACTCCTCATTGCAGTGACCCCCCCCTGACCCCCACTGCAGCCTGTGTTTTGAGGGGACTCCAAGTGACCTCCCATGGCTGTGACCCCCTCATTTCAGTGACCCCCTCATTTTAGTGACCTCCATTTCAGTGACCCCCCATTGCAGCCTCTCCTTTTGAAGGGGTGCAATGTCCCCTCCCATTTCAGTGGCCCCCCTCAAGGCATGGGCAGGAGGCTCTTCTCAACCTTTCTCCCTCCCCAGACTCTGGATTTTGGCTTTTCCTGCTGGTTTTCACTCTGTCCATTTTCCCTCCCCATGTGTCCATGAGGGATGTGGGATCATCCTTCCCTGGACTGCCCTGAGGTCCTGGACATAGGATGGGTGGATCCCCATCCCACTGTTGTCTTCATGATTTAAAAAAGCATTACTTTTTAATTTGTTCTCATTTGGGTTTTGTTGGGTTTTTTTCCTGTTTTTCTCTTGCCTAGCACAGAAAACGAAGCGCCTCTGGCTCCCAGGAGCTAATTCATCCAAGTTAAATGATCTTTAAAATCTGCGAGTGCATCACAGCGCTCGACTCCTGTTTTCTCCCGGTGTAATTAATGCTCCAGCTTAAATTTCCTCCTTTCCTTAGGGGCAGGCTTGATGGATCCGGTGCCGGGCTCGAACTTCTGCCAAGCCATAGGAAAGAAATCATCCCCCCTCCCCAAAAAAAACCCCCAAACCAATGTCGGCCTTTAATTGAAATTTGATTTTTCTTTTGAAACAACTTGTCCTTGGGAAGAAACTGATGTTGTTTATTATCGTTATTTCTTTTCTCATCTAGCACCGAAGACTTGTAGCCCGAAACAGTTTGCATGCAAAGATCAGATTACGTGCATATCTAAGGGCTGGCGCTGTGACGGGGAGAAGGATTGTCCTGATGGCTCGGATGAATCTCCTGAGATATGTATGTATATGCCTTTCCTTCCTAATCCTCTTTTTCTGCGTTTGCTCCATCGCTCCACGGGCGTTCCAGGGCCCCGAGTGGCCTTTGCACAACGTTCTACCTCAGCTCCCTTTGCAGCCCCTTGGGGTGGGGGGTGTCCATTCCGTCCATTCTGTCCATCCGTCTGTCCATCCGTCTGTCCGTCCATCCATCCATCCATTCCTCCATCCCTCCCTCCATCCATCCATCCCTCCCTCCATCCATCCCTCCCTCCCTCCCTCCATCCATCCCTCCATCCCTCCATCCATCCTGCCCTCCCTCCATCCATCCATCCATCCATCCATCCATCCATCCATCCATCCATCCATCCATCCATCCATCCCTCCATCCCTCCCTCCATCCATCCCTCCCTCCATCCATCCATCCCTCCATCCATCCCTCCATCCCTCCATCCCTCCGTCCATCCATCCTTCCCTCCATCCATCCCTCCATCCGTCCATCCATCCCTCCATCCCTCCATCCCTCCATCCATCCATCCATCCATCCATCCATCCCTCCATCCCTCCATCCCTACATCCATCCATCCCTCCATCCATCCATCCATCCATCCATCCATCCATCCATCCCTCCCTCCATCCCTCCATCCCTACATCCCTCCATCCATCCCTCCGTCCATCCCTCTGTCCCTCCATCCCTCCGTCCGTCCATCCATCCCTCCATCCATCCATCCCTCCATCCGTCCATCCATCCCTCCATCCATCCGTCCATCCCCCATCCATCCATCCATCCATCCCTCCATCCGTCCATCCATCCCTCCATCCTTCCCTCCATCCCTCCATCCCTCCCTCCATCTGTCCATTTTTCCAAACCAGCCTCCTGGGAACAAGGAATCACTCATTTGTGTTTGTTCCCATCAAAATGGATGTGCTCGAGGAAGGAAGAGTCAGCAGCAGTGTCACCCCTGTCCCCAGCACCTTGGCATTCCTGGGCACGGGGAGTGAGGGAAGGAGATCTCTGGCAGTCCCAGGGAGCAGCTGGAAGGGCGACTGTCTCAGATGTGTTTTGGGATTAGGATGCTGGGTTGGGTTCACTGGTCTGGACAGCACTGGTGGGCACAGCTCTGGAGGTGCTCCCACCTCAGATGGGGTGGTGGATCTCTCTGGAAGGGAACAGAGAACTGGGATGGGTTAGGTGAGGAGTAGGGATGGGAATGTGGGGGGTGTCTGCAGAGGGGTCAGAGCTGTGGTGACACCAGAGAGTGGTGGCTGTGCCTGTCCCCCTGTGCTGCGAGCTCTGCTCTGGCCAGGCTGGAGCAAGGAACCACCTGTCCCCATGTCCCAGGATTCTGGGCCACAGGACAGCCACCACGGGGCCCAGCAGAATCTCCTGTCCCAACTCTCCCTCCCAGATTCCCACTTCGTGCTGTGCTTGGCAGAACCATCTCCTCCAGAGCAGTTTCTGGTTCGGCTCCGGGTTTGTTTATTCCTTAAGGCAAAATGATGCAATGGCCCCTCCGTGGGAGGGATGGGGGGCTGGGATGGGCTGGCTGGCTCCAGTCAATCAGCAGCCCTGGAAAATTACAGCAGGAGGACTCAGAGGCTGGAAGAAATCCGTTGTGATTGGCATGTTCCGCTTGCTGCGTGCATCTGTGCTCCATCCACGTGGACAGGTGACCAGAGCACGGACCCCTTGGATGTTCTTCCCTCTCCACCTTCTTCCTCTCTCTTCCCTGGGGCTGGTGAGGGGCCTGGAGCAGCCTCTGGTGCTGTGGATGCACCTCGTGTCCCTCTGTCTGGAGGTCATGGATGCTGGAAGATTCTTGGGTCTGCTCCAAGCCCCCTGAGGGCTCATCCCTGGAGGACACGGGACCCCCGCTGCTCCTGTGCCCCTCGGAACACTCTTGGCACTTCCAGGATGGGGAAGTGAGACACAGACCAAAGCATCTCCTCTCTCCTCACCACCACGTGTGGGACTGAGTCCGTGTGTTTCCATCATCACCACAGACCCCAAACGTTGTAATCTCTCAGTTCCTTGGGAGCAGTTCCCTTTTCAGCTAACCTCTGGAGACCTGGAGGGGCTGGACCTTCCTGAGTAGCTCTGTCCACCTCGCCCAGTTCCCACTTTGCACCCCTAGACACTGGAAGGGAAGTCAGGGGGATGCTGTGCCCCCCAGGACATGGAGATTGGGATGCTGGGGCACATCTGTGCCATTGCCATGGGCCGGGGGATGAGTGGAGCCTCCTGTTTGCTCCTGCCCAGGCTCGTTCCCATGGAGCCTGACCTGTCAGCACGGGCCCCCGGTATCTCCAGGATTGCCAGGACAGCTTTTCTCACGCCACTCCGGCACCGGGGCTTCCAGCAGCCTCTCATCCTCCTTATCTCTCTGGCAGGGAGAGAATGACTTTTATTACTCTCATTTAATCCGTGTTTGAGCCGGGCTGGAGGAGGCTCCGGAGTCCTTCGGTGCCGTGGCACTGACGTTCTCCTGCCAGAGCCTCTTGAAATGCTGTCAGGCACGTGCCAGGTTTTCCACTCTGGGGGAATCCTTTGGAGTATTCCCTGGCTTTGCTCAGATGTTCAGGCTGGTCCCTTCCCGTCCCCAAACTGCTCATTTGATGCGAGTGGCTCACGCGTGGTTCTTGCACAGTCAGTTTTTTTGCTCCACGGAGCTTTCCTGAGAGGAAAACACTTGGACAAGAGCCTCCATGCTGATGGAGATCAAAGAGGAGGAGCTCTGAGGAAGGAATTTGCCGTGGCTCAGCTGTGGCCGGTGCCTGGTTGGTCCATCCTTTGATCCAAGGGCTCAGGAGGCCTGGGATCCCTCATCTTGCCTTGCTGGATCTGCTGTTGGCATGGTCCTGAAGAGTTCAGAAGTGACCCAGAGGCAGCACCAGGACCCTCAGGGTTGCCATCCGTGTCCATCCTGATGGGACAAGTGGGACCATCCTTCCCCTGCTTCTCCAGCCTCTTCCCTCATTGTGTTCCTCCCATCTGCATCTCCCTGGGCTGTTGCCAAATCAACTGCAGGAGGAAGAATTGCTTTTCTTCTATCCTTTTTTTTTTTTTTTTTTTTCCGAGTGGTTTTTTGAGGTTAAACATTCCTATCTAATTCGGCTCCTTGGGGTGTACCACAAGCTTGTCACATGTAATAAATTGGCTCATTTATTAGCGCCAACATGGTCAAAAGCAAACAAAGTGGCTTGTGGATTAATCCTGCCCAGTTTGGGATAAGTGGTTTGATCCAGGCTCTTTGCAGGGAATAATGGACATGGCAGAGCAGTTCTGACTGATGAATTGGGCGCTTCACTTCAGCCCCTCCATTCTTCTGGTCCATATATTGATGTTACTTAATTAACCCATAATTTGCAATTACCGGGGGCCCACCCTCTACAAAAAATAAATCTGTGCAGTGGCACCCGGTACAAAATTCTCCCAGAATCATCTGCTGGGAAAGAGGGAAGCTCAAATCCCTGCTGGCTGTGACAGAGGCTGGGTGTCCTGAGCACCCTGGGGGATCCCATCACCCCAGTGCCAGTCCAGTTGGCTCACTGGGAGCATACTGGGATGTGTTTGAGACACAGGGGAGCGATCTGGCATCTGGAGCCTGTTGGATTCCCATTTTTCAGGCATCCCTTGAGCAGGGAATGGGTGTCACTGCCCAGGATGGACAGAGGGAAGTTTTGGCTGTGATGGATTGAGGATTCTGCTCAGTTTGGGGCTCCTGTGCTTGGGGTCAGGGGTGTCACAAACCCTGGGCATCGTGGTCCCCTTCCCACAGCACCATGTGCTTCCAAAGCCTTTTATCCCCTCCTGGGAGCCCAAGGGTCACGCTGGGATCATATCCAGTGTCCCTCAGAAGTGTCTGGAGCTGTGTGAGATGAGGATGTACCAGCACACAGAGCTCTGTGTGTGATGTAACACTCCTCTCCAAGGAGAGCTGGAGCCTATTTAGGGCAAACTCGGCTGTTGGAGTCTCCAGTGAAGGTGACTGGGCTAAAATGGGACCGTGTCTGGACACGGTGTGTGCTGTGCCCTTCTCACTGCTCACTGGGGGGATCCACGGAGCTATTTCTGCCAGCCCTGCTGAGGGGAGGGGGAGGCATGAGCAGCCCCTGGAAAATGGGATTTTACTGTTTTCCCTGGGCAGAGACGTGTTGGTAGCTCTGGTGGAACGCTGTGTGTTCAGCCCTGAAACGTGGATTTGGGGCAGGGAGAGGAGGAGACCCCATGAAGGGGGTCAGGATTTGCAGAGGCTGTGCCAAGGCTCATTGTCACCCCTGCAGCCACCTCCAGCCTGGGGTGAAGCCCTGCTGGACGTCGCAGGAGTTTTTCCTGGAGTTTCAGGCCATTAATGGATTTATGGTGTGTTTGTTGTTTGTCTCCATGCCTTGCTTCTTTTCAGGGGAGCTTAAAAATAAAGCCTGGCTTCCTCTGTAATTTTTCCAGTTAATAATGGGGATTAAGTCTCCTTGTGCTGGGCTCAGAGGGGCCCCCCATGAACCTGCCTGTGCCACGGCCTCGGGACAAGGAGGGTGTTGGCACCTGGGGGGGGTCACAATCCCTGTGCTGACCCTTGTGCCCATTGCAGGTCCCCAGAGCAAAGTGTCCCGCTGCCAACCCAACGAGCACAACTGCCTGGGCACCGAGCTCTGCATCCACATGAGCAAACTCTGCAACGGGCTCCACGACTGCTTCGACGGCTCCGACGAGGGGCCGCACTGCCGGGGTAGGTTTGGGGGGACACAGAGTCCCAGAAAGGGGGGGCTGCCCCATAGAACAGGAGTGATGAGGTCCCTGGTCTCTCCTGTTGAGTGTGAGCCCCGCCACGCTCAGCTCAGCACAGTCACAGATCCAGAGATTATCCAGAGCCGCTTGGAAGTGAAATGCCCATCATTCCTGAGCCTGCAGCCATGAAATAGCTGCATTGTCTCCTGGGTTTAAAAGCTCCAAGCCTGGGGTTCTGGTCCAGATAAGAGATACCGCTGTGGTTTTTTCCTAATTTCCAGGAGCTTTGTCCCCCCTCCTGGCCTGTTCCCGTGGCTAATCCTGCTGGAAAACTCCCTAAAGGAGCGTGCTGCTGCGCAGATTAATCGCTCAGAAACGTGTGTCCTGGGCTGACCCTGAGCTCTGGGGCCTCTGTGCTCCCCAACCCTTCCCTGCCTGGGGTGGGGGGCTCCTGTCCCACTCCACCAGGACCCCTGACCCCAAAGGGCTCCCTGCTGGGACCCAGCTCCTGCACTGCCTGGATCCCATGGGAGCAGCCCGGGGCAGCTCCTGCAGCTGTGCCTGAGCTCAGAATGAATATTTCAGTAAGAGCTCTTGTTACTTAAGTGGGATCTGAGTTTTCACGGCCGGGCAGCACGTGAGCCACGTGAGCAGTGTTGGGGCAGCTGCTCAGGGCTTTGGGCACCTGGTGCTCAGGGCTTTGGGCACCTGGCACTCACAGGTTTGGGCACGCTGGTGGTGCTTGAGCCGGATGCTGAATTCCCCCTGCCTGCAGCCGGTGCCGCCCCAGGGAGGCATTTCCTCATTTTCTCACAGCTGCTTGCAAGTCCCAGCCTGCCACTGCCCCAGGCTTGGGCAGGTGAGCTGTCACCCCGAGCTGTCACCTCGAGCTGTCACCTCCAGCTATAAACTCCAGCTGTCACCCCAAGTGATCACCCTGAGCTTCCACCTTGAGCCATCGCCCCAAATTGTCACTCCAAGCCCTGTTCCTGCTCTGGCTGCTGGAGCATTGCTGCCCCCATCCTGCTCCCCACCTTGCAGACATCCTAGGGGTTGTAATGCCAGTGGAGCGCCTGTGCTGAACCCTCACATTGTCATCTCTGAGCACTCCAGGGTTGGACAGGAGGGGAGCTCTGGGCTCTCTGGTGCATCCACATCCCTCAGGATGCCCTGGAAATGCATCCCATGCACAAGGTCTCAGCCACCACTGGAAGTGGCATGGAGTGAGCAGCACTGTGGATGGCAGGGGCTGCTCAGACCTCCTTCCCTGGAGCAGCCATGAATCCTACATGCCCTCCCTCCCTCTGCTCAGGGGCTCAGTCCTTCTCTCTGGGGAGATGGGAGCAGTGTAAAGCTTCCAAGCAAATCCTGGTGGGGTGTCTGATGGTCCTGCTTACCCAACCCTTGAGTCCTTGGTGTCCATCCTGTTCCTGCCTGGGTGACATCCTCTCTCCTCCGTCTTCCCTGTTCCCACAGAACAACTGGCCAACTGCTCGGCGCTGGGCTGCCAGCACCACTGTGCACCGACGCTGTCGGGCCCCGTCTGCTACTGCAACCACTCCTTCCAGCTGGCTGAGGACAGGAGGAGCTGCAGAGGTGGGTCTGGGGGCTGGGCAGGGCCCTCACTCCGTGCTGGTGACCTTGGCTCCTCGGGGATGTGGCCAATGCCACCGTCTGGCAGCAGCACTGAGGCTTGGCCGTGTGGGGAAGGGGCTGGGCAGACTCAAGACAGGGCAGGTGGGATGGGGTGGGATGGGAAGGGGAGGGATGGAACTCCCTCTGCTCCCAAAAGTCTGAGTGAGGAATACTGGGAATAAGGAAAAGGCTCAGTGTAAGGAGTCAGGGGCTGCCACATGCTCCTGGCATCCCTGCCTCAGAGAGGGTGGGAATGATGGGAGAGGGTCACAGCAAGGATTGATGGCATCAGTGTGATGGAAACAAATCTGGATGTGAGAGATGGTGATGGCTCCATCCCTTTCATGTGGTGGAAGGAGCCATTCCTGGCTCTAGTGCAGAGCTCTGGGGGATACAGCACTTTCATCTGCCAGAAGAAAGAGCAGCCAAGCCGAGGGTTTGGGAGCTGGAGGTTGGAGGGATTTGGAGTGGGAATGGAGGTGCAGAGCTGGGGGGAGGCTCAGTGGCCAGGCAGGGGTTTTTCTGCTGCAGCTGGAGCAGGGAACCAGGGGCTGCCTGCCCAGTCATGAGGTGACCTTGGAAGTGAAAGTTTGATTCCTTGGGAGGTCAATATGAGGGTCTCTTCAATTCCCCTGGAGGCTGATGTGAGGCTCCCTTGGATTCCTTGGCAGGCTGATGTGAGGGTCCCTTTGGCTCAGGGATCATTCCCTCCTCTCCAGCTCCACCTTGGAGAAACTGGGGAGCTTCATTCCCTCTTCAGGCAGTGAAGGGGGGGTTGTTTCTGGTCCAAACCTTGGGTTTTTCCTGTCTTTCCCAGACTTCGATGAATGCACTGTGTATGGGACCTGCAGCCAGACATGCACCAACACAGAGGGTTCCTACACGTGCAGCTGTGTCGAAGGGTATCTCCTGCAGCCAGACAACAGATCCTGCAAAGCCAAGAACGGTGAGAGCCTCAGCGTGGTGCTTCAGGGCACCTCTGCAGACCACGGCCCTGCCCTGGGCTCTCCACATCAGGCTTTTCCCTGAGGTTACAGCCGCAGGAATGAGGTGTGCCCTGACCCCTTTGTCCCCTCCTTTGTCCCCAGAGCCTGTGGATCGCCCTCCTGTGCTGCTCATTGCCAACTCCCAGAACATCCTGGCCACGTACCTGAGCGGAGCCCCCGTGCCCAACATCACCCCCACCAGCGCCAAGCAGACCACAGCCATGGACTTCAACTACGTGGAGGACACGGTGTGCTGGGTCCACGTGGGTGACAGTGCCTCCCAGACCATCCTCAAGTGTGCCAAGATCCCCAACCTGAAGGGCTTTGTGGAAGAGCGGTCCATCAACATCTCCCTGAGCCTGCACCGTGAGTGCCCACTCCCCTCGGGACCCCCATCCCCAGTTCCCTGCAACTGCCCCTCACCAGGCCGTGCTGGGTGAAAGTGGGAAGGAAGCAGCTTCCTGCAGGTCATTCCCTTCGTTTTTATTATTATTTCTATCAAGTTTAGTAGTTTCTTGGTGTGCAGATATGAGGAGAAGGGATACAGGCAGGAGTGGAGCTGCTGCCTGTGCAGCAGGTTTTGGGATGTTCTTGCTTCTTTTGGTCCCACCCCCCAAAAAAATGACCGAGTCCCACCCCAAAAAGTGACCAAGAACAAACTCCCAACCCAAAGGTGCCTCTGTGGGTGCCACTGAGTCACAATGTGAGGGACTGGTGGTGGTTTCTTTCTGCTGGTGGCTCTGTGACCAGAACAAATGTGGTTACAGCTCCGTGTCCTGTTTGGGCTTGCTGGTGCCAGGTCTGCAGTCAGTATGGGAGGGAGAGTTACTGGTTGGGATTTTGGTGCTCTCTGAGTCAGAGAGCCCAAGAGGGGTCCCTGTGGGCTTCCAGAACCTTCCCTGCCTGTGCAGAGGAGTGGGTCTGGTGGGGAAAAGCATGTGGGTGCCACAGCTGGAGAGCCCTGACGTGGGACACCATTCCTGTCACTGCTTTTATCCTTGGACAGTCAGTCGGGGTGGAATTAGGGGATCTGGGATTTGCAGTGAGTCTCTATCAGGTTTTTGCTTCCCTGGTGTCATCCCCCCGAGAGTGTCTTTTGCCTCCTGAAATTGGGGATGCTTCCAGAGGGGCCTGAAGCCGGAGGGATCCCCTTCCTCCACCCCACTGTGCAATGGCTCATCCAGCAAATCGGGATGAACTCGTATGAACAGATCCCTGCAAAGCAGAGAGCAGAGAAGATCCTGGGTGGATCTCAGAGCGATTCAGCAGGGTCCTGGGGGTCCCAGGGGTCCCAGGGGTCCCAGGCTCTGCGTGTGGCTGGGCTGGGCAGGCTGTGGGCGCTGCCGAGGGTGTGTGTGCACGGTTAATTTAAGCTCACTCTGTGTATTTTTAGGGCAGGGTGTATTTTTAGGGAGAGGCCTCACCCTTTGCTCTCGCAGGCGATAGCGTAGAGTCGAGCAGGACAAGGGCTCGGCTTCCCACTCCCCTCCTGGGATTTAGGGGGGTTTCTGGGATTTAGGGGGGTTTCTGGGATTTAAGGGGGTCTCTGTTTTCAGTGCCTGTCTCTGAAGGCTCCCTCAGAGTGAGGCTGGTTCATCAGCACAAAGGAAGTGGAGGAGTGAATTCCCCCTGCGCTGAGTCGGGTCCTGGGGGTCGGGATGAAGAGATAATGTCACTCTCAGGCAGGACACTGGCGAGACCCATGAATCCAATTAGTGGTTTCCCTCTTTATTTGCTTCTTTATGGCATTATCTGCTCCCAGCAGGAATGGGGCCTCCCTGGTGCCTGCTGCTAATGGGGCTTGAGCTGGCATCTGATGGGGGGAGATTGATGCCGAGGGGCTGGAAAACAGCAGCTCCAGCTGCCAGGGGAGACCTGGGATGCACAGTGCCACAGCCTGGCTCTGATCGCTCCCTGCCTCCCTGTCCTGCTCGGCTCCTGCGGAGATTACTGTCACTTGTGCTGTGGGAGATGTGTTAAATGAAGGCTGTTAACAGCCCTTGGCACGACCCGCTGGCCTCAGAGCTTTGCTCTTCCCCTGGTCCTTACACTCTCAAAGCTTTTTGCCTCTCCGCAGGCTCTGGAGCCACGGCGTTTCCCGCAGCGCCGCCCCCTCGGCTCCCACCTCGCTGCCCGTGGAGATTTGTCACAGGCACTGATTTTCTCAGTTGATCTGAGCTGGCTGGTTCCCTACCCCCAGGTCTTTTTCTGGGGACACACTAAAAATCAGAGGCTGCTGAAACCTTCCGTTCATTTCTCTCACAGAAATTCCTGCTTCGTGTTGGAATTGGATAATTTCTCTCTGCCATCAGTCGGAGTGGGCTGGTGGGAGGGCTCTGGGCACCTCAGGGGGACGTGTGAGGCTTGGTGCCAATGGCCAGGACAAGGTGGGATGATGTGGTCCCTCACTGGGCAGGGGTCCAGTGTGTCCCCATCTGCAGAGGGACATTGGAAGTGGCACTGTCCTGCCAGCCCCGGGAGCGCAGTGTCCCTCCGTGCTCACCCCCGTGATGAGGATGAGGCACAAGTGATGGCACGGGAAGGGTTTGTCCTTCCTGCCAGCACTGAATTGTAACAAGAGGAGCTTGTCTTATCCTTCCTCCCATCCTGCTGTCCCTCTCCTCAGCTCCGTGTGACAATCCCACAGTGTTCCTGTCCGGGAGGATCCTGGCAGAGGCATTGCACGTCCTCTCGTGCTCAAGGACAGGGGCACGTGCCCGTGCTGAGGCTGCTCCGACCCCTTGGAGCATCAGGATGGCACAGGGGTCTTCACTGTGAACCCCCTGTCAGCCCTGAGCCCCTCTGGTGTGGGGCAGGGGACAGCTGGAGACCGGGACAGGGCTGTCACAGCTCTTCTTGGACCCTCTGTGCTCCGTGGCAGATCCTTGACCTCCGGGGACTTTGTGATCCCGTGGGTTTTCTCAACCAGATTCCAGCCTCCACGTGTTTCCCCAGACAATGTCCTTGTTTGTTTGGAGTTGGGCTTCCAAGGAATTTCAGAGCCAAACAGAGCAGTAAAAAATAATAATTAAAATCTGTTGCTGGGCTCTTGTGCTGCAATTCCTGTGTCCCAGCCGGAGCCCTCTGCTCCCCCAGCTCTCCAAGTTCATCCTGCTGGCCTTGTCTCTCCATCCTGGGACCGTTTGTCAGGGATCACAACCTTGAGCAATCCTCATTGCTCAGCCATGGACTCAGGGCTGGGACAGCGAGGGAAGCAGCTGTGCTGGGGGATTTGTGCCTCCTTCCATCGAATTCACGTCCTCGTCCCCTAGAGGTGATGCCAGGAGCTGGGGACACCTCCCTAGAGCGTGCACAGAGGCCAGGACTGTCCTTAGGAGGCCACCTTTAGCTGGCAGCAGCCCAAGATGGTGCGGGTCACCCCTGGGTCTCTCCACGCCGGCGTTGACAGCGGTGTTAAATCCCCACCTCCGGTGCGCTGTGATCGGGTGACGCTCGGCTTTCAGGGGAAGGCAGGAGTCCTCTGCCTGGACTGTGGAAAAATACTGGGGAACACGTGTCAGGAGCCAGAGCACTGGGCTTCTCCGTGGCTCTTGGGGTGGCTCCCCTCTCCCTTTCCTTCCCCTTTCCCCTTCCCCTCCCCTTCTCACGCTCTTTCGCTTTCTTTTTCCCCTTTTCTGTGGCTTTTTTGCCATGGTCAGAACTGGGAGCTTGGTGATGCCAGGGGATGCATTTACTGTGCTAGCAGGTGCCTGGAGCCAGCACTGCTTCATCCCAGCTCTGGTGCTGCTTCTTCCACTCCAGAACTGCTCTCCCAGTCCAGGACTGCCCTTTCCCAGTCCCAGCACCGGTCTCCCAGTCCCACCACTGCTTCTTCCCAGCTGCTCCTTCCCAGTTCCAACATTATTGCTCCTTCCCAGTCCCAGCATTGCTTTCCCAGTTCCACCACTGCTCCTTCCCAGTCCAGCACTGCTCCTTCCCAGTCCCAACACTGTTTTCCCAGTGCGGTACTGTTTTCCCAGTCCCAGCACTGCTCTTTCCCAGTGCAGCACTGCTCCTTCCCAGGCAGAGCAGGCAGGAATTCTGCAGCTCAGCAGGATCTATGTGAGGCTGCTGGGAAAAGGCTGCGGAGGTGCCATGATTTATTATTTCTTGGTTTAAGGTTTGTTGTTTTCCTTTATAAAACAAGCCCCCGGGAAGGGGTTTGAAATATCAGGACATTTGATCCCGAGTGCATTATAAACCTTAAACGCTGGCAATCTGGCCACCATTAAAATAACCTTCCTGGGCAGCATCAATCCCAACCGGCCCGGCTCGGAGGGTGTTTTCATTGACTCCATTTCAGCCCTGTCACTGGGAATGGCCTGTCCCAGTGCCAGCGGGCAGAGGAGCTGTGGGCGCTGGGACAGATTGATTTCAGGGCAATGTTGCTCTGCAGAGGAATCCAAGTACATTTCTTCCCCCACTTTGCATGGAAAGCTATTTTTCTTCCTTGCTGCCTCATCCTGGCCAAGAAAGAGGCTCCGACGTGAACTCACTTGGCAGGAGAGCGGGATGATTGGTAACTTCATCTCGTGGTTCCTTTCTGTTGGGTTTTTTTTAACTGTTTATGGCTGTTCTTGTTGCAGCGACGAAGGAAATTGGGAGCTGGGGGAGAGCAGGGGATAAATGGGAGCAGGGGATAAATGGGAGCAGAGGATAAATGGGAACAGGACATGGAGGGGAACAGGGGATAAGAGGAGAGCAGTGATCAGGATGGATGGGAGCAGGAGTTGGATGGAGCAGGGAATGGGGAGAGCAGGAACTGGAGGGGAGCAGGGAATGGGGGAAAGAAGGGGATGGGGAGAGCAGGGAATGGGGGGAGCAGGGAATGGATGGGAGAAGGGGACAGGGGGGAGCAGGGACCAAAAGGGAAAGCAGGGATTGGGTGGCAGCAGGGGATGAAGGAGAGCAGGAGCTGGAGGCAGCAGAGGATGGAGGGAACAGGGACTGGGGGCCATGTCTGGAGCCACGCACACACCCCAGCTCATTGTGTTGCAGGGGACAACATTATGATGGTGATTTTAATCAGTTAACGAAGATCCGACACTCAGGACCCTGCTGTGGCTCTGCCCCAGCACTTCTGACTCCCCTTACCTGGTATTTCCCCTCATAGGGAACAAAAATAAATCCCCTGAGGGGACTGAGACCCACCCCTCCCTGTCCCCTAGGCCGTGGTGGCAGGGATGAGCTGCATCCCCACTGTTGCTGGAGACAAAAGGGTGACATGAATGTCCTGAGTCATCAGGATGCTCATGCCCAGGGATGGGTTTGATTTCACATGGGCTGGAGCGTGTCTGTCCCAGCACACATCTGTGTGTCCCAGCACACATCTGTGTGTCCCTCCTGCCCTGCCTTGTGCCAGGGTCACTGCAGGAGCCCCTCAGGACCCTTCCTGCCCAGGCTGGCCCCATTTCTGCTTTCTTGCCCTCCCTCCCCCCATATCACCCCGGTGACACTCCCCGGGTTCCTGTCGAGCCTGTGTCTCGCTCCTCTCACCCAGAAGGAAGCCAAGTGCCCCGTCCCTCCCTCGGCCTCTGTGGAATATTTGTGCCCATGGAATGGTCTCATTAAGGCAGAGTAATTAGCGGTCCCTTGGCTGCCCTCCACGCAGCCTGGAGCTCATTCCATCCCTGTTCCTGCTCTTCCCACCTCCGGTGCCTCGGCCAGGCTCTGCAGGGATGCTGCGGGGTTGAGCCAGGACATGGGGAGGAGTGAAAGTTTGGGGTGTCCCCGCCCTGGGGAGCTGCAGATGGTGTCAGTGAGGGGTGGGAGAGCTGCCAGTGACTGCCTGGACACAGTTCCCCTTCAGATGCAGCCGTCGTGCTGCACTGGGGCAGAACATGGCTTTGAAGAGGAGGTAAATTTGGGGTGTCCCCAACTTGGGGAGCTGGTGTGACTGAGAGGCTGGAGAGGTGCTGGTGGTCCCTTGGACATGGTTCCCCTTCAGATGCGGCCGTGGTGCTGCGCTGGAGGTCCGAGGGCACGGAGAGCACATGGACCGGATCCTTCCCCCAGGGCTCCTTGGAGAAGGGCAGTGCTCCAGCATCTGCCATTCCCCAGCCTGTCCCCAGGCTGGGATGTCCCTCTGTGGGTGCTGCACAGCCCAGGGATGCCGTGTCACCCCCGAGGAACGTTTGGCTTGCGCAGGGCGGGCGTGAGTGTGCGCAGAGCCCCAGGGATCCATCCCAGCGCCGAGTCAGACATCCTGGCCGCGGGCCACCGGCTTCCACCCAGCGGTTCCTCCTCGCCGCGAAACATCTTAGCAGAGAAAGGGGGGGTGAATTTATTTATTTTTGAGCCTGGTTTGCTGAGGGAACGAGGCTGACGTGACGGCTGTGGCCGTGTGTGGTGGTGGCCGTCCCCTCCTGCCCTGCTCGGACACAAGGAGTTGGCTGTTCCTGGGAGCAGGGGGGGCTTGTGCTGGACCCTCGAGGGCACGGGGTGTCTGTCCGGCCGTCCGGCGCCCTTCGGGGCGGGAGTTTGTCTTTGTGCTTGTCCTGTTAACATACTTCTAATTAAGGAAAATTGTCCCCAGGAGCAGTGTTTATCCACGGAGCGCGGTGCCGTCACAGAGACGGTCTTGTTCTCCCGGGGAGAGGATGTCTGTGGAGGAAAGAGACAGAAATTCCTCCAGATTATGGTATTATGTAAATGTATCAAACGGATCATTCCCTATAAAAAGGAAAGTAGGAAACCGATGTATTTGAGCAGCCCTGGGGACCGCATTCCTGACGAGCCTCCGCTCCTGAGCCGAAACATTCGGCAACTTTTCCAATGTTTTTTCCGCCGAGGCCGCGTGCCGGCGGCTCCGGGCGCCCGGGGGCTCGTGGGGCAGCCCGCCCTGGTGTCTCACTGGGTGGCAAGTTGGCCATGGCCCCTGCTTGCCCCATGGGGTGGGTTGTGTCTGGAGCAGTGTCCGCTGCTCTCCGGGCGGGATCTCCGTGAGATGTGGTGTGGATGAGCAGCTCTGATGTGAGCCACGGACTCCACGGTTCTCCCGGTGCCTCCTGAGGCACTTGGGGTTTGTGTCAGGGCTGGTTCACCCTGGGGAAGCAGGAACTGGCTGTTGCCGTAGATGTGTGTTTATCAGACATCAAGATTCTTTATTTATTCTTTGTTTCTTTGGTATTCTTTATTTAAAGCCAGATGTTGGCAGCGGGGTCGGTCCATCTCTCTTCTCTGTCCCATGTGCTGGGGCAGGGGGGAAAATGCTCCTCAGCAGAATGGGAATGAGGATTTGGTGTCAGAGCTCCATGCCCAGTGACGTTTCTGGCTGCTTCAAGCAGAGCTGGGACCTCTCCTGCCCACCATCCCTGTCCTGCTGTTCTGGGAGTGCTCCCTTGAGGGGTAGCTGGGAAGTGGAGTTTCTCCCAGACCTAGAATCATGGAATTACTAAGGCTGGAAAAGCCCTCTAAGACCCTGGAGTCCAAGCATTAACCAGTGCTGCCAGGTCATCGCTGAAACATGTCCCCAAGTGCCACATCCACACGTTTGAGAAGGAATTTCTTCATGGAAAGGGTTGTCAGGCATTGGAAAGGGCTGCTTAGGGAGGTGGTGAAGTGTTCATCCCTGGAGGTGTCCGAGGAACAACTGGACGTGGCACTCAGGGCTCTGGCAGGGATCAGTCACAGGTTGGACCCGATGGTCCTGGAGGGTTTTTCCAACCTTAGGGATTCTGAAATTCAGGGATTTTTTTTTGCTGTGTTGGTTCCTGAGCTTGTTGAACCTCTGTGGATACAGGGGTTTCTCCTTTTCCTCTCTGGACTGTGCAGGAGTCTGGATGAGCTGCCGAGTGGCTGCGTCCCCCTCGCAGCTGTTTGGGGACTGTCGAAATCCCTGGTTTAATCCGAGGGAAGATTGTGTGTTTCCTTCCTCCTCCTGTCAGGCCACAATTGATGTGTTTGCAGACTGCACAGCAACTGATTCATGCAGAGCAAAGTTATGTGCTGGGTCAGCAAAGCTCCTTCCCCAAAAAACCCACAGCCCTGCGGTGCCTCGCTGGGAGTGGGGTAAAATCGGGTGGCCCCAGTTAAGGGAGGGAGAGCCTCGGGCTGTGGCTCCAGTGGGAAATGTGGGATCCATGACCCACTTGTGTCGAGGAGTTCTTTGAGTGGGACTGTCCCACCTGGAGCTCTGGGATCCCTGCAGAAGAAGGATGTGGCCAGAGGAGGCCACGGAGATGGTCTGAGGGTTGGAGCAGCTCTGCCATGGAGCCAGGCTGGGAGAGCTGGGGGTGTTCACCTGGAGCTGAGAAGACTCCAGGGAGATCTTAGAGTCTCTTCCAGTGCCTGAAGAGGCTCCAGGAGATCAGGAGAGGGACTTGGGACAGGAGTGACAGGACACAGGGAATGGCTTCCCACTGACACAGAGCAGGGTTAGGTGAGATTTTGTGAAAAAATTCCTGCCTGTGAGGCTGGGGAGGCCCTGGCACAGGCTGTGCAGAGAAGATGAGGCTGCCCCATCCCTGGAAGTGTCCAAGGCCAGGCTGGATGGGGCTTGGAGCAACCTGGGATAGTGGAAGGTGTCCCTGCCCGTGGCAGGGGGTGGGACTCAAATGATCCTTAAATCCCTTCTGACCCAGACCATTCCGGGATTCTATGAAAAGGGAAAATCCAGGCACAGTGTGACACACAGGATTTTGTGGCAGGGACATCAGGGACAGCTCGCTTGGGATCACTGGGGCTCTGGCGGGTGTGAAACCAGGAAACATCTGTGCGGGTGGGTTTTGGGGTTTGCTGAAGTTGCCAACCCGCCCGTGTTGAGCAACTTTGATGAAGTTCTCAGTGCTCCCTCGTCCTCCATCCTCCCTCCATCTGCCCTCCCTGCTGGCAAGGCCACCTCCCCCCGGAGCGGGGCCTGGACCCCGTCCCTGTGAGGTTTTTTTGGCCGCCTCTCCCAGGAAGAGCCTTGGGAAGCCGACATTCCCCGCTCTCTGCCCCCACCAGCTCCCTTCCAAACGCTCTCAAATAAATAAATCTTGGGAAATGAGCTCGGCGTGTCGCAATCGCCCGCAACGCCCCGCCGAGGTTGAGCAAGGAGGAGGATTGATTCCAGGATGGGAATTGGTGGGAGAGGCACCCGCGGGGGGCTGCAGGAGGGAAGAGGGGGTGGTCTCTGCCCTCTGAATTCTCCATGGAAATCATGTACCACCCTTCCAGGGGACAGGTTCATCCCTGCTGGTCCCCTCAGATGGGTCCAGGGTGTGTTTTCATGGCCGTGGGTGGCTGTGGGAGCATCCCTGGGCATCCAGTGTTGGGGGGATGCAGGAGGGGACTTTGTGCCCCCCACCCTTCCCCTCTCCAAAGACTGAGAAGGAGGGGGGATAGAGTTTCTGCAGGCCAACACCAGGGGTTAAAAATAGACATTTTCTAAATTAGCCTCCACCAAAAGTTCAAGAGGAAATCCAGGTTTAGCTGAGGCTACAAGAAAGAGCCCGAAAATAATAGTAACAATAACGACGATGATGAAAATAACAATAACGACAATAATTAAAAAGTTAAAAGTGATTCCTGCGAAGGAGAAAAGGAGGATGGTGAGCAGGGAGAGAAGGAGCAAAGCTGGAAAACAAAAGCCTTTGAGGAGGGTAATGCTTTCCAGCTGCAAAAATACAGCCTGGGAGAGGAGCAAGTGCTGGCGTCACCCGCAGCCCCCCGGCCCTGTGCTGCCCTGCTCGGAGCTGGGGCCCGTCCGGAGACCCCCGGGTGCACCAGGACCCTCTGCTCCCCCGGGACGAGGAGGCTGTGGCAGGATGGGTGTGAGGGGAGTGTGGGGCTGAAAGCCTAATCCAAAGGCTTATTTTGGCTGTTCTCCCTTTGGATTCCTCTTGGAGTGTTGGGCTGGACTCAGCTGCGGCTCAGAGGGATGCGGCGGGAGAGCGACGGGAAGGGGGAGCCGGCGATGGGACAGAGATGCTTGGACCCCCTCGAGGAGGAGAATCCGGGGGTCTGCAGCTGTGGGTGGGGGGCGAGGGCCCCTGAGCCGTTCTGCCAACGCTCCCCATCCGCCCCTGCTTGGATCTGCTCCCCCGGTCCTGTGACTCTGACTCAGCCACGCAGGCGCCAGCCAAGACCTGCTTTTTTTGGGGAATTCTTGCACATCCCTTTGCTGAAGTGTTTCTCGCCCCGGCAGGGCCCTGCCGCCCCCTCCCCACGTCACAGGGGGGTTTAGGGATGCTGGCTGGGGAACAGGGGAGGGCGGTGGGTGCTGGTTGTGACAGCAGGACGTCGTCTCAGGGGCAGAACATAGCCCTTGGCACCCCAGTGTACATTTTTAGGTGGTTTTTGCTTGTCATAAACCCCCCGTGCCCCAGGAGCTGGGGTGGGGGGTCCTGGCTGGAGCAAGAGCCCTGTGCCAGCCCTGGCACGTTGGGCAGCTCATTGGGAGCCCTGCGCCGGCCTCGGTTTGGGGTTGATGCTCATTCCTTGGCTCGGGCTGTTTCCACTTGTTTTTACGAGCTGCCTCACGCCGGGTGGTGGCTGCGGGCGCCGCGGCCTCACCCTTCCGGAGGGGGGTCACTGTCGGCATCACTGCTGGCTGCATGTCCCCATCCCCGTCTCCAGGGCCACAGCTGAGACACGAAGGGCCGAGTGAGCTGGCCTGGATAACTCAGGGATGGATGGGAGCTGGGGTTTGTGCACCCCAAACTCTCTGCGTGGCCTCATCCCAGCGCGGCGGCGTGGATGGACTCGGCATTGCTGACAGCAGGGAGCTGGGGGCATTGCAAAACCTCCTGGCTTGATTCATGTTTTCCCTCCCGAGCTCCTGCGTTGGTTAATAATTCAGTGGTGTCTGGCCTTGCTCCACTGGGGCTGTCTGGGTCTCACTGACCTTTGGGTCCTGGGGCTGGGGGCTGCTGTGCATCATCCCTGCTCCTCCAGAGCTGTCCAGGTCCTGCTGGCCTTGGAGTGCTGGGGCTGGGTGGCTGCCCTGCTCTATCCCTGTTCCTCCAAGACTTGTCCAGGTCCCTCTGACCTCAGGGTGTTAGGACTGGGGGGCTGCTGTGTCCCATCCGTGCTCCTCCGGGGTTCTCTGCATCCTGCTGGCCTCAGGATGATGGGGCTGGGAGGTTACTGTGCCTCACCCGTGCTCCTCCAGAGCTGTCCAGGTCCTGCTGGCTTTGGGCTGCTGGGGCTGGGAGGCTGCTGTGCCCCAGGCCTGCTCATTCCTCCAGGGCTCTCTGAGTCCCTCTGACTCCTGGGTCCTTCTGACCAGGGCTGCAGTGCCCCTGTCCCTGCTCTGCCCTGTCCGTGCTGGCTGTGGTGCTGCAGTGTTTGGGATACAGGGCACTAATCCAAAGGACAGCCCTCCAAAGAAACACTCGGGATCTGCAGGAGCTGCAGCCCCTCAGCCCAGCCCCTGGTGCCTGGTGGGTGCAGGAGGGGCTGAGCACTGACCTGGTGGTGAGGCAGGAATTCAGGCACGTTGGGTTTATCCGATTTAACAGGCTTTCACTGGTTTAATTAAATACTCACATGCTGCGTGCCAGGTGCTGTCTCTCACCTGCTCTGGGCCCCGGGGTGTCCCTGCAGCTCCAGATTAGCTCTGCTCCCACCTTGCCCAGCGGGATCTGCTCTTGGCTCCCCGTGCTGCCACGTGTCACATGCTGCTGTTGGAGCCCCTTTCCTGCTGCCCTCTCCCTTCTCCAGCACCCACCTTGCAGAGCTTCCCCCTGCTCTGCTGGTACTCCTGTGGGATGAATTCCCAGTGTTTCTGTGGGATGGATTCCCAGTGATTCTGCGGGATGAATTCCCAGGGTTTCTGCAGGATTCTCTCAGTATTCACACCTGGATGCTCTCTGGTTGTGTGTGATGTCTCTGGCTTGTCTGGGGGCAGCAGGTCCCATCTCCCTGGAGAGCAGAGGATGGGTGGCCATGGGTGCTGTGGGTGCTGTGGGTTCCCTGTGGCTCCTCGCTGGGTGACCAGGGCAGATCCTTGGTACAGGTCCCGGTGTTTTCATGTCTCCCATGGCCTCATTCCTCGGCTGTGTTGGTTTTTGTGATCCTGGGGGGCTCCTGGCTCTGTCCCTCCCTGCCTCACCCCCATCCCTCCTTCTCCCTGCCCAGATGTGGAGCAGATGGCCATCGACTGGCTCACGGGCAACTTCTACTTCGTGGATGACATTGATGACAGGATCTTTGTCTGTAACAAAAACGGGGACACTTGTGTCACGCTGCTGGACCTGGAGCTGTACAATCCCAAGGGAATTGCGCTGGACCCAGCCATGGGGTGAGTCCTGGGAATTCTCTGCTTTGGGGGCAGTTGGCAAGGGTGGCCTGTCCTTCTCAGGTGGGAGATTTCCTGTACCTCTGTGAGCTCTCTCTGCAGGACCACTTCCCACCTAGCAGCAGCCGTGCAGGGCTCAGTCCTGCAGGACACACTTGGCCCAGCTCAGGATAAGCTGCTGCTTCCAGCTCGTGCCACACGGTGTGGTCACAGCTTTGCTTCATCTTTTGGGAGCTGAAGTGGCTCCTGCACGGCCGGAGCAGCTCCCTTGTGTCCGTGTGTCCAGCCATTGGATGCCAGGATGCTGAATCATGGGAGCAGCTCAGGGCACACACGGCAGCTGCCAGCCCCCAGGAGCTGGTGTAGCCAAGGCCACAGTGGGCAGAGTAAAGAGGAAAATTCCCCCCTCACCAGCTGCTTTCCTGACGGGCACTTCCCTCCTGGCTCGGACGGAAAAAGCTGGTGTTATTGAGCAGAAAATCGGGAATATTTCATATAAACAAAAAAATATCGCAGAGGATCCTGGAGAGAGACTCCAGGCTCGAGCCAGGCTGGTGCAGACAAAGCCCCACAGGTGACTGAGTTAAGTCCCTTGGGCTCTGTGATGGCAGTGCTGAGCCCTGACTCTGCTGTGCTGTGTTGGGAAGCGCCGTGCCGGGAGCTGCTGCTGAAGCTCTGAGATGCACAGGGGCTGCCTCAGGTTGTGTTTTAACCTGTAGAACCCCACGTGTGTGCGTGTGGGTCTCCTTGAGTGACACCAACACATTTGAAGCTCCCAGGAGCTCTGTGCCGGACCCCAACCATCCCCGTGGGGATCCACACATCCATGTCCTCCCTCTCCCCGAGCTCATCCTGGCTCTGAGCTCCCTCCTCTGCTCTTCTCTCACAGCAAGGTGTTCTTCACCGACTACGGGCAGATCCCCAAGGTGGAGCGCTGTGACATGGACGGGCAGAACCGCACCAAGCTGGTGGACAGCAAGATTGTCTTCCCTCACGGCATCACCTTGGACCTGGTGAACCGCCTGGTGTACTGGGCTGATGCCTACCTGGACTACATCGAGGTGGTGGACTACGAGGGCAAGAACAGGCACACCATCATCCAGGGCATCCTGGTGAGTGGGTTTGGGGGTGAGGGTTGGTACTGGGGCTCGGTGTCCTGGGTGCCACTGGTCTGCAGTTGTGACTTGAGCAATGCAGCAAAGAATGTGCTGAGCACTGAGCATGGCCCTGATGAGGGTGATCTTGTGCCATCAGTGAACAACACCACACTGATGGCCAGAAATGCACAAGAGCCATCGGGTGGGATCAGGGGTTTTGTGCATCTCAGAGCCTGGCTCTCACAACTCCTAAATCTCTTGTGGACGCCCACCTGGTTCCTTCCAGATCGAGCACCTGTACGGGCTGACGGTCTTTGAGAACTACCTGTACGCCACCAACTCGGACAACGCCAACGCCCAGCAGAAAACCAGCGTCATCCGCGTCAACCGCTTCAACAGCACCGAGTACCAGGTGGTGACACGGGTGGACAAGGGTGGAGCGTTGCACATCTACCACCAGCGGCGCCAGCCCACAGGTGGGACCCTGAGCGGGGAGTAACAGCTCCCTGGTTCCTCAGCCAGGGGCTTGGATGGGATTTCAGGAGGAATTTTCCCGTGGAAAGGGTGGTCAGGCATTGCTTAGGGAGGTGGTGGAGTCCCCATCCCTGGAGGTGTCCAAGAAATGACTGGATGTAGCACTCAGTTCTCTGGTCGGGTTGGCAAGGTGACAATTGGTCACAGGTTGGACTGAGGGATCTTGGAGGTCTTTTCTGACCTCAAGGATTCTGGGATTCCTGCTCCCCAGGCCCTTGGGGGCTGCTGAACATCCTGGGGTGCCCCCTTTTCCTGCTGGCGCTGTGTCTCTTCCTGTGAGAGCTGCCCCACGTGGCTGATGGATCATGGAGAGTACAGAGATGTGGGAGCAGATGTGGCATCTTAAAATATTGATGATCTCTCTTACTCTCTGTCCCCAGTGCCAGCACGTTCACCCTGGTGCTCCCAAACACTGAGGGATTTCCAGGGAGTTGAAAGGCTTCGGTGCTGTGCCGGCCCCTCCCTGCATCCATCCCTGCCTGCCCACTCCGCGCCCAGCACCTTCCTGCAGTTAATCAATTTACTCCTTTAAAATCCTCTTAGTGTCGGCAGCCTGCTCGGCATTTTCCAGAATATAAAATTAATCAGGAGATTTCAGAGCAGGGAAGGAATGTGATTAAGGGGCTCTCCGGGTGGTGCTGGCTGTCCCCGCTCCCGGGGCTTGTCCTGCTGGTGCAGCAGGATGGGGCAGTGTGGCCATGTGGCTTTGGTGGAGTGCTGGGACATGCTGGCTTCTCCCCAAGGATCCTTTCCATGGGAAAGTCCTGTGCTGTCCTGTGCTCAGCCCTTCCCTGACCAGCCGGGAGCTCCTGGGAGGAATAAGCCCCGCTAAAGCTCAGGGAGGACCCATGAGACATCCCCATGTCCCTTGCTGTTGCAGCCCCATGTCCCTGTCCCCCCGTCCCCTCGTGCTCCCAGCTGCTGCAGCTGTGCTCTGTGTTGCAGTTCGGAGCCACGCCTGTGAGCCAGATCAGTTTGGGAAGCCGGGAGGCTGCTCGGACATCTGCCTGCTGGGGAACAGCCACAAGAGCCGGACCTGCCGGTGCCGCTCCGGGTTCAGCCTGGGCAGCGATGGGAAATCCTGCAAAAGTGAGTGCTGGCCTGATTCCTGGGGGAATCTGGGGGGTGAGGGGCTGGAGCCATGGGGCTCTGTGACCCCACAACAGCCTCAGTGCCACGTGCCACCCTCGTGGCACTGCCATTCTGGTGGCCACGGCTGCCCCTGTCTCTCCACAGAGCCCGAGCACGAGCTGTTCCTGGTGTACGGGAAGGGGCGTCCTGGCATCATCCGTGGGATGGACATGGGCGCCAAGGTGCCGGATGAGCACATGATCCCCATCGAGAACCTCATGAACCCCCGGGCCCTGGACTTCCATGCTGAGACTGGCTTCATCTACTTTGCCGACACCACCAGCTACCTCATCGGGCGCCAGAAGATTGATGGCACGGAGAGGGAGACCATCCTGAAGGACGGTGCGTGGCCGTGGGGCCTGGCCTGTGCCCGTGGGGCTGGGTGTCCATCATCCCCATTGGTTTGGGTCACACTCAGGCACCGTTTGGGGCTGTTGCTTCCACTTTTCACCTCCTGGCTGGTGACAAACCCACTCCGCTTTTCCCCCAAAGGCATCCACAATGTGGAGGGGATCGCCGTGGACTGGATGGGGAACAACCTGTACTGGACAGATGACGGCCCCAAGAAGACCATCAGTGTGGCACGGCTGGAAAAGGCCGCCCAGACACGGAAGACGCTGATCGAGGGGAAGATGACACACCCCCGTGCCATCGTGGTGGACCCTCTGAATGGGTGCGGGTGCCTGGGTGGGCAGGGTTGGCTGGCAGGGCCACGGCCATGGGGACATGGTTGGGTCTTGTCACAAGCTGGGGTGGCCAGGCCAGGGCTCAGCTTAGTGTCCGTGGCAGGTGGATGTACTGGACGGACTGGGAAGAGGATCCCAAGGACAGCAAGAGGGGCAAGATTGAGAGAGCCTGGATGGATGGTTCCAACCGCAACATCTTCATCACCTCCAAGACTGTCCTGTGGCCCAACGGGCTGAGCCTAGACATCCCGGCCAAGATCCTGTACTGGGTAGATGCTTTCTATGACCGCATCGAGATGGTTTATCTCAATGGCACTGAGCGGAAGGTGAATGAGGGTTCCATGGCCCTGGGATCAACCACAGCACTGGAGCACTGGGAAACCTCTCCTCTCCTCTCCTCTCCTCTCCTCTCCTCTCCTCTCCTCTCCTCTCCTCTCCTCTCCTCTCCTCTCCTCTCCTCTCCTCTCCTCTCCTCTCCTCTCCTCTCCTCTCCTCTCCTCTCCTCTCCTCTCCTCTCCTCTCCTCTCCTCTCCTCTCCTCTCCTCTCCTCTCCTCTCCTCTCCTCTCCTCTCCTCTCCTCTCCTCTCCTCTCCTCTCCTCTCCTCTCCTCTCCTCTCCTCTCCTCTCCTCTCCTCTCCTCTCCTCTCCTCTCCTCTCCTCTCCTCTCCTCTCCTCTCCTCTCCTCTCCTCCTCCTCTCCTCTCCTCTCCTCTCCTCTCCTCTCCTCTCCTCTCCTCTCCTCTCCTCTCCTCTCCCTTTCCATCACCCTGTCCCTATCCTTGAGTTTCTATCCCAGCTAATGGATCCTCTCCTCCTCCCCACACCCACAGATCGTGTACGAGGGCCCGGAGCTGAACCACGCCTTTGGGCTGTGCCACTACAGCAACTTTCTGTTCTGGACCGAGTACCGCAGCGGCAGCATCTACCGTCTGGAGCAGAGCTCCAAGGCCGTCAGCCTGCTCCGCAACGAGCGCCCGCCCATCTTCGAGATCCGCATGTACGACGCTCAGCAGCAGCAAGGTGCGAGGACACCAGGTGCTGGGCTTGGAGGGATGGGGCTGGGGGGTGAGTCTGAGCTGCCTAAGCAGCCACCCACCTCTTTTTGCTTCCTTTTAGCTGTCCCCGTGCTCCTTGTTTTGTTTTTTTGTGTTGCTCGTGTGTTGCTTCAAGTTTACCTGTTTTTCACTTTCACGCAGCTTCAAGTAGACTGTGTATGTTTTTAGAAAATAATCTCATGTTTATATTCTTCTCCTCTGGGAGGAGAAGGATGATTGATGGTGATGTTCACCAACGAGGTCGAGGAGGTGGCTACCTATGTAGCCAATCTTGGCCTGTCTGTAAATTTGTATATATATGGAGTCAGAAAAATAAAGTAGAAGCTTTCCTGCTTGAAAAAAAAAACAAACAAAAAACCCCACAAAAAACCCCAAAAAAACCCCACAAAAAACCAACCAACCAAACAAAAAAACCATACATAGTTTACTTGAAGCTGCATGAGAACAAAATGCAAAAAGTGAAAAACAGGTAAACTTGAGGCAACACTCGTGCCCTGCCCTTCCAGTCTCTCCTGTTTTTCCCCCCCTAATTCCATCAGGCTCTGTGTCCCCTGAGGGGTGGCCTCACCTGGGGATCTCCAGTTCACTTCCAACTGTTGAGGGAGCCTAGGGGGTCACCAGCACTCCCATGGGTCTGCGGGTGTCCCTGGGCACTTAGGTGCCATCTCCTCACCCCTTTGCCTCCACAGTGGGCTCCAACAAATGCCGTGTCAACAACGGGGGCTGCAGCAGCCTGTGCCTGGCCACCCCCCGGGGCCGTCAGTGTGCCTGTGCCGAGGACCAGATCCTGGGATCAGACTCTGTCACCTGCCAGGGTAGGCTGCCCTGGGACCCTTGTGGGGACTCTCTTTCCCCACGGGAAGCTGCACTTGGTCACCTGGTTAAAATCCTGCCTGTGCTTTCCCCTTGGCAGCCAATCCATCCTACATCCCCCCACCGCAGTGCCAGCCCGGGGAGTTTGCCTGCAAGAACAACCGCTGCATCCAAGAGCGCTGGAAATGCGACGGGGACAACGACTGCCTGGACAACAGCGATGAAGCCCCCGAGCTCTGCCGTGAGTGACCCCTCCTGCGTGGTGGGATTTGGGCCAAGGCTCCCCCAGATGTGGAGGTGGTGGCTGGGGCAGGGTCAGGTAGCCAGGACGCCTCTGTCCCCTCTCCAACTTGAGGAGAGGAGGAGCTATAGGGGGAAAATGTTGATTGAGATTCTGATCCCAAGTTTGAGGCTACTTTTGAGCCCTTTTCTGTCTCAGTTTTTCTCTTCATTGGACATAGAGGAGGGCTGGGGTGGGGTGAGGGGCAGGTCTTGAGCGTGGTTTCCCCCCACAGACCAGCACACCTGCCCTTCGGACCGCTTTAAGTGCAAGAACAACCGCTGCATCCCCAACCGCTGGCTCTGCGATGGGGACAACGACTGTGGGAACAACGAGGACGAGTCCAACTCCACCTGCTCAGGTGAGGACCCTGCCTTGTCTCCAGGGAGTTGCAGGAGAGGCAGTGCTGAGTGACAGCCTCACAGGAGCCCAGGGGGTTGTTTCCCACCTTCCCCTTGGCAAAACAAGGTACTGTGGGCCATTAACACTCCATCTGTCCCTCCTGGCCAGCCCGGACCTGCTCCCCCAACCAGTTCTCCTGTGCCAGCGGCCGCTGCATCCCCATCTCCTGGACGTGTGACCTGGATGATGACTGCGGGGACCGCTCTGATGAGTCTGCCTCGTGTGGTGAGCTGGGACTGGGAGCACTGGGGGCACTGGGGGCACTGGGAGCGTGGAGCACTCCCTGGGGCTGTGAGGGTTGGAGTGCACACGTGTCCCCCGTGCTGACAGTGTCTCTGCCTCCTCTGCAGCCTACCCGACCTGCTTCCCCCTGACGCAGTTCACCTGCAACAACGGGCGCTGCATCAACATCAACTGGCGCTGTGACAACGGTGAGGACCCGGCCCCGTGGTGCTCCCGAGGGGATGGCGAGACCCGAGGCGGGGGTGCAGCCTGGCAGGGACCTCATTTTGGCAATTTGGGCCAGTTCTCAGCATGTGCTGAAGGGCAGAGCCCAGGCCTCCAAGGGGAGTGGGCGTGAGCCAAAGCTGAGCCCGTCCTGCAGCCCCCAGCCCTGTATTTCCCTTGGCTGTGCTGGGGCAGGGAGAGCTGCAGGAATAACCTGGCAGGGATTATTCCAGACCTTGGCATACTTTGCATGGTTTCCAAACTCCGCCTTGGTGCCGGAACCAAGTGTGTCATGGCCAGAGCTGCTGGCGGGGCTGAGCCAGGTCCTGCAGCCACAGGGAAGGCAGGAGAGCTCTCCCAGCCAGCTCCCATCTGCCCTTGGATCTTTCCAGGGCCAGAACTGGGACAGAGGGTTTGCCCCAAGGTTGCTTTCCTTTCCCACAAGTTTATATCAGTCTTTGAGCCTCTCTGCCCTGTTAGGAATAATTAGTGTCTTTGGAGCAGGCGAGACACTGGTGCCTGGCTGAGCAGAGCTGTGGGTGAAGGACTCTCCCCGGAGTCTTCCTGAGCTCCCTTGGAGCCAGCCCTGCCAAGGGATGGTCCCTTCTCCAGGGATCCCCCCCCGTGACAGCCAGGCTGTGGCGTGGAGCCCCTTGTGCAGCCCTGAGCCTCGCCAGGTGCCTGGGGCAGGAGCAGCAGCACCACCCCATCCTGGCTGCCCCCTGTTCCCCCAGCACCCTCCACTGCTTCTGGTCTCGCCTCCCAGGCTGCCTGGTGCCTCTGTGTGTCCGTGTCCGTGTCCGTGTCCACGTCCCGGTGTCTCTGTGCCGCCCGCTGTGCGTGTGCCGTGTTTGTCACTGTGCTGTGTTGTGTTTGTCACCGTGCCCACGCTCCTGTCTGGTGGTTCTGTGTTTCAGAAAAAGATTGTGGGGATGGCTCTGACGAAAAGAACTGTCCAAAGCCTACCGGTTAGTGCATAGATCAACATGCACCAGACCCCCACCTGGCCCCCTGAGCCCCCAAACCTGCCCCCTCCAGAGGGCTGTGAGCCCCGGGGGCTGCTGCTCTGGATGCTGGCAATGCCCCCTGTGCCTCTGGCAATGCCCCTGGTGCCTCTGGTGATGCCCTACTCCTCTCCAGCAATGCCCCCTGTGCCTCTGGCAGTGTCTCCCAGCTCTCCAGCAGTGGCCCCCACGCTCCCCAGCAGCAGGAAGGATGTGCCAGGTGCCAGGGAGCCACTGTTCCTCTCTAGTTCACCGAGCCACTTGGGAGGCTCCTCTTGGCGGGAGCCTGGAGAAGTCAAGGGTTGCAGGTGCAGGAGCTGAGCTGCTGGCGAGGCCATGTGGCAGCTGGCAGTGCCATCATCCCCATCAGTGCTATGATCCTCATCAGTGCCATTGTCCCCATCAGTACCACCGTCTCTATCAGTGCCATCTTCCCCATCAGTGCCATCTTCCCCATCAGTGCCATCATCTCCATCAGTGCCATTGTCCCCATCAGCACCACCATCTCCATCAGTGCCATCATCCCCATCAGTGCTATGATCCTCATCAGTGCCATTGTCCCCATCAGTACCACCATCTCTATCAGTGCCATCTTTCCAATCAGTGCCATCATCCCCATCAGTGCCACCATCCTTATGCCCATCCCGAGGCACCAGGAAGCGAATCCCCTTAACCAGTCTCAGGTGGGGCATCCACAGTGGAGCCCTGTGGTGGTCCCCAGGCGAGACCCCCTGTGCCAGGCAGGCAGAGGGGCTGCATTGCCAGTGTCCAGGCACCCTCAGACCAAACCTCCCCCTACCCACAGCGGGCATGGGGGTTTCCTCCAGGCAATCTGACCCTCCCAATTGGCTGCCCCAACCCATCTCCCCATAGGTGCACCCCCAAAGGAGCGCCCAGCCCCACTCCCCCCAGAGTGGAGCCCCCCGTGGCGCCAGGCGCCCAGGCCCCCCCCAGGTTCATGGCTGATCTATGCAGTTTCTGTGTTTCATTTTCTCTGTGTGCTGCTGGTGCTATGGGGTGGGAGGGCCGGGGGTCTGCAGCCCATGGTGGGGCTCGGAGGGGCTGCTGTCACCCCACGTCCCGTCTGCCGGCGTGGTCTGTTGTTCCCCTCTTCCCCCGGCGAGGGGTCTCTGCTGTCCTCCCTCCTGCCAGCCCCCTCCTGGCCAGGCACCTGCTGACCCCCTGCCCACCCCCTTCCCTCTGCAGACAATGACTGCGGGGACAACAGTGACGAGGCTGGCTGCAGCCACTCCTGCTCCAGCAATCAATTCAAGTGCAACAGCGGGCGCTGCATCCCCGTGCACTGGACCTGTGATGGGGATAATGACTGTGGCGACTACAGTGATGAGACCCACGCCAACTGCACCAACCAGGGTGAGCTTCAGCATGCAGGAGGGACTCCCAATCACAGGCATTGCCCGAAGAGCCAAACCCTGCCCCAGGCAGAGCCGTCCTGGTTCAATGCAGGGAATTCTGCAGCCTTCTCTGCCCACACTCGGTGCCCAGATCCCGCTCCTGCACCTCTGGGTGCCTCCAGCTGTTTCCCTGCTGGCTGAGTGCCTTGTCCCCTTGCTCCCCACCCAATCCCGGAGCCCCCCAGCTCCGTGGGGGGCAGGCAGTGAGCAGTGCCCTCCCCACAGCCACACGCCCACCCGGGGGCTGCCACACGGACGAGTTCCAGTGCCGGCTGGACGGGCTGTGCATCCCCATGCGCTGGCGCTGTGACGGTGACACCGACTGCATGGACTCCAGCGACGAGAAGAACTGCGAGGGGGTCACCCATGTCTGCGACCCCAACGTCAAATTCGGCTGCAAGGACTCGGGTGAGAGCAGGGGCAGGGTAGGGTGCTGGACTGTCCTCGGTGCCAGGATAATGGGGAAACACAAGCGGCCAACCTGTGAACCATAATCCTGATGGATGGTGTCATCCTCAGATGACTTTATTCCCTTCTTTCAGGAATGGGCTGGGACACACTTTGGTGGGTTGGGGACAAGGGTAGAGGGACACCAGTTCTGGGGCTGACCCTCTAATTCCCCAGTTGCCCCCATGTGCTTCCCCCCTCTCTGACCTGTTCCATCTGGGCCAGCTCTGGTCCAACTTTTGGGGAGCCCTGAACTACTCAAACACCCCCATACCCCCTGTGCGTGGGATAACATCTGGAAATGCCTGGAATAAGGTCCTTTCTGGTTCTGCTCTGCTCCCTTCCCACCCCCTCCCGGTCAGCTCGGTGCATCAGCAAGGCCTGGGTCTGTGACGGGGACAGCGACTGCGAGGACAACTCTGACGAGGAGAACTGCGAGTCCCTGGTGTGCAAACCCCCCTCACACACCTGTGCCAACAACACCTCCATCTGCCTGCCCCCTGAGAAGCTCTGTGACGGCTCCGATGACTGTGGTGATGGCTCCGATGAGGGCGAGCTCTGCGGTGAGCGTGGGGCCGGGCGTGGGGACACGGGGTGACCCAGGAGTGGGACAAGGAGCTGACAAGCATGTCCTGTCCCCACAGACCAGTGTTCCCTCAACAACGGCGGCTGCAGCCACAACTGCACAGTGGCCCCTGGCGAGGGCATCGTGTGCTCCTGTCCCCTGGGCATGGAGCTGGGTGCTGACAACAAGACCTGCCAGATCCAGAGCTACTGTGCCAAGCACCTCAAGTGCAGCCAGAAGTGCGAGCAGGACAAGTACAATGTCAAGTGCTCCTGCTACGAGGGCTGGATGCTGGAGCCCGATGGCGAGAGCTGCCGCAGCCTGGGTGTGTTTTGGGGGGCATCAGGAACTGGTAGCAGCCCCCCAGCTGCCTCAAAGGGGGTTTGTCCTCTCGTGGAGCTGGGAGTTGTGCTGATGGACATGGGCTGGTGGGATCTGTGTGCTGACAGTGTAACTGGGGCTGGGTGCACTGTCCTCTGCCTTGTCCCTGCCCCTCTGACCCTGCCCTGCTTGTCCCAGACCCCTTCAAGCCGTTCATCATCTTCTCCAACCGCCACGAGATCCGACGCATTGACCTGCACCGAGGGGACTACAGCGTCCTGGTGCCCGGGCTGCGCAACACCATCGCCCTGGACTTCCACCTCAACCAGAGCTCCCTGTACTGGACTGATGTGGTGGAGGACAAGATCTACAGGGGAAAGCTGCTGGAGAACGGGGGTGCGGAGCCTGGGGATGGAGGGGCTGGTTGGAGGGAAAGCAGGGGTGCAGGTCTGGGGTTAGTGATTCCGTGGCACCCCACAGTGATGTGGCAGCTGAAGCCCACAGCCCTGACAGTGATCCTGTTCTGCTCTCATTATGCAGTAGTTAATTAGCATTCCCAGCGCTTCCCTGCTGGTAATTGCAGCCCAGCAGCTGGGCACAGAGAGGACACCCTCCCCATCAGTGCTGCTCCCACAGGAGCCCAGTGCCAGGACTAGGGATGGGGGGGCTCATGGATGGGGGGCTGAGCCCTTTGTGGTCTGACCGTGGATGGATGCTGAGCCCTTTGGGGTCTGAAAATGAATAGGGGATGCTGAGCCCTCTGGGACCATGGACAGAGGTGGTTCAGGCCCTATTTTGGGCCCCATCTCCCCACGATCAACCCCAGCTGAGCTGGGTGGAGCTGTTGAAGATACAGGGGTGGTGGTGCTGGGTGGCCTGGGGAAGGGGCTCCAGCCTGAGCCCTCACCTTGTGCCCCACAGCTCTGACCAGCTTTGAGGTGGTGATACAGTACGGCCTGGCCACCCCTGAGGGACTGGCTGTGGACTGGATCGCTGGCAACATCTACTGGGTGGAGAGCAACCTGGACCAGATCGAGGTGGCCAAGCTGGATGGCACCATGAGGACCACGCTGCTGGCCGGGGACATCGAGCACCCCCGTGCCATCGCCCTGGACCCTCGCTATGGGTGAGGCACAGGGGACAGCACTTACGGGGGCACTCCATCACCTGTGGGATCTTGCAGGGGGACGAGGCCACGGGCTCCTGTCCTTGCTCACAGTCCCTCCTGGCAGGATCCTGTTCTGGACGGACTGGGACGCCAGCCTGCCCCGCATCGAGGCCGCCTCCATGAGCGGCGAGGGCCGACGCACCATCCACAAGGAGACGGGCTCGGGGGGATGGCCCAATGGGCTCACTGTCGACTACCTGGAGAAGCGGATCCTCTGGATCGATGCCAGGTAGGGCCAGGACACCTCTCTCTGTCTCCCCTCTTTGTCCTTCCCAGTCTGGATCTTCCCCTTGCTCCAGCGTTGGGCTGGGAGCGAGCAGCCTTGGCGCTGTGGGGTCTGTTTGTGTCTCCAACACGTGCCAGCCCTTGCTCTGGGTTTTCTCCCCTGGTGTAAATCAGCTGCTGTCCCACGGCTGCTTAGACCCTGTTGGGTTAAAGACCCCGTGGTGTCCCCTCCCCATCTCCCTGCCCACCTCCCTCACCCTCATCTCGCCCCGGCACAGGTCGGACGCCATCTACTCAGCCCTGTATGATGGGACGGGGCACATTGAGGTGCTGCGGGGCCACGAGTACCTGTCCCACCCCTTTGCTGTCACCCTGTACGGGGGGGAGGTGTACTGGACCGACTGGCGCACCAACACCTTGGCCAAGGCCAACAAGTGGACGGGGCACAACGTGACCGTGGTGCAGAGGACCAACACGCAGCCTTTTGACCTGCAGGTGTATCACCCCTCCCGGCAGCCCCTGGGTGAGGCTGGGGGAGTGCAGGTGGGGGGACGGGGTGGGGGGCCACAGGAGGTGGCACTGGCTCATGGAGCAGCAGGTGGATTCTGCTGTCATCCCTGTGGCTGCTCCTTTGCCCCATAAGGTGATGAGGGTGATGCTTGATGGGGTAGGCAGGATCTGGGGGGGCTGCAGCTCTTGGGGCCTCCTGGATGGGTGTCCCCAAGAGCTGGGATGTCGCTGAGTCCTGTCCCCTTTACAGCTCCTAACCCCTGTGAAGCCAACGGGGGCAAAGGGCCGTGTTCCCACCTGTGCCTCATCAACTACAACCGCACCTTGTCCTGTGCCTGCCCCCACCTCATGAAGCTGGACAAGGACAACACCACCTGCTATGGTAGGGATCTGCCTGGGGAGCCGGGAGGATGAGCAGGTGCTCCGGAGCCGAGATCCCACCGCTGCCCTTCTTCTTCTCCCAGAGTTTAAGAAGTTCCTGCTGTACGCGCGGCAGATGGAGATCCGGGGCGTGGACATCGACAACCCCTACTACAACTACATCATCTCCTTCACCGTGCCTGACATCGACAATGTCACTGTGGTGGACTACGACGCTTTGGAGCAGCGCATTTACTGGTCAGATGTCCGCACCCAGACCATCAAGAGAGCCTTCATCAACGGCACCGGCGTGGAGACCGTCGTCTCTGCAGGTTAGTGTGAGGGATCATCGCTCCCACAGCTGAGACCTTCATCCCTCCAGAGCCTTCAGCTGCCTGAGATCAGCCCTTCCTCTTCATCTGAGCATTATCCCAGACTGACAAGCTCCCATCTCCGTTCCCTTGCAGACCTGCCTAACGCTCATGGCCTCTCCGTGGATTGGGTTTCCAGAAACCTCTTCTGGACCAGCTACGACGCCAACAAGAAGCAGATCAACGTGGCCAGGCTGGATGGTTCCTTCAAGAACGCTGTGATCCAGGGGCTGGACAAGCCCCACTGCCTGGTGGTGCACCCGCTCCGGGGGTGAGTCTGATGGGACGTGGTGCTGATGGGAAGGAAGTGTGTGTGCAGGCACAGGTGTGTGTGTGTCACGGTGCACATATGTGATGGGGGAGAGAACGAGGGCTGTCCCTGTGTGTCAGCGTCTAGGAGCAGTGTCACGGGAGATAAGGGTGTGCTCTATATCTGTACATGTGTGTGCAGAGTGGAGCGGGCTGTGGTAAGTGTGCACCCACCAGTGTGTGCCAATCCAGGTGTGCACAGGGCTTTGGCAACCCCCAAGCCGCCTCCTGGGGGTGGGACAAGGGGCTGTGGGGCTCCCAGGTTGTGCTACAAGCAGTGAGGAGCTCTGCAAGGCTGGCAGGGTGCAGGGGGCTGCTGGCACCATGGCCACTCACCTACTGTCCCCTCACCTTGCAGGAAGCTGTACTGGACAGATGGGGACAACATCAGTGTGGCCAACATGGACGGCAGCAACCGCACGCTCCTCTTCACCAACCAGAAGGGACCTGTTGGTATGGACCCCTCCATGGCCCCCCAGGATCCCCCACCTCACCTTGCTGTCCTGCAGAGCCTCAAGTCCCCACTCTGGCTCCTCGGGGGGGTGGCAGCTGTCCTGTGCTGGGTCACCATGACCTTACCTACCCACTCTCTCCATCCCATCCCATCTCACCTCCCGCTCTGTGATGGTCCCTGCGTGCCACCAGCGTGGTGACATTCCCGTCCTTTCCAGGCCTGGCCATCGACTACCCGGAGAGCAAACTGTACTGGATCAGCTCTGGCAATGGCACCATCAACAGGTGTGACCTGGATGGCAGCAACCTGGAGGTGATCGAGTCTGTGCGGAGCCAGCTGAGCAAGGCCACCGCCCTGGCCATCATGGGTGAGGGCTGCCAAAGGGGGACACCTCTCCCTGTCTCTTGGGCCTTCCCAAACTCTTCTGCCCACCTCAGCTGGGGCAGGGGGGGATGGGGAATGCTGCCACATGCTCCTGCCTTCTCCCCACAGGGGACAAGCTGTGGTGGGCTGACCAGGCCTCCGAGAGGATGGGCACCTGCAACAAGAAAGACGGGACGGAGGTGACGGTGCTCCGCAACAGCACCACGTTGGTGATGCACATGAAGGTGTACGATGAGAGCATCCAGCAAGGCCAGTGTGGGCTCCTGGGGCAGACACCCTGTGGGGCTGGGCAGCTGCTCGACCCCTCCTTGGTGGCCAGGTGGCTCCATCCCTGACAGCTGGCCCAAGCCTGGATCTTGGTCTGTGCTGGCTGGTGCAGGCCACCCACATCTCATGTGGGTGCTGCCTCTGAGCCCTAGCCCTGGTGGGTGCACCCTGGCCCCTTGTACCCTGGCCCCTTGTAACCCCTCACCCCCTTTTCTCTGCCACAGGTGGGACCAACCCCTGCAGCCAGAACAACGGGGACTGCTCGCAGCTGTGCCTCCCCACCTCAGAGACCACACGCTCCTGCATGTGCACTGCGGGCTACAGCCTCAAGAGTGGGCAGCAGTCCTGTGAAGGTGTGTGCTTGTCCCTGTCCCCTCCTTGAACCACCCCTCGGCACAGCGAGACCCTGTGGCCACCCTGGCCATGCCTCTGGTCACCCCAGCAGGTGATCCCTCACTCTGGCTGCACATGGGCTCTTCCCCACTGCTCTGTGTCCTGCATCACTGCAGGGGAATGCTGGTGACCAGAGGGACACTGTGGGGCTTGGAGGGGTTGTGGGCTCAGGTGGCAGCAAGACCCTTGCATGGGCTGTCCCTGATGAGCGTGGGGGCACTGCCCACCCACCGAAGGTGTCACCGGAGGAGAGGAGTGGGACAGCACAGTGGGACCCCTGTGGGGAGTGGGCAGTGGGTTTGGCTCACGGGGAGCAGGGCCAGGCACAGCCCTTGCTCTGCAGATCCCCCGTCCCCACCGTGTTCACTGCCGTCCCCCCGGGCACTGCCAGGGCCTCTCAAAGGCTGTTTGTGTGCAAAGTGTTCCGGGTGGTTTTGGGGGGGGTTGGCAGAGCTCTGCACCATCTGGGTCAGGGCAGGGGCTGAATAACAAGTGCTGCCCTGACCCAGATGCGCCGTGGAGTCTTTGCCAGCACGGGGTGGGGGTGGTGGGTGGTGGGAAGGGGCTTTGCTTGTGCCCCCCTGGAGAAGGGCAGGACTCTGGAACGGGTTGTGCCAGGGGTTGCAGCCCCCAGGGAGGTCTGTGCTGGCCCTGCAGAACCCTGCCAGGCCCGTGCTCCTCCCCATCACACTTTTCCATGGTGGAGGGACAGCCTGTGGGTTTTGGGCTGTGTCTGACTGTCTCTGCACCTGTATGACAGGTGTTGGCTCCTTCCTCCTGTACTCGGTGCACGAGGGGATCCGGGGCATTCCCCTGGACCCCAACGACAAGTCAGATGCTCTCGTGCCTGTGTCGGGGACCTCTCTGGCTGTGGGAATCGACTTCCATGCAGGTGATGAGGGGCTGGGAGCAGGATGGGAGGCTTGGAACAGGACAGGGGACAGGGAGTGTGAGGGGACCATCACCAGACCCCCCCTTTGGCAGCGCTTTGCCCTTGAACGCCCCCTCAGCAGTGCTGGGTGAGGGAGGATTTTGGGACCCTGGGGTGCGGGTTTTTACCATTCTGGAGCGACCAGAGGTGGTCACTGACTCATCCCCTCCTGCCTCCTTGTCCCTCCCAGAGAATGACACGATTTACTGGGTGGACATGGGCCTGAGCACCATCAGTCGAGCCAAGCGGGACCAGACGTGGCGTGAGGACGTGGTGACCAATGGCATTGGCCGTGTGGAGGGCATCGCTGTGGACTGGATTGCTGGTGGGACAGGGCTCTGGGGCTGGGGGCAGCGGGGGGAATGAGGCTTGTGTGGGGGTTGGTTCACCGTCCCCTCTTGCAGGAAACATCTACTGGACGGACCAGGGCTTCGATGTCATCGAGGTGGCCAGGCTGAACGGGTCCTTCCGCTACGTGGTCATCTCGCAGGGGCTGGACAAGCCACGGGCCATCACGGTCCATCCAGAGAAGGGGTGAGACAGCGCCCCAGAGAGGGCCATCACCTGCGGGGTGGGCACAGGGTGAGACCCCCTCACCTCCTGGCAGAGCTATGTGTGCATACAGCAGGCAAGGACTCGCAGGTCTCCTGCCACACCAAGGAGTCCAAACCCTGGATTTAACTCTCCTTTCACTGATGGGCTGAAGTCCCTGGGAGCTGGTGGGTGCCAGCATCTCAGAAAATCCATGTGGAGCCTCCTCAGACTGGCTCCAGCTGTGGGCAGAGCCCCAGGGACTTTAGAGACATTTGCTACTGAGGAGAGATGGAGATGTGGGGGATGTGACGCTGTAAGTGGGCAGGGTCTGGACTGAGGCCCCAGTGTTGGGGGATAAAGGGAGTGGTGTTTGTCCTTCACTCCAATGGCCAATGCTGCTTCTGGTGACGTTGCTGTGGTGACATCCCTGCTGTCCCCTCAGGTACCTGTTCTGGACGGAGTGGGGGCAGTACCCCCGCATCGAGCGCTCGCGCCTGGACGGCACCGAGCGGATGGTGCTGGTCAACGTCAGCATCAGTTGGCCCAACGGGATTTCCGTGGACTACGAGGTACGGTTGGCACCTGGGAGAGTGGTACCAGTCCCAAGGGTCCCTGTGGCCATGTCCCTGTTGCCCTCCTTGGGGCTCCAGAGTCTCAGGAGGATTGTCCAGGGTGGTCTGAACCCCAGCACATCGTGCCAGAGGTGCAGAGGGTAGTGCTGCCCCCACATCAACTGGGATGTTCTCCCATCCCCACAGGATGGGAAGCTGTACTGGTGTGATGCCCGGACAGACAAGATTGAACGGATCGACCTGGAGACGGGCGAGAACCGTGAGGTTGTCCTGTCCAGCAACAACATGGACATGTTCTCTGTGTCAGTCTTCGAGGAATACATTTACTGGAGCGACAGGTGCGGTGCCAAGGGGGCTGGAGAGGGTGTGGAGGGTGGGGGGAGCAGGTGGGTGCTATGGCATGGTGGGGAAGGATCCTGTGCTGGTCACTCAGTGGCTCTGTCCACCTTCAGGACTCATGCCAATGGCTCCATCAAAAGAGGCAACAAGGACAACGCCACCGAGTCTGTGTCACTGCGGACTGGGATTGGTGTGCAGCTCAAGGACATCAAAGTCTTCAACCGGGCCCGGCAGAAGGGTAGGTCTGAGCATGAGGAGCAGCTCCTCGTGTAGGGAACAGGAATGGAAACAAATGGATCACTCTGTCCCCATTGGAGCCGTGTTGTGCCGTGGTTCGAGCCTGTTCCTTCCTCCGGGAGTGCTGAGTGCTGAAAGTGGCCGAGTGGGTGCATCCTGCCCAATCCCTCACCCAGTCCCCCTGTCGCCCCACCAGGCACCAACATCTGTGCCCAGAACAACGGGGGCTGCCAGCAGCTGTGCCTGTTCCGTGGCGGCGGGCAGAGGACGTGCGCCTGCGCCCACGGGATGCTGTCGGAGGATGGTGTGAGCTGCCGGGACTACGACGGGTACCTGCTCTACTCCGAGCGCACCATCCTCAAGAGCATCCACCTCTCGGATGAGAACAACCTCAACGCACCCATCAAGCCCTTCGAGGACGCGGAGCACATGAAGAATGTCATCGCCCTGGCCTTTGATTATCGCTACGGCTCCAAGGGCAGCAACCGCATCTTCTACAGCGACATCCACTTCGGCAACATCCAGCAGATCAATGACGACGGCACGGGGCGCAAGACCATTGTGGAGAGTGAGTGGCGTGGGGTTCTCCCGCCTGTGCCTGCCCTCAGACCCGTCTCTCTCTCCCCCACCTCCTCCTGAGCTCCCTCCGTTCTTGCCCAAGGGGTTTTGGAGGTGTTTTGGAGGGGCAGTGGGTACAGGCTGAGCTGTGAGGTTTCTGAAGAGCCTCTGGAAGTCAACACAGGCACTTGAGAGCAGTCTGCAGAGCTCATTCTGGCATGGAGAGCATGTCACGAGGCTTGGGCTCTAAAAACAGGCATTGCAGCAAAGCTGAGGTTGGCTCTGTGCTCACACTCACCTCCTGAGGCAGCGCCCTAAGCCCTGACCCTTAGGGTGCTCAGACCTGGCCTCACCTCCAGGCCTCACCTTGCACTTGGTTGGGTTTATTGGCAACCAAGAACCGCTTTTGCTGCTCCAGGAGCTCCCTGAGCCAGGGCCTTGGACGTGCTGCTAATGAGGAATTCATAGTGGAGCTTGTAGTGCTTTATCCCTGGGAGGGGAGAGCACGGCCCAGCTCTCACAGCCGCCTCATTAAACCCTTTGCCGAGCGTTAATGATGGGGGGAGGATGGGTGCACAGTTCAAGTTCCCAGCTGGGAATGCCTCCCTTGTCCCCACCAGGCTTTGCCTTGTCACTTTGTGCCTCAGGGGCTCAGCTGTCCCCTGCCAGAGGGAAACCCTCCCCTTCCCAGTGCTGCTGCTGTGGACCCAGAGCGAGGTCTGGCTGTTGTGGAGTTTGAGAGCCAAATTCAAGTCCTTGGTGCGTTGTAGGTTTGCATCCCTCAGCCTCTCTGCAAGGGAGGGTCATTCCAACAGAGCTCTACCCACGAGACTCCAGAGTCTCAGGGGTCTCTGCTCCCCCCTGAGCACAGCCCCCAGCCCTGCTGAGTCCCCACCCAGCAGCCAAAGCCTCCGAGAGATTTTTGGGTTGTAATTAAAAGCACAAACTTCAACATCCCAGTGTCAGGGTCAGCGCCAGCCATGCAGGGTGAGCCACAGCCTTGCAGAAGTTCTGGCTGGGTGTGACCTCTGCTGTCCCCACAGACGTGGGCTCGGTGGAGGGGCTGGCGTACCACCGTGGCTGGGACACACTGTACTGGACGAGCTACACCACCTCCACCATCACCCGGCACACCGTGAACCAGAGCCGGATTGGGGCCTTTGAGAGGGAGACCGTGATCACCATGTCAGGGGATGACCACCCCCGGGCCTTCGTGCTGGACGAGTGCCAGAAGTGAGTGGCCATTGAGGGTCCAGCCAGTCCCCTCAGGGATCCACATGGTTCCCGTGGACATTGTGGGGAGGAAGCTCTGGATCCCAGCACAGAGAGGATTAGACCCCCAGGGAGGAAATCCCCACAAATCCTTCAGCACCCCAAAGCAGCTCCAGACCCCCCGTCCCATCCTCGTTCATGGGGTGTCACATTCCCTGGCTGGCTGCTGCAGCCTCATTCACCCCCTTCCCACTGTTTTTACGTGGGAATGATGTCCCATGCATCCCCCAGTCTCGGGAAGCCTCTCAGCCGTGGAGGGATGGGCTGAGCCAGCCTGGATGTGGCTGAGCTGGGGCTCCAAAGGTGCTGTGTGTCCCTCCCCTCCCAGCCTGATGTTCTGGACCAACTGGAATGAGCAGCACCCCAGCATCATGCGAGCCACCCTATCCGGTGCCAACGTCCTCATCATCATCGACCAGGACATACGGACCCCCAACGGGTTGGCCATTGACCACAAGGCTGAGAAGATTTATTTCTCTGATGCCACCCTGGACAAGATCGAGCGCTGCGAATACGACGGCTCCAATCGCCATGTGGGTCTGAGGCCAGGGAGATGGGGAGGAGGGTGTCCAAACTGGGACTGGACTGTGGCCAGAGGGAAGCAGAGCTGTTTCTGGGGCTGCAGAGGTCAGGCACCTCACTCTGTGTTTGGGAGGCTGTGGAGCTGCATCCCACAGCAGGTTCCTTCAGCTTCCAGTTTGGCTGTGTCCCTGAGAAGTGAGGACATGGCATCAGAGGAGATTCAGGTTGGACATGAGAAGGAATTCCTTTATGGAAAGGGTTGTTAAACATTGGAAGGGACTTCCCTGGTTGGTGGTGGAGTCGCCATCCCTGGAACTGCTGGACCTGGCACTGAGTGCTCTGGAGGGGGTTGGTCACAGATTGGCCTTGATCTTGGAGATCTTGGATTCTGTGAAGTCTGATCTGTCCAAGGACAGATTGGATGGGGCTCAGAGCAACCCTGGAAGGCATATCCACCCATGGCAGGGATGTGGGAACCGGATGAGTTTTAAGATCCTTTCCAACCTAACCCATTCCGTGATTCTGTGCCCGGCAGGTGATCCTGAAGTCAGAGCCCGTGCACCCCTTTGGCCTGGCTGTGTATGGCGATTACATCTTCTGGACGGACTGGGTGCGCCGGGCCGTGCAACGTGCCAACAAATACGTGGGCACCGACATGAAGCTGCTGCGTGTGGACATCCCCCAGCAGCCCATGGGCATCATCGCTGTGGCCAACGACACCGACAGCTGTGAGGACCCTCTGGTGTCACTGCAGTGTCCCTGCCTCTGCCCCTCGCCCTGGCAGCAGGCGTGGGGAAGGGGAGCCCATCCCACTGTCCTTCCTGGCCTTTGGGGAATCCATCCTGCTGTCCATCTTGGTCCTTTGGACATCTGTCCCACCGTTCTACTGGGCCTTTTGGGGATCCATCCCACTCTCCTTTCTGGCCTTTGGAGAATCCATCCCACTGTCCTTCATGGTTGTTTCAGAATCTATTCCACCATCTTTCGTGGTCCTTTGGGGAATTATCCCACTGTCCATCATGGTCCTTTGCGGAATCTATTCCAGTGTCCTTCGTGGTCCTTTGGGAATCCATCCCACTGTCCTTTCTGGCCTTTTGAGAATCCATCCCATTTTCCTTCATGGTCCTTTGGGAATCCATCCCACTGTCCTTCATGGTTGTTTCGGAATCTATTCCACCGTCCTTCATGGTCCTTTGGGAATCCATCCCACTGTCTTTCTTGGCCTTTTGGGAATCCATCTCTCTGTCCTTGACAGTTCTTTGGGAATCCTTCCCATTGTCGTTCCTGCTCTTTTGGAGCCTGTCCCACTGTCCTTTCAAGGCTCTTTGGGAAGCCATCTCTCTGTCCATTCTGGCCCTTTGGGAATTCATCCAATTCATCCCCCATTCCTATTCCTTTGGGAATCATCCCATTGTTCTTCCCAGCTTGTTGTTGCCCCCTCATGGCCCTCATGCCAGAGTTGTCCATCCCCAAACTAAGTGCAGACTGAAGTCAGAGAGGATTTTCCCTATCCCTGCTCTTCCCAGGGCATCTCCTTGTAAAATCTAGGAGACCAGGTGCGTCCAGCCCCCTACACGCTCTATAGCTCCATGGGAGGAGCCTGGGGAGGGATCCCTACTTTTTGACCCAGCAGGGAGGACAAAGAGCAGGGGCTGCTGGGTCCATTCCTGATGTGACCATTGTCCCTCTGTCCTAGGCGAGCTGTCCCTGTGCCGAGTGAACAATGGTGGCTGCCAGGACCTGTGCCTGCTCACCCCCAAGGGCCACGTCAACTGCTCCTGCCGCGGGGAGCGGGTCCTGCAGGAGGATCTCACCTGCAAAGGTGAGCGGGGCGGGAGGGGCTGAGGAAAGGAAAGGGTGAGGCTGATGTCAGCCTGGCAGAGCTGACATTCCCTCGCTCTGTCCAGCTGTGAATTCCACCTGCAACATGCACTACGAGTTTGAGTGCGGGAACGGCGACTGCATCGACTTCAGCCGCACCTGCGATGGCGTCGTGCACTGCAAGGACAAGTCGGACGAGAAGCAGTCCTACTGCAGTAAGGTTCCTCCTCTTGCTGCTTTGCTCATCCACGCAGCACCCCCAGACACCCTGCCCCAGCTGCCAGCTCCACTCAGAGAATTGTGGAATGGTTTGGGTTGGAAGGCACCAAAATCAGGGGCAACCCAACGCATGAGGCAGGTACCTCCACACAGCCTTGCAAGGTCTGTCTCTCATTAATGAGTCTTAGAACATCTTCAAATTTGCCATTAACATTTAGAGAGAATGGAAGATGACAAAGGCAGGATTCACAGCGCTCCAGTAAATTAATCTTTTTTTCTATGTTCATGGTCACAGAATTATGGAACTGTTTGGGTTGGGAGGGATCATCTCATTTCACCCCTTGCTGTGGGCAGGGACACCTTCCACTAACGCAGGTTGCTCTAAACCTCATCCAGCCTGGCCTTGGACATTGCCAGGGTTGCTCAACAAAGAGAACCAGGACTCTGGGGTGTCCTTCCATCCCTCAGGTGCTTGCAGTCCCTCCTGCCCTCCCAGAGCTACACCCAGCCAGGCTTTAAGGTCTCCAGACCTTTCCCAGTGTTGGGGACAGGCTGGAGAGCAGGACACCTGGAGCTGAGCCAATGGGGTCTGCAGCACCCTCAAACACCATCCCTCACCCCTTTGCATGAGGGAGCGGCTTCCCTGATCCTGCTCTGTGATTCCTTCCCCTACTGAAAGGTTCCCAAGGATCTGAGACCCTCTGGGGTGCTTGCCCTCCTTCTACTCACCTTCTCCTCTTCCTCTTCCTCCTCTTCCTCCCTGGCAGGCAGCCGCAAGTGCAAGAAGGGGTACCTGCACTGCATGAACGGGCGCTGCGTCGCCAGTCGCTACTGGTGTGACGGCGTGGACAACTGTGGGGACAACTCGGACGAGGTGCCCTGTAACAGTGAGTGTCTGCCTGGCACCCAGCCAGCCCCTGCCAGAGCTCCGTCAGCTGCCTGGGACAGGGACAGCGGCTTCAGGAGGGAGTTACCATCAGCTTGACAGGAGCAGAGCAGAGCCAGGGCTTAACAGAGAGTCAAGGTCAAGCTTGTGCTGCTTTGTAAAGCTTACCGAGTGACAGCTGAGAGGAAAAACTCCTGGGCATGGGCTCACAGCACCCAGAGCATCCCAGTGAGAGTGGTTTGACAGCCAGGAGGGGCACGGGGTGTAGTGTTACTGCTCCTCATGGCTTAAGTGGCTCCCAGGAATTACCAAAGGCAGCATCCCCTTAGGGCTGCAGGATGAGTCTGCTGGGTTTCAAAGTGACAGGGGCAGTCGGGAGCTTCTCAGAGTCCTGTCCATGTCTGCTTGTGCCAGGGAGAGGGGCTCAGGCTGCCAGGCAGAGTGTGAGCCAGGAGGCACCAGGTCTTAGACAGAAGGAGATCAGGTCTGGGAGCACTCTGGGCATCCCAGAGCTGCATGGGCAGTGTGGGGCTGTGAGTGCCCCTCCACAGCACCAGCGGGTACCATGAGGTGGGTGTGGACTCTGCCTCATCAACTGTGGGGGCTTCTTCCCCCTGGCAGAAACCAGCTGTGCTGCCACCGAGTTCCGCTGCCGGGACGGGACCTGCATCGGGAATTCCAGCCGCTGCAACCAGTTCATCGACTGCGAGGATGCATCGGATGAAATGAACTGCAGTGAGTGCTCAGCTACTGCCCCTGGCACCTCCTCAGCTCTGGAGATGCTCCTGCTCTCGGTGCCGGCAGCAGGGACCCGGATCTTTGGGATTTGGGCTGGATCAGGGAGGGAGGAGGGTCCTGGTCCTGTCCTGCAGCCTCAGGATGAGGCAGCCCCACCAGTGCCATGCTCAGCACCCCACCACCCAATGGATACTTGCAGCTCATGGCACGTGTGGGGCACATCTGGGGCACATCTGGGGGCGTGTGGTGGGCTCCAGCAGCAGGACAGGGGCTGGTGCCACGTGGTGCAGCCAGACCAGGGGCCTTCTGCCGTGGTTCCTGCTGTGTCACCAAGGCTCCTGCTGTGATTCCTCTCAGCTGCCACCGACTGCAGCAGCTACTTCAGGCTGGGGGTGAAGGGCACCACGTTCCAGAAGTGTGAGCACACGTCCCTGTGCTACGCTCCCAGCTGGGTGTGCGACGGCGCCAACGACTGCGGCGATTACTCGGACGAGCGCAACTGCCCCGGTGAGAGCGGGAGGGCAGAGGGGGCTCTGGGGGCCTTTTGGGGTCTGCTTGGGCTGTGGAGGGGTTTTTTTGCCCATTGGGGCTGTTGTCCTCTGCCCACGTGGCTCCTGCACAGATGGTGCTGCAGGGATCTAGGATGCTGCACCTCAGGGGGATTTTTGGGGAGGAATCCTTCAGTTCTGGGCTGGGAGGAGGCAGGACGTGGCCGTGCCGTTATCCTCACTGGTGTTTCCATCACAAAGTAGGTGGGAGGAAGCCCAAATGTCCATCCAACTACTTTGCCTGCCCGAGTGGGAGGTGCATCCCCATGACCTGGACCTGTGACAAGGAGGATGACTGCGAGAACGGCGAAGATGAGGCCCAGTGCAGTGAGCGGCAGGGTGAGGACACTCAGGATTTGGTCTGGGGCATGGGGCTGTGCTGGAGGGTTGGCAGGACCCTCTTTTCTCCGTGACATCATTTGCCAAGGACAGATCCCAGATTCTTCCCCCTCTGGTTTTACTCCACGCTCTTGGGCTTTTAGCTGTGACCAGTATAAATGTCCTCGTGTGCTGGTTTGCTCAGCACATGCACAAGTGTCTGTGGCCCTTTTGAACAGGACCAGTTATGGCTTCCTTCAGTTCCATTTTTAGTTCTAACCTCCTGGAACAAGTCCCAGACAGTGCTCAGGAGCTGGGGATCTTCCCCACGTCCAGGAGCAGGGAGTCCCACACCAGCCCTGTGTGACCACGAGCAGTACCCCCAACATCCCCCTGGCTCCTGGAGTCCAGCTGGCCCAGCCTGCCCATGCTCTGCTGGTGTCTCCTCCCCTTATCACCTCGCTCTGACCCCCATCTCCTCCTCTTCTCCTCTCCCAGACAAGTTCTGCTACCCTGTGCAGTTTGAGTGCAACAATCACCGCTGCATCTCCAAGCTCTGGGTGTGTGATGGGGCCGACGACTGCGGGGATGGCTCTGATGAGGACAGTCGCTGCCGTGAGTCTGCTCCAGCCCTTCTCCCCATCTCAATCCCTGCCTGCTCCATCACCATGTTCCTGCACCCGTGTTCCTGCCTCTCCCCATCCCTTCTCCCACTCGTGGTCTTTGCACTCTCCTGGGCTCCGTGTCTTGGGGCTCCCCAGCAGTGGAGTGACCAGATTCCATCCTGCTCCTCCCTTCCCCAGGGCTGACCACGTGCAGCTCAGGATCCTTCCAGTGCCCAGGCACCTACGTGTGCGTCCCGGAGCGCTGGCTCTGTGACGGGGACAAGGACTGCGCTGACGGGGCCGATGAGACCCTCGCTGCCGGCTGCTGTGAGTGCCCGAGGCTGGGGGGCTGGGGAAGGCTGGGGACTGGTGGGGGGCTAATGGTGATGGTGCCCCGTTGCAGTGTACAACAACACCTGTGACGAGCGGGAGTTCATGTGTGGGAACCGGCAGTGCATCCCCAAGCACTTTGTCTGTGACCACGACGACGACTGCGGCGACGGCTCCGACGAGTCCCCGGAGTGTGGTGGGTGTCTGTGGGACCTGGGTGTCTGTGGGACCCAGGGGGACTGACCCAGCAGCCACGCTGGGTGCTCCTGAGCTTTGGGAGGGTCTTTTTCACCCTGGAGGGGTTTGGTGTGAGTGTGGTGAGAGAGAACACAGAGAGGCAGCAGAAGGGGATTGTTTGTGGAGAGCAGCACCCCAGCTCAGCATCCAAACCCACAGAGAGATCCAAACTCACAGAGAGATCCAAACCCACAGAGAGATCCAAACCCACAAGGGGATCCAAACCCACAGAGAGATCCAAACTCACAGAGAGATCCAAACCCACAGAGAGATCCAAACTCACAGAGAGATCCATGTGTGTGCAGAGCAGCCCTGTCCCAGCCCAGCTGCTCTGTGGTGTCCCTGTCACTCCCGGTAGCTCGGGAAGGTTTGGCTCCATGGTGCCTCTCTCTCTCTGAGTGGCTCCACGGTGCCTCTGGAGGGCTCAGGACGGTGGGATGCCAGCTGAGCCCCTCACCCTCCCTCAGAGTATCCCACCTGTGGCCCCCATGAGTTCCGCTGTCAGAACGGCCGCTGCCTCGCCAACCGTCAGTGGGAATGTGATGGGGAGTTCGACTGCCACGACCACTCCGACGAGGCGCCCAAAAACCCGCGCTGCAGCAGCCCAGGTACCTGCTGGGGTCATGGTGGGGTCCGGGGGGGGATAGCAGAGCCCCCACTGACCACTGCCACCTCCTCTCTGCAGAAAACAAGTGCAACGACTCCTTCTTCCTCTGCAAGAACGGGAATTGCATCTCTGAGGCGCTGCTCTGCGACAACAACAACGACTGCGCCGACGGCTCCGACGAGCTCAACTGCTTCATCAACGAGTGCCTCAACAAGAAGCTGAGTGGCTGCTCCCAGGAGTGTGAGGACCTCAAGATTGGATACAAGGTAGGGGGCCTCGGGGTGGGGGCTGGCTGCAGAGATCATAGAATTGCAGAATGCCCTGAATTGGAAGGGACCTACAATGATTGTTGAAGTCCAACTGCTGCCCCTGCACAGGAGACCTCAGCAATCCCACCCTGTGCCTGAGAGTGTTGTCTAAATGCTCCTGGAGCTCTGTTAGCCTTGGGGCTGAGCCAACCAACAGTGCCTGACCACCCTCTGGGGGAAGAACCTTTTCCTGATATCCAGCCTAAACCTCCTTTGGCACAGCTCCTGCTGTTCCCTCCCATTCCTCCTCCGCAGACGTGAGGGTTGTGTCTGTCCTGTGCCAGCTGGGCCAGGGATTTGACACGAGCGCTTCAGGCACTGTTTGTGCATCTCAGCTGTCCTTGCTGAGTCCACATGTCCCACGGTGACACTTGTCACCTCCCAGCACCTGCCACCTCCTGGTGTGCGGGCCTTGGAGGTGTCTGACAGCTCCGGGTTGCTCCTGCAGTGCAGATGCCGTCCCGGGTTCCGGCTGAAGGACGACGGGAAGACGTGCATCGACATCGACGAGTGCTCCACCACCTACCCCTGCAGCCAGAAATGCATCAACACCCTGGGCAGCTTCAAGTGCCTCTGCACGGAGGGCTACAAGCTCAGACCTGACAACCCCACCAGCTGCAAGGCTGTCACAGGTGAGAGCCAGGTGTGGGCACAGAGCCCAGGGTGTTCCTGGTGACCATGGGATGCAGCTGGTCATGGAGTTGGAGGGTGAAGTGGCTGCCCCTAACTCATGAGGGAGTGGGACTAAGAGGGTTGCAGGTCTGTTGGGCTCTGCCCACAGCCCAGCAGTGCTCCCCTGCTACTTTTCCCCTCTTTCCCCATGCAGATGAAGAGCCTTTCCTCATCTTCGCCAACCGCTACTATCTGAGGAAGCTCAACCTGGATGGCTCCAACTACACTCTGCTCAAGCAGGTGCGGGGTGAGCTGGGAGCAGGAGGGACACCAGCCCCGTGTGGCTGGGATTTGGGGATGGAGTGGGCCCTGAAGGGAGCTGCCAGCTGAGGAGTTTGGATTCTCGGCTTCCCAGAGGAGTGGTAGCTCCATCTAAATGTCAGGAGGTCACTGTGAGCGAGGCGCAGGCAGGGAGGCCATGGGCTCTACAAAACCCCCCAGAGCCCATGCCAGCCACTGAGGCTGCTGTGACCCTTCTCCTTCCCTCCTCTCCAGGGGCTGAACAACGCCGTGGCTCTGGATTTTGACTACCGGGAGCAGATGATCTACTGGACAGATGTCACCACGCAGGGCAGCATGATCCGCCGCATGCACATCAACGGCAGCAACGTCCAGGTGAGGATGGGGGCAGTCCCTGGGGCAGGCAGCCAGGCCTCACCCACCTCCTACCCCGCTGTGGGGACATCCCTGGGCTTTGGGAATCAGCCCCAGTTGCTGTGGGATGTTTTGCAGCCCCACCCCAAGCAGGGGTGGGCTCCACAGTGCCCTGAAATGAGTGACAAGGAAGGTTGCGGGAAGAGTCATGGAGTCGTGGAATGATTTGGGTCAGCAGAGATCTTAAAGTTCATCCAGTTTCACTCCCCTGCCATGGGCAGGGACACCTTCCACTATCCCAGGTTGCTCCAAGCCCCATCCAACCTGGCCTTAGACAATTCCAGGGATGGGGCAGCCATAGCTTCTCTGCCCAACCTGTGCCCTCCCCACCCTCACAGGAAGGAATTTTTTCCCCACATGCCATCTAAACCTAAGAGAGGAATGAGGAAGAAGATCTGGGCTGGGAAGGAGAATGCTGTCACCCCTTAGAGATCAGCCTGTGGTTCTCTCTGCTCAGCCCTGTCACCTCTGATTCCTCCTGGCAGGTCCTTCACCGCACGGGGCTCAGCAACCCCGATGGGCTGGCTGTGGACTGGGTGGGAGGAAACCTGTACTGGTGTGACAAGGGTCGGGACACCATCGAAGTGTCGAAGCTGAACGGCGCGTACCGCACCGTGCTGGTCAACTCGGGTCTGCGCGAGCCCCGCGCGCTCGTGGTGGATGTGCAGAATGGGTGAGAGCCTGGGGGACAAGGACCTGCCTCCCTGCTGGGGAGGGGGCTGTGCTCACCTTGCTGTAGTCGCAGAGGGTGGGAGATGGGATGAAGCCTTCGCTCTTGGCCTCTAGGACTCCAGGATGTGTGGTGTCCCTACCTTTTCCCTACCCTGTGCACATGCGCTTCATTTGTCACCGAGTCGTGGGGTGGTTTGGGATGGAAGGGACCTTAAAGCATCTTGTTCCACCCCACTGCTGTCACCTTCCACTATCCCAGGTTGCTCCAAGCCCTGTCCAACCTTGGACATGTCCAGGGATGGGGCAGCCACAGCTTTTCTGGGCAGCCTGTGCCAGGGTCTCAGCACCTTCACTGAGAGAAATTTCTCTGGTTTCCAACTCAGCCTCTCTGTGCTCTTCTGTTTCATCCCCAGTTACCTCTACTGGACAGACTGGGGGGACCACTCTCTGATTGGGAAGATCGGCATGGACGGCACCAACCGCAGCGTCATCGTGGACACCAAGATCACGTGGCCCAACGGGCTCACCCTTGACTACATCAACAGCCGGATCTACTGGGCTGATGCCCGTGAGGATTACATCGAGTTTGCCAGCCTGGATGGCTCCAACCGGCACACGGGTGAGAGCACCAGGGCTCTGCTGTGCCAGTGGGCCTTGGGGAGGCTCCAGGCTGTGGGTCAGGCGTTGGAGTGGGAGGCTGGGCTGCTGGGGCCAGTCCCAGTTCTCTGTGTCCAAGGAAGTGGCTGCGTCCTTGCGGGAGGGGAAGGTGGCACAGCCCCTCGCTGAGCGCCCGCTCCCCTCGCAGTGCTGAGCCAGGACATCCCACACATCTTCGCGCTCACCCTCTTCGAGGATTTCATCTACTGGACCGACTGGGAGACCAAGTCCATCAACAGGGCCCACAAGACAACAGGAGCCAACAAGACGCTGCTGATCAGCACCTTGCACCGGCCCATGGACATCCACATCTACCACCCCTACCGCCAGCCTGACGGTGAGCACGGCCTGGGGGTGCCAGTGCTGGGGACCCACCCTGGGGAAGGGACAGGGGGGGACACCAGGTTGGGCAGGGGGAGCAGGAGCAGGGTGACAAGGTGCTCCCATTCCACCTTGAGGGTCCCCAGCTTGGTCTGACTGGCTGTTGTCACCCTGCTCTCCCCAGTTCCCAACCATCCCTGCAAGACCAACAATGGTGGCTGCAGCAACCTCTGCCTGCTCTCGCCGGGCGGGGGGCACAAGTGTGCCTGTCCCACCAACTTCTACCTGGGCAGCGATGGCAAAACCTGCGTGTCCAACTGCACAGCCAGCCAGGTAAGGCCCTGCCTGCCTGTCCCTGCCTGTCCCTGCCTGTCCCTGCCTGTCCCTGCCTGTCCCTGCCTGCCTGGAAATTCCCCACGCCTGTGTCCCTCCTGCCATGGTCTCTCCAAGGGTGCTGGGATGTAGCACAGTATTCTGTGGGTGCAGGCAGCACTTCTCTCCTGTGGCACTTTATATTTAGGGGTGTCCAGCGGAGCCAGAGACCCTCCAGTTCTGGAATGTTCTTCAACTCCTCTCCTCAAACCCCAGGGCCTGGGTGGGGTTAAGGCTTTGCTTTGGGTCAGGATTTGGGAACACCTGGAGGGGACAGCACAGGATCAATGCCCTTGGCTGAGCTTGCTGGGGATGAAATCTTTTGGGATCCCCCCTCCCCATCCTGAACCACCCCACAAGCTCCTCCCTCCATCAGTTTGTCTGCAAGAACGACAAGTGCATCCCTTTCTGGTGGAAATGCGACACCGAGGACGACTGCGGGGACCGGTCGGACGAGCCGGAGGATTGCCGTGAGTGCCAGGGGGTGACACAGGTCCCCAGGTCCCAGCACCCCGGGCTGCTGGGACAGCCTCATGGAAGGGAGGGTCAGTCCAATAACAGGGTTCAGGGAGCAGTGGGACACACTTGTCCCTGTGTCAGGATTGTCCCATGGAGCCCAGAATTGGATGCTGGATCCCTGCAAAGGACTGCAGAGGGGTGGAGCAGTGGTTTGAGGTTGAGGTGTGCCCTAGAAATGTTCCTCAGAGCAAACCTGTGGCCCTGTGTTACCCCACAGCTGAGTTCAAGTGCAGGCCAGGGCAGTTCCAGTGCTCCACAGGGATCTGCACCAACCCCGCCTTCATCTGCGACGGTGACAACGACTGCCAGGACAACTCGGATGAGGCCAACTGTGGTAGGTTCCCTGCATCCCCTCGTTACCCCCAGGCCCCCACAGTGTGGAGCTGCAGCCTGTCACCCCCTGACTGTGTCACCTCTTCCCCAGACATCCACGTCTGCCTGCCCAGCCAGTTCAAGTGCACCAACACCAACCGCTGCATCCCCGGCATCTTCCGCTGCAACGGGCAGGACAACTGCGGGGACGGCGAGGACGAGAAGGATTGTCGTGAGTGGGGGGCTCAGGGTGTCGGGTGGGAGCAAGCATGGGCCAGACTGAGGGGCTCAGGTCCATGTCTTGGGGTGTTTGGCTCCTTGGGTTGTCTCAGGGGTTTCTCCATACCCCGGGTCTCCGCAGACCCTCTGTCCCCATCGCAGACGCTGCTGTTTCCTAGTGGAAATGACATCCTTAAATCTCTTGAAGTGATTTGGGCTGAGGCTGTTGCCCAGCTGAGGGATCTGGTGGCCTCTGTCCTGTCCCCCCATAGCTTGGAGTCTTCTGAGGCCTTTTTGTGGTTCTGCTCCGTCTCATCCATCCACCCAACACACCAGCCCCTTGTGATCCCTGGAACATCCACACACCTCTCAACCTCACAGCTGTTTTCTGGGGAAAGGGGTGGCTGGTCCCTGCCTGCCCTGCTGTCCTTCCTGACACCCCTTCTCCCTCCTGCAGCGGAGGTCACCTGTGCCCCCAACCAGTTCCAGTGTGCCATCACCAAACGCTGCATCCCCCGTGTCTGGGTCTGTGACCGTGACAACGACTGCGTGGATGGCTCCGATGAACCTGCCAACTGCAGTAAGGGACCTGTGTGGGGAGGGGATTCTGGCCATGGGTAAAATATCCACACCGGGCACCTCTGTGTGCTGGTGGGGTGGCAGGTCCCTGCTCAGTCCCTTTTTGTCCCTGCTCAGTCCTTTTTTGGTCCCTGCTCAGTCCCTGCTCAGTTCTACCTTGGTCTCTCCTCAATCTCTTGAGCTTGCTCAGTTCTCACTCAGTTCCTGCTCAGTTCTACCTCGGTCCCTCCTCAATCCCTGCTCAGTCCCTGCTCAGTCCTTGCTCAGTCTCTGCTCAGTTCTACCTCGCCCTCTCCTCAGTCCCTGCCCAGTCACTCAGTCTCTGCTCAGTCCCTCTGGGCAGTGGGTGATGGTGTTGGTGGCTCTGCCTGGATCTGTCCTGCCGGGATCCTCCTCCCCCTGACTTCTCCCTGGAGAACTGCTTGGAAGGGAGGGGGATCTCACCCAGCTCCAGGCTGCTCATCAGCCCTGCAGAGAACAACATGTGCCTGACCAGTGCTGATCCCTTCCCCTGTGTCACTTTGTCCCCTCCAGCCCAAATGACCTGTGGTGTGGATGAATTCCGGTGCAAGGACTCGGGCCGGTGCATCCCAGCGCGCTGGAAGTGTGACGGGGAGGATGACTGTGGGGATGGATCCGATGAGCCCAAGGAGGAATGCGGTGAGCAGGGGCTGTGGGGACGAGCCAGTGTCATCCTGTGTCCCTGTTCCCCAAGGGACAGGCTGGCCTGGCATTGGCTGTCTCCTCTGGGGTGCCCCAAGAGTTCCAGCTGCTCCTTTTCTGAGTAGCATGGGTCAGAGGGCAGTGGTGACCCTTGTCCTGGTCCTATCCATCGTGTGGAGCAGTGCTAACCTCTGACCCTGTCCTGTCCCTCCTCACGTTCAGGGCAGTGCTGGCACCTGTCCCTGTCTCATCCTCCCATCATACAGGGCAGTGCTGACCTCTGTCCTTGTCCCATTCCTTCCCTCATTTGGAGCAGTGCTGATCCCATCCCTGTCCCGTATCTCCCACTGTGCAGGGCAGCACTGACCCCTCTTACTGTTTCTGTGCCCTGTCCTGTCCAACCCTTTGGGACATTGGTGCCCCCTGTCCCTTCCTTCCCCTTGTTTTGGGCAGTGCTGATACCTCTCCCTGTCCCTGTGCTGTCCTTCCCCTCATGCAGCAGAGCGCTCTCACTTGTCCCTGTCCCATATTTCCCCTCATTCAGGACAGTGCTGACACCTGTCCCTGTCTCTGTCAGTCTCTTGCCTCATTTGGGGCCGTGCTGACCCCTGTCCCTATCCTCATCCTGTCCCTTTCTGTAGGGCGGTGCTGACACCTGTCCCTGTCACATCCCTCACTGTATTTGGGGCAGTGCTGACCCTTGTCCCTGTCACATCCCTCACCGTATTTGGGGCAGTGCTGACCCCTGTCCCTGACCTGTCCCTCCCCTGATTTGGGGCAGTGCTGGCACCTGTCCCTGTCCCATCCACGCCTTCATGCAGAGCAGCATTGACCCCTGTCACTGTCCCATCCTTGTCCTCATTTGGGGCACTGCTGACCCCTGTCCCATCCATGCCCTGATTTGGGGCACTGCTGACCCCTGTCCCATCCCTCCCCTGATTTGTGGCCTTGCTGACCGTTGTCCCTGTCCCCTGTCCCTCCCAGACGAGCGCACCTGTGAGCCGTACCAGTTCCGCTGCAAGAACAACCGCTGTGTGCCCGGCCGCTGGCAGTGTGACTATGACAACGACTGCGGGGACAACTCGGATGAGGAGAGCTGCAGTACGTGCCACCCCCGAGCCTTTGCTGTCCCTGGGGTGGAGCAGTGGAGAGGGGAGAGGTTTGGGCCTCCCCAGCCCCTCTTCTGCTGCTGGGGAGTGTCAGGCTGGTGGCTGTGAGTGTCACCGTGTCCCCCAGCCAGGACACCCCTGACTCCAGGGTTCTCGAGAGCCTGGCCCCACAGAGGGGAGGCTGTGCCAAGGAGACACCCCAGGGGTGATGGGTGACAGGGAAGGGGTGACCCCAACATCCTCCCTGCAGCAGCAGGGGAGACACCTCGTCCTGCTTTGCCACCAAGCATCACGCCCTGTGTCACCCCCTGCCTGGCAGTGGCACCTGAGGTGGCGGTGGGGACACATAGAGCTGTCAGGAGGGACCCGTGTCACAACCTCAGGCCTGGGCCAGTGCGTGGGGAGGTGGCTGATCCCCAGAGCTGGGACAGAGAGTTCAGTGGTGCCCCTTCAGGAGCTCCTGCTTGTGTGCCAGCACCTACTCCACTGAGCAGCCAAGGAGCAGGAGTGTCCTCAAGGACAAGGCCATTCCCAGGGCTCCACTGTGGCTCTGTCCCTCCAGAGGGGTTCAGGCTGCCTGTGGGACGGCACCAGGGTCTGCTGCCAGACCCTCTCCTACCCTGCAGTGCCCACTGGGTCCCTCTGTCTTCCTGCAGCTCTTTAGGGTGCAGCTTTTGTTTTCTTTTCTGTTGATTTCCCGTTGTGTTTTTGAGTTTGTGCCATTTCACTTCATCTTATGTTTTTCTCCATTTTCACACTGTCGTTATGGGGCGCTCAGAGGTAGGTTCCTGCCAAAATCTTTTAATTCCATGTACAGTCTCTCTAAAATCAATGAAGACAATAATTTCTAGGTGAGGGCAGAGGGGTCGGGACTGGACAATCCAGGTGGATTTACTGAGCATCAGCACCAGCTTCTCCCTCTGTGGAGCTACAGCCAGGGAGGGTCTGACCCTGCTGCTCTGCAGAGCCCGTGCATGGCTTGGACTTGGCTCCAAACCCCATCCCCACCGTGACTCTCCCTGCTCCACCTGGACACTCCCTGTTCCCCCACAGTCCTGTGCTGTGACCAGAGTCCCTGTACCCCAACTGGGGCCATGGGGAGGGGAAGGGTCCCAAATGCCATCCCAGGTGGGTGGCTGGGCCCCGTGCCGTCCTCCTGGATTTGGCACTGGCTGTGCCACTGAGCTGTGAGCGGATGTCTGTCCCCATGCCCTGTGAGGGGAGATGGGGATGAGGCTCTTCTAAGGCACCGCTGCAGTTCCTCCTTCCTGGGGAGCAGCCAGGGTGGGCAGCAGTGAGGCTGCCCTATGGAGAGTGAGTGACCTGGGGGACAGCCAGCCTATGTGGCCACAGTGCCCCCCAAAACCCCCACAAGGAGCTGGGAGCCCTGGAGTGGGGTGGGAAGGGGCTGGGAGGTGGGACCAGCTGTGCCCCTCTGGCAGCTCCCACAGCTCTGCCTGTACCCTCTTGTCCCCAGTGCCACCAGCCGTGTGTCCGTGTCAGCCTGTGCCCCCTCAGCTGTTGGCAGGGGACACTCCATGCCCCCACAGCCTGTCCCCAGGCTCAGGGCACATCCTGTGTTCTCTGTCCCCAGCGCCTCGGCCCTGCTCTGAGAGCGAGTTCTCGTGTGCCAACGGCCGCTGCATCGCGGGCAGGTGGAAGTGTGACGGGGACCACGACTGTGCCGATGGCTCCGACGAGGTACGGCCTGATGAGGCAGCGGGAGGGGGACACAGCCCTGCCTCTGTCCCTGCCGGTGGCCCTGGCGCTCAAAGCCTGGGTGTGGCAATAGGACAGGGGCCTGTCCCTGCTGACCTTGTCCCTCGCCTGTCCCCTGCAGAAAGACTGCACCCCTCGCTGTGAGTTTGACCAGTTCAAGTGCAAGAACGGGCACTGCATCCCCATGCGCTGGCGCTGCGACGCCGACGCTGACTGCATGGATGGCTCCGATGAGGAGAACTGTGGCACCGGGGGTAATGGCAGAGCTGTGTGTCCCCCGGGGATGGTTGTGTCCCTCCCCTTCCCTGCCCTCGTGTCACCTGTGTCCCTGCTGTGGGTAGGAGCGCTCCCCCGTGTGTGTGTCCACCCCTCTCTGCCCCGCCCTGGAGCATGCACGGACACGTATCCGAGCCCTGGAAACCCTGCAGCCCCGGAGACCCCCTGTCCGTGCTGGAAATTGGAATTGCAGCCCCAGGCTGGGGTTTTGGCAGCAGGGCAGCACGAGCTGACGTGTCCCCTCTTGCGCCATCACAGTTCGCACGTGTCCCCTGGACGAGTTCCAGTGCAACAACACCCTGTGCAAGCCCCTGGCCTGGAAGTGCGACGGGGAGGACGATTGTGGGGACAACTCCGACGAGAATCCTGAGGAGTGCTGTGAGTGACACTGCCGTGCCTCTGCCCTGAGCCCTCCCATACCCCAGGATGGGGTGGCAGTCCTGGAGCTCAGGCACCACCGCGGGGACCTGAGGGTCTGGGGGGAGACTTTTGGCAGCTCCTCTTGGGAATGGCCGGTGGGGCCGAGGGTCTGGAGGCGGCTCCAGTTGAGGGGCTGAGTGGGGTGAGGGGCTGGCGGTGGGGAGGGGGCTCGGGGAGGCCAGGGCTGGGCGAGGAGAGGGCTCACAGCAGCCAGGCGATTGTCTTTGCTTCAGTCTCTTTGCTTCAGCCTCCGGAGCCCGCTCGCCCGCGTGGGACAGCCCTCCCTGGAGAGCGGGCAGAGGCCGAGCAGCAGCTCGTGACATGTGTGACAGCCTGGCTACGGCGTCTCCTTTCACCGTCACCGTTTGTTTCTGTTTGCTGGTGCAGTGAAATTCCAGTGTCCCCCCAACAGACCGTTCCGCTGCAAGAACGACCGGGTATGTCTGTGGATCGGTCGACAGTGCGACGGCATTGACAACTGTGGAGATAACACGGATGAGAAGGACTGCGGTGAGTGGGGCTGCCCGTGGGCACAGCCCTGAGCCTGCCTGGCCAAAGGTGCCTGCGTGGTCACTGTGGCCCTTGGGATGGTCCTCCCACAGCCCCAGGGTTCAGCCCAAGTGTTGGGGTTGGCTTTGCCCAGTCTTTCCTCCCAAAATCAGGGTGTGGATGCAGCGTCCCAAGTTGCTGCCTGCCCCTAGAGGGTCCCACGGGGATGGGTGCCCAGGACATGGGGGTCACAGCTGCTGCCCCTCACCCGCAGAGTCACCCACGGCCAAGCCCAAGAGCTGCAGCCAGGACAAGAACGAGTTCCTGTGTGGGAACAAGAAGTGCATCAGTGCCAACCTCCGCTGCAACTTCTTCGATGACTGCGGAGACGGCTCCGATGAGGAATCCTGCTCCCACGGTGGGCTGGGAGCCAGGGGCTTGGTGGGGGCTGGGGAACTCGCTGTGACACGCATGTGACACGTGTATGACACGCGTCCCACCGCAGAGCACAAGTCATACGACTGCACGACCAACACCACCATGTGTGGGGATGAAGCCCAGTGCGTCCAGTCCCAGTCCACCTCATACTGCACCTGCCGCAGAGGCTTCCAGAAGGTGCCAGACAAGAATTATTGCCAAGGTACTTCCTGCTGCTGCTGGAGAGAGCTTGGGATCAGCCTGTGGGGTTTGGCATTGTTTTTTTGCCAGTGAGATGATTTCACAGCTGGGGTGGCAGGGATGGTGTCCTTGGGGCAGAGTTGGGGTCTGCAAGGTCACCCTCCGGGTCTGATCCCATCTCCTGCTGCCCAGACATCAACGAGTGCCTGCGCTTTGGGACCTGCTCCCAGCTCTGCAACAACACCAAGGGCTCCCACGTCTGCAGCTGCTCCAAGAACTTCATGAAGACAGACAACATGTGCAAGGCGGAAGGTCAGGAGGGAACAGAGACCCACACGGGTTTTGTGTGTGTCTCTATTTGTGTGCCAGGAGCCCCCCATGCACTCCTGTGGGAATCCTTTACTCTTCCCTCCAACCCTCTGCTGCCCCACCCACCTTTCTGGTACGGCTGGTGCCATCAGTCTGTCCATCGCTGGCAGAGTGAGCCCCAAGGCAGTGACGAGCTCCCAGTGACTCTGTCCCTGTCCCAGCAGAGAGCTGGGCTGAGCCCCCATTCCCAGCTGAATCGCCACTCCTGCTTGAGCCCCTGTTCCCAGTGCAGCCCATGCCAACCTCTCCTCCTCCTCCTCCTCCTCTGCAGGCTCCGAGCACCAAATCCTCTACATTGCGGACGACAACAAGATCAGGAGCATGTACCCCTTCAACCCCAACTCCGCCTACGAGCCAGCCTTCCAGGGTGATGAGAACGTGCGCATCGACGCCATGGACATCTATGTCAAGGGCAACAAGATCTACTGGACCAACTGGCACACGGGCCGGATCTCGTACCGGGAGCTGCCCGCCTCTTCCTCCGCCTCCACCGCCTCCAACCGCAACCGGCGCCAGATCGACGGCGGCGTCACCCACCTGAACGTGAGCGAGCTCCTCCAGGGCACGGTGGGAGCGACGGGGATGGGCTGACGGTGTCCTCCCCCCTCACCTGTCCCTGCTCTGCCCCACGCAGATCTCAGGGCTGAAGATGCCGCGGGGAATCGCCATCGATTGGGTGGCTGGGAACATCTACTGGACGGACTCGGGGCGGGACGTCATCGAAGTGGCACAGATGAAGGGCGAGAACCGCAAGACGCTGATTTCGGGGATGATCGATGAGCCTCATGCCATTGTGGTTGATCCTCTACGGGGGTGAGGGGCTTGAGTCTTCATCCCATCCTTCTTCCCAGCCTTCACTACACTCCCGTCACCACAAGCCCACCCATGTGTCCCAGTGTCACTCTCTGTGTCTTCTCGAGTTGCCCCAGAGTTACCTGGTGACTCCAGGATGCCATGGGGACAGTGTGGGAGGGTTTCTCCACCTTGCTCATTGGGCTGCCCTGTTCCCTGGGAACGACCTGTCTGTGTCCTTACAGAACGATGTACTGGTCAGACTGGGGCAATCACCCCAAGATCGAGACGGCTGCCATGGACGGGACGCTGCGGGAGACCCTGGTGCAGGACAACATCCAGTGGCCAACAGGTGAGAGAGAGAGGTGACAGGAGGGGACAAAACCATGATGGGGATATGCTCAACCAATTGTGTTGGGGAGGGTTGTTCTGGGGGCTTGGAGCCCCGTGGCAGTAGGGGCAATGGGGGGACTGCTCTGTGGGTCAGTTGGTCAGGAGGGGCTTGGGGTGGACTGGGGGCTCACTGGGGGCTGTGTCCCTTCAGGCCTGGCCGTGGACTACCACAACGAGAGGCTGTACTGGGCCGACGCCAAGCTCTCTGTCATCGGCAGCATCCGGCTCAACGGCACCGACCCCGTCGTGGCCATCGACAACAAGAAGGGTAAGGGACGCCCCATGGGGGTCCCTGGCCTTGGACCTACCCCAAATTCCTGCCTCCACATGTCCCCTGCTGGTTTCCCCAGGGCTGAGCCACCCGTTCAGCATCGACATCTTTGAGGACTACATCTACGGCGTCACCTACATCAACAACCGCATCTTCAAGATTCACAAGTTTGGGCACAAGCCTGTCACCAACCTGACATCCGGGCTCAACCACGCCACCGACGTCGTGCTCTACCACCAGTACAAGCAGCCAGAGGGTGTGTGTCAGCCAGGGACCCCCACCCTGCTCCTGGGATAGTAGGGAGGTGCCAGGGACTGATACCTGATGTGAGGTGCCGGCTTGGGAAGAGGGGACTCAGACTCCCAGCTCCCTGCCCAAAGTGGGGGTGTCTGGGTTTGGTGAGGTGGACTGGGGGAGTCCAGCTGCAGTGGTGAGTGGTG